>NC_137969.1:228990585-229528085 GCF_963924665.1 Micromys minutus
GAATTAACAATCAAGGACCAGAAAGTTCTCAGAACAGAAGCTGCAAACCGATTAAAATAAAAGAAGAAAAATACCAGTTCATGGGTTTCAAACTTAGAGGAAAGGGCTTTTCTTTCAGTCCCTGAATTTAAAAGCAAACTGCAACTAGCTGCAATTTTCTCTTCGAGGGCTTTCAATCAAGTGCAGTCTCTCTCTCTGTCTCTGTCTCTCTCTCTGTCTCTGTCTCTCTCTCTCTCTCTGTCTCTCTCTCTGTCTGTCTCTCTCGATCTCTCCTAATCAGTCTCCAGATTTAAAAAAAAAATGACTGTTTACTTAAAAGGCTAAATGCCTAATCACTAACATATTTCAGTTTTTAAAAATATGGGTGCTGCTAATTGCACCCATGAATGGTATCCGGGCAGTCACAACCTGTTCTGAAAAGATAAGGAACTCCCAATGGGGCAAAGCAGGAAGTAAAATCTGATGATATGTCAATAATAAAACAATTTCAACACCAAAACTTCACAGCCCACAGATACGTGAACAACAGAGAGACCTGCACACATGTGTGTCTCAAAGAGAACAACAGGAAGAAACCAACACAAAATGACCCGTTAAAGGGACCTGAAAATTTAGTACGAGTTCTGAGGTTCACCAGCATGATCAAGATTCAAAACAGCAAAAACACATGAACATGCAAGTGGTATAAATAACATTTCAGGTTGGAAAAACATAACAGGAAGTGACTGAAAAGACGTTAATGGCAAGCATTTCTAGAGACTTACTGATCATGAAAAGACAAGTCCTGATGACATCGGTAATACAGGACTGTGATGATGAGCTTTATAGACAAAGAAACAGAGGCACCAACTAATGGCCCAAAGTCATGTGGCAAGTAAGCAACATAAGAGAGGGTTTAAACTGTAGCCAAACTCCATAGTTCTATAACCAATGCGCTGCCTTGATGTGTTATACCGTGAACATCTTTTTAACCCAGTAACATTAGGTCAATGTCATGCAATAAGAAAAACACGAGCTTTAGAACCCAATGAACTCAAACTGACCTCTGAGCGTTTAGGGCACAGCTTCAACATCAGTAAAACAATGGTATCTAAAGTGCCAACTAAAATGAAGTTTACGTAGCTTTCACGTCTCATAAGCTGCACATCGATTGCCAGGAAAACTGTCCCTGCCCTTCCAAAGACTTTCGAGGAGTAAAAGAAACCCCTGCAAATGGCTAAGAATAACTAGAATACATTCTAAAATGAAAAAAAAAAAAAAAAACAGAAAACAAAAACAAACACTGCAGAAGTTATCTTTCTCGTTCCCATAATTCTCCCTCTCCCGTTAAGGACTGCACACCAGGCTTCACAACGAATAGCAAAGATTCCCCCACAATATTCCAGGCTTGGTACGTAGTTGCATATATAAGCTTATGAACCCGTTTCCTTGTGATCGTCTAAAGAAGGCCGCCGCGACTGAGGTAGTAGGCTCAATGAGTAAAGTGTTTGCTGACTAAGCAAGAAGACCCGAGTTTGGATGCCCAGGATCTGGTTAGAAAACGAGCCAGGTGTAGTGTGCTTGGCACTCCAGGGCCGGGAGCTAGAAGGCTGGGATGGGAGTGGGAGTATCCCTGAGGCCTTTTGGTCAGCCAAACTAGCAAAAAAGCAGAGGTGGGGGTCCGGGGTGCTTCCAGCCACAGTAAGACAAACTGTCTTAAAAAAAAAAAAAAAAAAAAAAAAAAAAAGTGGATAGTACGATAAAGACAACAAACTCCTCTGGCTTCTGCTCTGAATTTCTGCTCTGATGCACCTGCACGCTCGTGCTCGTGTACACACACACACACACACACACACAGAGAGAGAGAGAGAGAGAGAGAGAGAGAGAGAGAGAGAGAGAGAGAGACGGAGGGAGGGGAGAAGAGTATTGAGGGGTGTCCTCAATCACTATTACATTCCTCTCTTCCCCAAAAATCGTACAACCAGCCTCACGAAGTACCATGCCGGCGAGGAAAACCAATCAATAACCAGAGGCTGAACTACAGAACCCTGATGTGCCAGAGGAAAACCAGAATATACTGTCAAACTATGGGACAGCCCAAGATTCCCGACCCCGATGCCCTCCTCCCCTCTTTTCTCGCTCGCCTTCAGCAACTCTGGTGCCTGCGGGTTCACTGGGCTCTGCCTCCGGCTGAGGCGTGAAGAGAAACGTTACCTGAATTGGGGCTGCAGCGTGGCCAAGTCCTAGTTCTGGAGTCCGAGAAAGCAGCGGCTTCATCCAGTACAAAACCTACTCTCCACCCACCCCTCAGAAAATCTCCAGTGTCGATCTCCGCCAGCTTTAAGAGCCGGCTCGGAGCTTTTCCGTTTCCCAAAGTAACTTCCGCCTCCGGGTTGGCTTTTGCCGGAAAGAGCGTGTGGATG
Source organism: Micromys minutus (assembly GCF_963924665.1). Classification (NCBI taxonomy): domain Eukaryota; kingdom Metazoa; phylum Chordata; class Mammalia; order Rodentia; family Muridae; genus Micromys; species Micromys minutus. Next base: position 228,992,988 of record NC_137969.1, read on the forward strand.
ACGTAAAGTGTCGCGCTGTGAGCGATTCCGGAAGAAACAGGAGTGCGGCGTGAACATGGTGAGTGGAGTAGGAGCACTTAGAGAGCTTTGGGGAGCAAATGGGAGCTCAGCCATTGGCGAAAATATATTGACTCGGCGATTCCTTGTTTTTATTTTTGTTTGTTTGTTTGTTATTTTAATTCCAGTCTGGTCTTCTTAGTTCGAAGGGACCTATGTTTTAGGGAGTTGGGTGAGGGACTGGGTGCTGTTTTGGGAAAGGAAAAGGGGCAAGAAAAATAGGAGAAGAGAACTTTAAAGGATGTTTCCAGCTCTTTTAACTCGAAAACTTCTGTTTCAAGGGGAAGCAAAAGAAAACAAGGAAATATGCGACTATGAAGCGAATGCTTAGTCTCAGAGATGAGCGACTGTGAGTGATCAGAACCAACTGGTTTCTTAAACTGATACAAGAGTCACGGTGGGCTAAGTAGAAACGTTTGATGTTTTTGTTTTGCTTATTATGTGCTTAGGTCTGTATTGCATGGAATTATAGTCACACATTTGGTGGGAATGGAGGATGGGAAAAGTTCAAGATAGTTCCATTTTATAAATTATAAGAACTCAGAACCTTAGAAGAAACTAGAATGATATTCCCATTATAAAGACTCAACCAGTTTCTCTGTATCAGTAAAGACTGGTCTTTGTGTTTAAGAAACAAGAGAGTGGTCACTAAAACCTTCAGAAGTATTATTCTCAGCTTCTGATATGGATTTTTATTTTATATCTTTTAGAAACAATGTTCCACTGATAACTGCTTTGTGTTAGGTTTCAGGCCTTTATAAAGAATGTGGAGAAACTTTCTTACTAAACTTGTGATTTGAGTCCTTTTTGATTTGGTTTGGTTTTCTGTTGTTTATTGAGATAGGGTCTCACTAAGTAGCATTGGCTAACCTGGAGCTTGCTATTCAGACCTGACCTCAAACTCAGAACTCTGTCTTCCTCTCCTTCCCTGGTGCTAAGAGGACCATCCTGCCTAGCTTGGGCTATTCAGAAGTCTTCAGCAGGTTGATACCAACCTTTTCACCTTTTAGAAGTGGATTTTTATTATCATATATTGTACATAACAATAAATTTCGTTATACCATTTTCAAGTGGGTAAATCATGTACTTTGAGTATAATCAACCCACATTTATACTGAGAAAAAATGTTAATAATTAGAATTTACTCATTAACATTTTGAGTTTATTGTTCTTATTGCTTAATTTTTATATTTTCAGGCTTCTTCTTGCTGCATTTACATGTTCTCATAGTCTGTGTTGATATAAACATCTCAAAGTCCAAAATTGGATTTCTTTGGTAGCAGAGAGAGAATGGAACTTGAGATCATAGAGATTGAACCCAGGGCTTCACACATGCTGGGCCGGCGCTCTGCCACTGGGACACATCCGCAACAAACTTGAAACTTCCAAATGAAATTTTAACTGCATCATTTTTCTTTTCTCTGGATTTGCTTTTTTGCAGTAAAGAAAAGGATAGGTTAAAGCCTAAAAAGAAAGAAAAGAAAGATCTGAGTGCGCTGAAGGAAAGAGAAGTGTAAGTACTAAAAAACGTCAACTTTTCTCTTCCCACCCAGGGATTCTAAAACAGCAGCGCTGTTAAGATTCCAGGCCTTCCCTGACTCCGTTTGCTTAGTCAAATGAAAGTGGTATCAATGGGCACATTCTGATTTCAGTGCTTTGAGGTTTTGAATCCCATTGAGCAGTAAATTTTTTCTGAAGGCACTGTGGATAAACTTTTTGTTTTCAAAGACATCTCATAAGTAAATGATTTCCATTGTTTGCCATGCCAAAATGTCACAAAAGAGAGGCTATAATGCCACAAATCGGTGAGGTTATATATAAGTATTTTTAACTTCACGGGGGAAAAAAAAATCTCACCACGTTTTGCATAGTTTTCTCTTCCTGCTCTGGGTTCACAAGGGCTGTAGTATCACAGCAGACGCTGGTTCAGGAACATCGTGGATTTTGAGATGGGTAACAGATTCCCCTATAGTGCTAATGCGACACAGTCTGTTTTCATTTCATTTATCTTAGGATTTTGAGAATGGCAACGTGCTGTAGCATTGATTTTAATCCTGATAACTAGATTCTTTCTGTACCCCAAGACTAGCTCCTGAATAAGGAAGAGCTAGGTTAGGAATAATTGTATTTTTAAAGTTATGTCAGAGCTTTCCTATGGGCCTGAAAATAACATGCTGCTAACTTTCTTTTTAAGATTGTTCTAAATTATATGTATGTGTGGACATGTACACATGAGTTGGGGAGGCTGGAGCTGTAGCACCTCCCGAAGCTGGAATTACAGGCAGTAATAAACACTCAGTGTCAGTGCTAGAACTGAGTCTGGGTCCACTGTGAGAGCAGTATTACATGATTTTCATTGCTAGGCCATTTATTCTGCCCCTTCCTGCCTTATTTTAAACTCTTACTTGCCATGAACAAGGGGAAAAATGACATTTATCTGTAGTGAACTTTCCCAGATACTTCAGTTCCAATTTGTTAGCATCAAAATTATCAATGTAGGCTTTAGCCTGTGATCATATTTTCTTTCTCCTTTCAGCCCCCAGCATCCTTCCTGCTTGTTCTTCCAGTATAATACACAGCTGGGTCCGCCTTACCACATCCTTGTGGATACCAACTTTATCAATTTTTCCATTAAGGCCAAACTGGACTTAGTACAGTCAATGATGGACTGTCTGTATGCCAAGTGTGAGTATCATGCTTTTATATTTCTGTGACATCTGTATAAAACAGTCATTGTTATCCAAATGCATAAAAAGAGGGAAGTGAAGATCCCAGTAAATGAACTAATGGCCACTTATTTCTAATACACCTAGCAATGGCAGTTTTCAATATGTCGAAATCTAATGCATACTTGACTAGGAGTAATTAAATTCTCACAATTCAGAAAGCAATGCTTTCATTCTCATTAGAGATGTCAATTTTGAGCCTGGGTTTTAAAATTCTAAACAAATGAAAATCTGTTTCTGGTATATACATTTCTATTAAGCAGGATACATTCTCAATTCCAATTTACTATAGGAAAGCTGACTAAACCGGTGACAGAGCCAGAAGTCAGATAATAAATAGGCAGTTCTCACATTTATTCGGTTAGAGGTTTGTTTTTTGTTTGTTTGTTTGTTTTGTTTTGTTTTTGTTTTTTGATTTTTTTATTATATATGAGTACACTGTAGCTGTCTTTAGACACACCAGAAGAGATGGTTGTGAGCTACCATGTGGTTGCTGGGAATTGAACTCAGGCCCTCTGGAAGAGCAGTCAGTGTTCTTAACCGCTGAGCCATCTCTCCAGCCCCCGATACTTCAGTGTGCAGAGTCCCCTTGTTTATATGGGTATCCCCTCCTATTGTAATCCTCAGTGGGAAAAAGAAAACTTAAGCCATATTCAAGAGAATAGCTTCCTAATAGTTAGGTATGTTACATTTTTGAGTTATTGGTGGCTCGGTGGTTCAGTAGTGGAGCACTTCCTAGTGTATAAGAAACTCTGAGTTTAGTTCCCAGCACTGCAAAACAGCAGTAACAACAACAAAAAGATCTGCTGCATTGTGTGATGGGTTTCTACTCAGAGGTTGTTACTCTGTTAAAGGGACAAATGGCATGCAGAGTGGTGCTTTGCCATATTATATATGCTGTAATCAAAGGGAGATTTTACACCTCTTCCTCAGACAGATGTGATAGGCATGAATTGTGGTTTGCAGCATCACAGATGTACTGCATTCTCTTGCAAGTAGAAAGCGGTTGTAGCTGCTACAAGCAAGCCTGTTGCCATTTTTTTAGGCTTATTTATTTTTTATTTTATGTGTGAGTGTTTTGCCTGCATGTGTGTTTTCCATGTGTCTAGGTTGTTAATCCCCTGCAACTGGAGTTGCAGATGGTTGTGAACCATCATGCGGTGCTGGGTCCTCTGCAAGAGACACAATGCACTTAACCACCCTACACTTCAGCAGCTTGTGCCCATTTATGTCTTCATATTTATAATTATTTGAAAGTATTTCAAGATTTGCTTTGTTTTTGTTTTTCAGGAGTGAGGGTTTGAAACAGTCTAGCTATGTAGTTCTACCTGCCTTAGAATTCTCTATAGACCAGTCTGGTCTCAAACTCACAGAAACAGACCTACCTTCTTCCTTCTGGGAGCTGGGATTAAAGGTGTGTGCCATCATGCCCAGCCTCAAGCTTTTTCATTTTGTCTTTTATGTTGATCAGTAGGTATTGTTTGGTTGGTTTTTGGGTTTTGGGTTTGGGGGTTTTGTTTTGTTTTCTTTCTTTTTTAAGACAGGGTTTTACTGTGTAAACCTGACTGTCCTAGAATTCACTCTGTAGACCAAGCTAGCTTTGAACTCACAGTGATCTTCCTGTCTGTCTGATCAGTGGTTTTTTGATGTTTACTATTATAATTGTTTTGGGTCACTACAAACTAAACCAATATACATATATAAACATATCAAATGATGTGTAACTTTTTAAATTTTTTATTTTAGTTGTAAGCTTCCATATGGGTGCTGAGAATCAAATCAGGGTCCTGAAAGAACAGTTGGTGCTCTTAACCTCTGAGTCATCTCTCCGGGCTCTATATGTAATTTTTTAAAATTTACTTATTTATTTTTAAGATTTATTTATTTAGTACACAGTGTCTGCATGTATATATACCTACACACCAGAAGAGGGCATCAGATTTTATTATAGTTATGAGCCACCATGAGGTTGCTGGAAATTGAACTCAGAACCACTGAAAGAGGTTTTTAACCTCTGAGCCATCTCTCCAGCCCAATGTAGAACTTCTTACTTATTCTAGTATTCTAGTAGCAAACTGTCTATTCATCTCTCTCCCTTTCATTAGGTCTTCCTATTTCCTGAGACACAACAAAACTATTAGCTTCCAGTGGCTTATAGTTGTTCAAGGGGGAAGGAATATCAGATGTGTTTCCCTATAAGTCAGAAGATACACATGTCAGCTGAGGACCTATAAATGATTCTGCTTAGGAAGGTGTGTTAGGGCTGGAGAGGTGGCTCAGTGGTTAAGAGCACTGACTGCTCTTCCAGAGGTCCTAAGTTCAAATCCCAGCAACCACATAGTGGCTCACAACCATCTGTAATGAGATCTGATGCCCTCTTCTGGTGTGTCTGAAGACAGCTACAGTGTACTCAAATATATAAATCTTTAAAAAAAAAAAAAAAGAAAGAAAAAAGAAAAAAAAAAGGTGTGTTAAGCTGAGAAAGAAACCAGGAGTGATACCCTACTCCTGTAATCCCAGCATTCAGTAAACAGGAAAATCAGGTTCAAGGTCAAAATATCTTGAAGATTAAAAATATCACACCAGTGAATATGTGAACTATTAAAAAGCAAATATAGCATTATTGTTGATAAGGATAAGTTTTAGTGGTCTGAGCAGGGATAAAATTATCAAAGTTGCTAAATATTCCCTTAATACAGAGTCCAAGAGAGAGCAAGGTCCTAACTCCTCAGTTCTGTGAATGTGAAGAGAGGAGAGAAAGCTACAGAAAAAGAGAAGATCGAATCTTTTAAGAGTTTGGACGATGAGGTTTAAGGAAAGACACCATCTCCATAATGTGGAGCAGGTGAAGCAGCAAGTGCTAAGATGGAACTGTAGTAAGTTCTCCAGGAGCTCAGCACAAGACAGTTAATCAGTAAGGATACTATGTAGAATTTTCAGTGTGCACAGTACACCTGAGACTTTTCTACCTAGAGCAGAGTCAATGTCTGGCTTCAAAGGACCTACTATTGGTTGCTGACTTTAAGCTAAAGCTAGTCCTAATTTACATTTTATAAGACCCAAAGCAGGAATATAGCTCAGTGGTAGAGGGTTTGCCAGGCACATATAATACTCCAAATCTATTACCCAGTATCACACACACTTGAACTACAAAGCCAGAGAAACCTAGGGCTAAAAGGTAAGACAGGAATGGGAACTGGAAAGCTCAGTGTAAAACACTGGAATGATATGCACGTGATCCCTGGATGTTCTCCAGCACTGCCTCACCACACACCAAAAAGGTCCTAGGCCTCCTCAGAATTATAATAGATCCTTTCTGCCTGTGCTTTATAAATAAAATTTAAAAATAAATAAGTGAGCCCAGGTGACTGCACACCTGTTTAAATATGATTGATGGACATTTTTAAAGTCTAATATTGAGATGGGCTGTTCAGCAAAAATGGTTCTTTGAAAACTAAAACTGCTTGGGGGTGGAAGGTTATGGTGATGGAGAAGTGGCTCAGCAGTTAACACTTGTTAGTCTTGCAGAGGACCTGGGTTCAGTTACCAGCACTCACATGGTGGCTCACAACTGTCTGTAACTCCAGTTCCAGAGGATCTGATGTTCTTGTCTGACCTCCACATGTGCCAGGCATGCACATGATTGCACATACATGCAGACAAAACATCCATACACATTAAATAAATATTTTAAGAGGACATTTTTAAAAAGTACACTGGGCTAACAAGTTCATCTGGTAAAAAGCACTTTGCAGCAAACATCCTGAGTTCGAACCCAGGAGCCCAAGTTTTGGAAAAGAGAAAAGACTCCTACAAGTCTACTTCTAATCTTCACTTATGCAGTATAATCCACGCTCCCAACTCCCCCATTAAATAAATGAATATAATTTAAAGTTTTTAAATGTATACTGATACTTTTGAAGACAAGGAGGGAAAACTGAAAATAACTAAGTGAGAAGAGAATGGAGATACTAGGTCAGTGAAATTAGTTAAAGAACCAGAAGGCAGTGTGTGCTAAAGAAATCTAACTTCATAGCCATATGACAGTAAAAGTGTAAGGGCCTACAATGGAGTAGGACATAGGCTCCAAGAAGAAATCCCAGTTCTTTCAATTATCACACCCCACAGTGGGCAGTGTGCTCTATTTTCCCCTTCCCTAAGTGACATTTTTCTAGTTCTGTCTCTAGATTTGCATATTCTGGACATTTCATAAAAATAGAACCTCTTGTTTGGTTTTTCTTTCATTCAGCTTGATGTTGTCAAGAGCCACTTAAAGCATCATTTTGTTTCTAATCATGCCTTTAGAGACCACATTTTAGCTGCCTGTTCTTGGTTTTTTTGTTGTGTTTGTTTGTTTTTGGTATGTTTTGTCTTGGTTTGGTTTTTGCCTTGTGTATATTTATAGATGGTCCTCATTCTTTCACACTTATAGTATTCTATGGTTTAGACATATAATTTTGTTTGTCCTTTGGGGAAGCTTTTATCACTGTTTTGAGACAGGATCTCATGTAGTCCATGCTGGCCTAGAATTTATTGAGTAGCTTAAGGATGACCTTGAACTACTGAACCTTCAGCCTCTACCTTCCAAATGCTCAGATTACATTGTACATCACTCCCTCCTCGCACCAACCCCAAGTGCTGAGGATTGGACCCAGGACCTCCTGAGTATTAGGCAAGCCCTCACTGTACCATTGAGCTATGTCCCCAGCCCATGTGTACTTTTTGTTTTGAGACAGGGTCTCACCAAATTGCCCAAGATGGCCTTGAGCTATTTCTGGCCCATGCTGGTCTTGGATTTTCAGTCCTTCTATATCAGCATCTGGAATAGCTAGCAAGCTTTTGTCACTGTTCACAGTTCTCTTAGGTTTTTGGTTTTTGTTTTGTTTCTGTGCATTGGTGGTTTTGTTGCATTCATGTCTGTGTACGGGTGTCAGATTCCCTGGAACTGGAATAACAGACAGTTGTAAGCTGCCATATGGGTGCAAAGAATTGAACCTAGGTTCTCTGGAAGATCGGCCAGGGAGTGCTCTTAACCACTAAGCCATCTCTCCACCCCCGTGTTTTTCTCCCTTTCTTTTTTTTTTTTTTTTTTTTTTTTTTTTTTTTTTTTTTTGCCACTCAGTCATCTCAGGCCTTGACTGTTTGCACAGTGGGTACAGCTGTTCCTTCCAGTGCTACTTCTTGGTTTTCAGCTTCTCCTCATGCTTGGTGAGCCTGAGGCGCATGGCTCTAGTTTTCTTGGGTCGCAAATTCAGGAGCTTGTACTTCTTTCCCTTGTATAATTTCCTGAGGTTTTCCTTTTGAGTCTGATTAATGACCATGAGGACATGGGCGATGGATTTGCGTTCAACTTGTATCTCGAAGAGCTTGGACGTAGTGCCACCTGTCACTATGGAGACTGGAAGCTGGGACAGTTCCCCCTTCAGATTGTCCAGTTGTTTTAACAGCTCTTCCTTCTTGCCGAGCAGGTCCTGATCCTTAATCTTGGCCATTGCTGTGTTCTTCATGGCTGAGACCGCCTGGTTGGAGAGAAGAGGCTACCCCCGTTTCTTTTAGTTCTTACAGGTGATTTGAGTGGACTTAGTCTGCTGTTGTTGCAGAAGTCTACAGGATTCTTAGAGACTGAATGAATTACAATTCAGATAATATGTTTACAAGTTCTGTTACTAATTTCTGTGCTATGTTTTGTTTGTTCCTTGTAGGTATTCCTTGTATAACTGATTGTGTGATGGCTGAAATTGAGAAATTGGGGCAGAAGTACCGTGTGGCACTAAGGTAAGAAGGACTTAGTCTAGATCTGCTGTACCTTGGTATACTGCAGATACTTTGAAAATATCTCTTTGCTGTGATGGTTTGTATATGCTTGACTAAGGGACTGAAATTATTAGGAGGTGTAGCCTTGTTGGAATAGATGTGTCACTGTGAGTGTGGGCTTAAGACTCTCATCCTAGTTGCCTGGAAGACAGTATTCTGCTAGTAGCCTTCAGATGAAGATATAGAACTCTCAGCTCCTCCTGTACCAGGCCTGCCTAGATGCTGCCATGTTCCTGGCTGATGATAATGGACTGAGCCTGTAAACCAACCCAATTAAATGTTGTCCTTTGTAAGATTTGCCTAGGTCATGGTGACTGTTCACAGCAGTAAAACCCTAACTAAAAGATACTAACCAAAGATTTCCTGGCAAGTTAGTTTAAATAGAGAGAGAGAGAGAGAGAGAGAGAGAGAGAGAGAGAGAGAGAGAGAGAGAGAGAGACTGACTGATTGGAGAGATGACAAAGCAGCTCAGAACAGTTGCTTTCCCAGAGGGCCTGGGCTCAGCTCCTACTGCCATGTTGGGCAGTTCACAACTGCCTGTACTCCTCCTCCACATTCATACTGTCTGTACTTACAAGAATGACAGCTGAAAGGAATAGTGAACTTGAAAGTGTCAAGAAGACGTGTCTCCATCCTCTCTGGATCTTACACCTACATACAGTTCACTGACCTGTGTTTCAATGAGTTGGCAAGGTCCTCTTATGGTCATACATTCTGTCTGTTTGTAATCAGACAGACACAGAAAAATGTATTTAGCTTTCATATTGCTGGTTGGCTATGCCATAGTGACCATCCTTATGCCTGTCTTGCAGTATATTTGTGTAAGACAACTTCCTAAAAATGTTTAAGATGGATTTGATTTTCATTACTGGCTTCTCTTAACACTGTAGGTTTGAGCAACTTAATATCTGAACTCCTTCCCCTTTTGTAAAATAGAAATACAAACCTCGAGCATTTGGTGCTGAGTAAAGGAGCCCCAGTACTATTTGTCTATGGGTTTGATGCCCTTCCTTATGGAAATGAAAGTATGGAAAATGGTTTTCCAGGGCGAGAACACACCTTGTAATCCCATGAAGATCATGTAAACCGTGTTGCTTTTGCTTTGCTGGTTGGACAAAGTTTTCAGATTGTTTGAATGTTTTCTTTAATCCAGTTTTATCATGAATCCTGCAGAATCGCCAAGGATCCACGATTTGACCGATTGCCATGCACACACAAAGGAACCTATGCCGATGACTGCCTGGTACAGAGAGTGACTCAGGTATCACATCAAATTTCCTTTGTGCACAGGTGGTGTTTCAGTGGTTAAGAGCACTAGCTGTTCTGGCTGAGGACCCAGATTCAGATGCCAACACTCACATTAGGTGACTCATAATCTCCTATAATTTCACTTCCAGTGCCTTCTTCTGGCCTCTACAGACACCTGCACACACGTGGTGCACACATACAGTAAACACACACAAACACTCCAGTGTTTATATAAATAAATCTTAAGGAAATAAAAGGCACAAGCTGGGTGAGGTAGCACATGTTTTTTATCCCAGATCTCAGAGGTAAAGACAGGTGGACCTCTAAGTTCAAGTTCAACTTTCTGTCCATAGCTACCAGCCACACAGTGTATCCCAAAAAAGGGATACAAAGTATTTTCTTCTGAATATTCAAGCTCAGTAAAGTATCTAGGATTTATGTATGTATTTATATACAGTGTATCTTTTTATGTCATGATATAGTGTATACATATTATTTGGTATATATAACAGTTGCTCATAAATAGCATAGCTACCATTTACTTGAACAAATAGATTTTTAAAATTGTGTTCTAACCATAATAGGAAGAGGATGTGTTTGGAAAGGAAGTTTGGTTTCAAATCTCAGCTTCTTGGCCATTGGTAGGCAGGCACAAACCAATCTTTTTTAGTTTAAAGCCAGCCTTCTTACATAGTGAGTTCCAGGCTAGCCAGAGCTACACAGTGAGATCCTGTCCTGAACACAAGAAAGACAATCTCAACATCTGCATTAACTCTGTATATAATATGGGACAGTGACTAGGATTAGTCCACAAATCCTCTGTAATGTGTTTAAATGTATTTGTTTAAAGAAGAAAAGAAGAAGAAAGGAAGAGGAAAGAGCCTGACCCTTGCATTTAAAAAAAAAAAAAAAAAAAAGAATGGAGAGAGGAAAAGCTTTGCACTTGCAAGGATGGCCATCTTCATTTAAGAAGCACTTTGCCCTTTAGCAACATGATCTATATGGGGCCACATCATAGCTGCCACCACAGTGGTAAATGTTCTATAAAATTCAATGGGGATTTGTATATGAACTAAACTATTGCAAAATAGCTTTCAGATAATAGTTAAGATTAAGCTAAACTCAAGTTTTGAGTCACAGAGATCCTTTTCCTGGTGAGGGGCCACTTACCTATGTCACTAAAGAACTTCAGAGTATACTAAGCTACAAGAGCAGAGGAAGGAAGATCTGTGCCCTCCAATCTAGGCATTTACATGCAGTCATTGGTTCATTTTCCCAAAACTAAGGAATTGTCTTCCTTAACTATAGTAGTCCCTCCCATGTGTGGGACAGAAAATAGTTAGAAGCTTATGAACACTTCTTACCTTCTCCACACTGAAGTCAGGTATCGTATATGTTTTATTCTGTAAATATCTTGTGGGTCTCCATAGTTACTGTGAAAATGAGAGACTGATAGTGGTTTTGTGTGCATATACTGTCTGAGTTGGTTGTAAACATCAGTGGCTTCTCTTTCAGCACAAGTGTTACATTGTGGCCACAGTTGACCGTGATCTCAAAAGAAGAATCCGGAAGATCCCTGGCGTTCCTATTATGTACATTTCTAACCACAGGTGAGAAGCTGCTGTTGGAAAGTGATTAGAGGCACATAGTTGCTCAACAGTTATAGTGAAAGCAGGTTATAAAGTTATAGGAGACTTCAAAGAAATCACACTATCATGTTTACATTTAAAGTTGAAGAAATGTGCTAAAATAACAAGAATAGGTGAGAAGATAAAGGATTTGGAATGAAGCAAAAATCAAATTAATAATCAAATTACATTAAGATTATTAGAAATGCATGTGTTGCTTTATACAAAGTATTATTTTAAGTCAAGCTTGTCCTTTTGAGTAGAAATGTCCTTTTTAAAGATGTTTTTAGAAGGAGCTTGACTCTTAGCATGGAGTAAAACTGGGCATAGTAGAACACATATATTCCCAACACTGAGAAAACAGTGACCAGAATCAAGATCATTCTTGTTACTCGGTGCATTTGAGGCCGTTCAGGTAGAGGGACTTGGGGGACAATAGTCTTTATTAACACCTTATCTGGGAAACTAAAGGTTTGTCTTAATAAACAAAACCGTTCTTTATCCTTTTAGATATTCCAGTGTCTACCCTATAAGAACTTCTATGCCCAGCTTTCCCATTTGGGGAGAGCACAGTATATTGATTAAAATACAGGCTGACTCAGGCTTACTTTTATGACGAGTCCTGGTTGCCCCTTGCTAGTGCTTTGTGGCTTTGAAGAACAAAAGTAGTACAAACAACATTTTGTTATATGTCACTCATCGTTGGGTCTCTCTGAAAAAGTTACCTCTGGCTTTAAGAAGTGACTCAGAATGGCTTTGTCCATACCTCCTCTCATAATGGTGTCTGCTTTCCTTCCTGGTCAGATACAACATCGAACGGATGCCAGATGATTACGGAGCCCCTCGCTTCTAATTCTCACTCCACAGAACCCGCCTACCATTCTTGGACCAGCTAATTAAATACACTTTCTGTTTTTAAAGATGCTATATTGTCTCAATTTTTAAAATATCTGTATCTTTTTAAAAACTTAGATTTTTAAATGTGCATATGTACCTGTAAGGACCAGAGGCCTCGGATCCCCTTGGAGGTGAAGGTGCAGGAAGGAAGGTGTCTGACATGGATGCTGAGAACAACTGCTGAGCCCGTCTGCACCTTTTTATAAATCAGATGCTCCAGTGCTTGTTCACATAATTTGATTTACTTAGCAAACTTTTAAATATAGCAAACAACAGTTTTAGGGTAAAGTATCAGGGGCAAGTTGAAGACAAGAGCTTTGTTTTGTTTTTTAAGGAAGCCTAGTATGATAGCACATATACCTTTAATCTTAGCACTGGGAAGGCAGGTGCAGGTAGATCTCTGTGGGGTCAAGGCTAGCTTAGTTTATATAGTGAGGTCTGGGATAGCAAGGCCCTGTCTCCAAAAAAAAGGTAGGTTTGTTGTTGTTTACTTCATTCTGTTAGGAAGGGAAGAAAGGATGTTTATAGTAGTAATCTCAGAGTTTTGTTGTTGCTTAGCTTGCCTTTGATTTTTAAATATTGTCTCATATTTGCCAGACTGGCCTCAAACCTCCTGTGTACCTGAATACTATCCTTGAATCTGGATCTTCCTGCCTTTCTACTTCCTTAATATTGGGATTATAGGCATATACCACCACACCCAGGTTTGTGTGGTACTGAGGACCAAATCCAGTGCTTCTTGAATTCCTGGCAAGCACTTTTACCAACTAAGCTACATCTCCATCTCCTGTTGGGATAAATCTTACAAGTCAGTGAGGCAGAGCAGATGAGACCTGGAGCAGATGGAGCAGAAGCACAGACATGGACAGTGCAGTGGAGTGACAGAAATGTGGTTGGGCAGCCAGAGTTTTTATGACTAGGCGTGGGGAGACAGATAGGGAGCCTACAGCAGACCAAGGTGTGGGTAACACCAAAGTCCAACTTGGCGAAACTATGAGTTTTGTTGGAGTTACTTATAAGAACATGGGTGAGAAACTGGGTATTGGTGGTGCACACCTTTAATCCCAAATGCTCAGGAGGTAGAGTCAGGTGAATCTCTGAGTTCAAAGCTAGCCTGGTCTACTGAGCTCCAGGACAGCCAGGCCTACACAGAGAAACCCTGCTTTCAAAACCAAAACAAGAATATGGGTGAGACGTTTCAGGGACAGAGATGACTCAAAGACAGCTGCATCACTAAAGCCCACCCCAGCATGGGTGACAGATCACAAAAGCTAGCAACCTGGAGCACACCGCACAGCCTTTAGGCAGCTCAGCAGGTTGGAGAATGGCCTAGGCCCTTCAGTTGGTCTGAGCTCTTTTAAGTAGTTCAGCTGGTTTCTACTTTTGTGTTTTGTTCTGTTTTTTCAGGATAGGGTGTTTCTGTGTAACCCTGATTGTTCTGGGACTCACTCTGTAGACGAGGTTGGCCTCAAACTCATAGGTCTGCCTGCCTCTGCATCCCAAGTGCTGGGACTAAAGGCATGAACCACCATGACTGATCACACACATACCTATATGTGTATATGTCATGGTTGAGATTTTTGAAAACTATACGCTGGAAACACTGGGTGACTTACTATAGTCTAGTTCCTTGAGACCTAGAGAAATGTAGGGAATAAGATTTCATAGTATCTGTAGCAGTCTTTTAACTTGTCATGAAAGGAGGAGAATGTGAAAGCGCCTGTTTAAACAGTGGTGCTAGATGACAGCTCAGTGGATAAAAAAACACTTGATACAAAAACTGAAGACCTGAGTTCCTTCCCCAGAACCAGTGAAAAGTCTGACCTCAACACTTGCACAGTGTGCAGTGATGTACATACATCTCCACCCCTCGCCCCTCACAATAACAATAAATGTTTATGGCACATAAACAGTGGTGCTAGGCCAGCAGGCTGGCTCAGCAGGTGAATGCACCTGCCCCCCGAGTCTGACTCTTCTTCAGTCCCCAGCACCCACATGACAGGAGGAACCAACTCCTAAAAGTTTTCCTCTGTTCTCCACACACACCACGGCATGTGTGTGACCACACATGTGTATACACAAAATATGAAACAAAATTAAACACTGCTGCTCCCTAGTAGGGGCCAGAAATGCCTGAGGTTGAGGGAAGTTCTGATGGAGACCTGGACAGCTAGAACTGACAAGGCAAGAAAGGAAAGGGAAAACCTTAGGGAACCTCTATTTCCCTATTCTGCTTCACCGGTTCCCCTGTTGTCTTTTCTCCCCTGCTTCATTTTCTATTGGCTTGTGTAGCACAGCCCACAAGTGAGGAGGTCTAAAACGTACATTCCATACATTTCAAACCTGTAGACAGAGCAAACAGCTGTGAAATTACCACTTGGTACAAAAACAAAACAACATGCCAGCATCCTGGAAACCTGACTAGTCATCTTCTCTTTCACACTGCAAAGACAGTTTGAAGTGCTGCATTTACTTTCTCAGGCAGGCGGTACTGGCTCGTGCAGGAAAATGCCTCTGAAAATGCCTGGTCTACAAATTGAGTTCTAGGAGAGCAGGGCGGCACACAGAAACCTTGTCTTGATAAACCTAATTAGTTCATTCTCTTTTTGAGACACAGATATGCCCCAGTCTACCCTGTGTGTCCAAGGATGGATATGAACTCCTGATCCTTTCACCTCACCTTCCACACACTGGGATTGTAGACATGCTCCACCCCAGCCAGTTTTGTGGGTGCTGAGGATCAGATAGCACTCTTATCTAAGCCATATTATAGTTTTTTTAAGGTTTGGGGTTTTTTGTTTTGTTTTTCAGAAACAGTCTCTATGTAGTTCTGGCTGTCCTGGAACTCACTGTGTAGATGAGGCTGGCCTCAAACTCACAGAGAGCTCCACCTGTCTCTGCCTCTGAAGTGCTGGGCTGTGTGCCACCATGCCTGGCAATTTTGCCTATTTTTGTACTGTGCATTACATTATATAATAAATAGCCATTAGAACTGAAATCACTGTACACTTCTGTGGGAGAAAAATGAATAACACTGTTTGTTCCTCTTTGCTCTGACCAATAAACTGACAAGAAGCACCTTAAAGAAAGAAAGGTGTGTTTTAGCTAACAGTTTGAGGAAGTAGGGGAAAGATGATAGAAAAGGCCACTGGGACAATTACCAAAAAATACAACTTTTAAGCCACAACTTTCCATCCTTTGGCCAAATAGGCTCAAGGCCATCTCATAATGCAAAATGTATTCAGTCCAAGGTCAAATGTCCCCATAGTCTATAATAGTTTCAATATTGTTTATTAGTCCATATCCCTTCAGAGACTAAAGGCAATCTCTTAAATGGATCTTTTAAATGATGTTTTCATAACATCAAAAACAAAGAATGAACATTCCGTTTCATAAGGGGAAAACAGAGGCATTACAAGGAAAGATTGGACCACTATAAGACCAAAAAAGTCAGGAGGGTAAAACACCAATTCTTGCAGCTAAATTCAGAGATTTGTGATAGAATCTTCTGAGACCCAGTGTCCTGAGTAGCCCCTTCTTTCCAGATCCCCACTGTCACCATACTTGGGCTAGCTCCACTCTTTAAATGCAACCTTCCTCGATGGATTCCTGTAGTCCTGACATATCCATCATCCTGTTTTGTGTTGGCTTGTGTTTTGTCAATTTGACACAAGCTAGAGTCATTGGGAAAGTGGGAACCTCAACTGAAAAAAAAGATACTCCAGTCAATTGGTCTGTGGAAAAGCCTGTGGGGCATTTTCTTGATTAGTGATTGGTGTAACAGGGCCCATTTCATTGGGGCAGTGCCACCCTGGATTCATGGTCTTGGATAGTATAAAGAAAGCATGGCTTTCTGGGAAAGCCATGAGCTGCAAGCCTATAAGCAGTTCTCCTCTGTGACTCCTACTTCAGTTCCTGCCTCCAGGTTCCTGCCTTGCTTGAGTGTGGTCCTTCAGTGATGGACTGTTCCGGAGGTATAAGCTGAGATAGCCCCTTTCCTCCTTAAGTTGCTTTTGGTCAAGGTGTTTGGTCACAGCACTGGAACCCCTAATGAAGACAAGCCACCATTGCTTTACCTTTGCAGCCTAACATGTTGGCCTCAGACCCTCCTATACATTGCTTGACCTCTGACTTTCTCAAAGTGTGGTACAAAACTGTAACTTCTTCAATCCTGTATCCTTCGTGCCTGAAAATCTACTAAGTGGACAACATTGCCAAGTTCTACTGGCACTTCATGATAGAGCCTATTGGATAGGACATTAGCTTCTGAGTGCCATCCCTGGGAAAAAAAAACACTTCCCAAGGAAGTTTTTCCCCCAGGAGGATTGGACACCCCACCCCCTCAATGGCATTCTCAGTTTAGGCTCTTTCCTTTTGAAAGAATCCCCACTTGTATAAAATGTAGCTTTTGATGATTCCAGTCTTGTGATCAGGAAAGCTTTCAAATTGTGCCAGTTCAATGAATCAGTTTTCTCTTTAGTGATGATGATCTGTTTAACAATTTCCTATGCTTTCAAACCTGCCTGTCTTTAGGACTGGATTTAAACGTCTTTCATGCCAAGCTGAATATCTTTCAGGTCTGATAAACAGTAGCTATGCTACAGACTGAATGCTATCTCCACCAAGCAAATGAACCCACGGCCTGGAACCGCATCCTCAACCATGCTGTCAGGGCACAAGCAGAATACAGCCAGATCAGTGTCAGCTGGTGGCAAACACCTTTAATCTCAGGCAGGTGGATCCCTGAGTTCCAGGCTAGCCCAGTTTACAGACCAAGATCCAGGACTGCCAGAGCAGAGAATTGCTGTTTAGAAAAACAAACAGATAAACAAACAAAGCAAGAAAGACTGTTAGACAGTCACAAGAATGGGCTCTCTCCTGGCTCCTAAAAGTCTTGTTTCTCTTTGAAACCTTATGAGCCTGGCCTTCATTGTTTTTCTTGGCATTCTGGTCCTCCAGAATCCTAGCAAAACAGTCCATTAAGTTCTGCTTACAGCTTTCAAGATCTTTTCTAGGCTAAAGGTTTAAATAATTCTACAACCCTCTTACAAACCAGTTCCGAAACATGACTGGGTTTTACCATCGCCAATTTTCTGAATGAGTTGAGTTATATTCCTTATTGCTGTGACTAGATGTACCTGGAGGGAATAAAATTTTGTTTCAGTAACAGTTCATTAGTGAAGGCATGGTGTCACAAAGCTGAGGAGGCCGGTCATCAGGCAGTGAAGCAGAGTGCGGTGGCTCCGAATGCTCAGTTCAGTTTCTTCTAGTATCCAGTCAGAGATCTCTACCCATAGAATAGTATAATTATCCTGCAGGGTGGATCCTTTACACCTCAACTCACCTGATTTAGAAACTCTCCCAAATTGACAAACAAGATTAGCTATCATAAGTACAAACAAAAGTACATCAATCATGTGTACTCTAACTTACAGGATGTTTTTAAACTGAACTACTTATGTAACTAACTTACCCACAGGAAAAATCAGTTATTTAGTTGGGCATGATGGCACACATCTACAATCCTAAAACCTGAGAGGTAGAGACAGGAAGATCAGAAATTCAGGGTCATCTTTGCTCACACAGCAAATTCCAGGCCAGCCTGGGATACATGAATCCTTGTCTCAACAAACAAAATAGGGCTGGGGGAGTGTTAAAGACTAAAAGGTCCATTTGTGACCCACTTATCACTATTTGTATTAGATTCTCCCAGAGACAAAATAGGTTGTGTGTGTATGTGTGTATGCATACACATACTTGTATGACCATGAATAGACATGGTCATGAATACAAAAAAGAAATGGTTTCCTTTACAGTGCCCCCCCCATTCTCTTTGTTGTCTTAGGTATCTTCATATGGCCATATTAGTATAAGAACTCCTATTTGTTATAGAAGATTGGGTACTGTCTTAGTGTTTTACTGCTGGGAGCAGACAACATGACCAAGGCAACTCTCTTAAGGACAACATTTAATTGGGGCTGGCTTACAGGTTCAGAGGTTCAGTCCATTATCATCCAGGTGGGAGCATGGCAGCATCCAGACAGGCATGGTGCAGGAGGAGCTGAGAGTTCTACATCTTCATCTCAAACCCACTAGGAGAAGACTGGCTTTCAGGCAGCTAGGATGAGGGTCTTAAGCCCATGCCCACAGTGACACATCTCCAACAAGGCCAAACCTCTTAATAGTGTCACTCCCTGGGCCAAGCATAGACAGACGAACACATTCCATTCCCTAGCCCCCATTGGTTGTTCAAACACATGAGTCTATGAAGGTCATACCTAAATGTAGCATAATAAAAATAATACATTTAATCTAACCTCCAAAGTCCCCTTAGTCTAACAGTCTCAACAATGTTAAAAGTCCAAAGTTCAAAGCCTCTTCTGAGATTCATGCAATCATTTAACTGTAATCCCCAAAACAAGACAGGAAACCTGCTGGGCAAACTCCAAACTCTGTATCTCCATGCCTGATGTCAAAGCAGTTTTCAGATCTCCAACTCCTTTTTCATCTTTGTAGAATGCAACAAACTTCTTTCTCCTGGTCTGGGTCCATTCCCTGTTAGCAGCTTAACTTAGTAGATAGGTCACAGCTCTGGCATCTCAAACATCTTGGGGTCTCCATCTTTTTTTTTTTTTAAAGATTTATGTATTATAGCTAAGGATACTGTAGCTGTCTTCAGAGACACCAGAAGAGGGCATTAGATCTTATTACAGATGGTTGTGAGCCAACCTTTGGTTACTGGAATTTGAACCCCTTCTTGTTCCAATGTCTGGGATCCACACATGATCTTCTGGGCTCCTCCAAACGGCTGTGGCACTTCTCCAGCTCTGCCCTCTGTAGTACTCTAAGCTCAGATTGATCCACTGCCACTGCTGTTTTAAGTGATCATCCTGTGGTACTGGCATCTCCAATACACTGGGGTCTTCCACTGCAACTAAGCTTCATCAGTAGCCTTTCATAGGCTTTCTTCATCATGCCAAGTCTCAACTCCTTTCTTTGATCCCTTTGGTTCTAGGCCATCAACTACAACTGAGGCTGAACCTTCACCAATGGTCTTCCATGACCTCTCATAGTGAGAAGCCTCAACTGCTCTTCATGACCCCTTCTTGTCTTCTATGCCAGTACTACCTGGGTGATTCTTACACATTTCCAAGTACAGCTGCAGCATGAGGTACAACCATGGCTATCTCTGGAGCACAGATCTGTGCTCTCAGGAAACACTTCCCAGACCACCTAAGTAATGCTTGGTCTCTTCTTAATCACCACTAATTTCTTAGCTCCAGCTAACCAGCATCCATTGTCCCAGTAGTTTCTGCTATTCTAGAATCTAAAAATAGAGCCACATGTCCAAATTCTGCTTCCTGTGGCTGGAACATGATCCCCCTCATTATCTTACCACCTTTCTGTTTTCCAACTTTGTTAAGGTTTGTATATGCTTAGCCCAGGGATGGCACTACTAGAAGGTGGGTTCTATTAGAGTAGGTGTGTCCCTGTTGGAGTAGGTTTGTTGCTGTGGGTGTGGTTTATAAGACACTCATCCTAGCTACCTGAAAGCCAGTCTTTTCCTAGTGACCTTGAGATTAAAATGTAGAACTCTTAGCTCCTCCTGCACCAGGCCTGTCTGGAAGCTGCCATGCTCCCACCTTGATGATAATGGACTGAACCTCTGAACCTGTAAGCCAGCCCTGATTAAATGCTGTCCTTTATAAGACTTGCTTTGGTCATGGGGTATGTTTACAGCAATAAAACCCTAACTAAGACAAACTCCCTCACTAACTCCTGCCTAAGCTTGGCTGTCCTGGAACTTGCTATGTAGATTGATTTTGCACTCAAGAGGCTCTGTCTCTAGGGATTAAAGGTGTTTATCACCATGCTTAAATTAAGTTTTTCTTCACCTAGAACTTGTCCAGTCACAGGCTGGCCTTGAACTCAGAGATCTGCTTGTCTTTGTCTCCTGAAATTAAAGGTGTGTAACACCATGCCTGAACCTAAACTCAGCTGGGTAAGATCTTGCCCCATAGTCCCATTTCTTTAATCTGTTATCTCCTAAAACACAGGATTCAATTCTCCATTCTACTTCCTGATGCCCTTTTAATAGCTGAACCATAAATTTTGTATTCTTCATTTCTCAACTTGCTATGTTTGTTCAAAATGCTCTTCATCAGACTTAACCAGATAACAAAGTCTCTGTTGGGGTTTTTTGAGACTTCCTTGGTCAATGCAATTAATATAAATCTCTTGACCTTGGCTTTAGACAGTGGCAAAGAGCAGCCACGCTCTTCACCAAAACATCACAAAAACAGTCTTTTGGCCACATATTAAAGTTCTTCTCTACTGAAATCTCTTGGGCCATCAGGCCTACAGAGTTCAAATGACCCTCAGCACCACTGTCCTCCATATTCATACTAGGATGGCCCATTAAGCTCCATCTAAAGAATTCCATGGCTTTCCAAATCCAAAGTCCCCAAATTCACATTCTTCCAAACAAAAGCATAGTCAGGCCTATAATGGAAATACCCCACTCCTGGTACCAACTTCTGTCTTAGAGTTTTACTGCTGTGAACAGACACCATGACCAAGGTAACTCTTATAAGGGCAACGTTTAACTGGGGCTGGCTTACAGGTTCAGAGGTTCAATCCCGTATCATCCAGGTGGGAGCATGGCAGTGTACAAGAAGGCATGGTTCAGGAGGAGCTGAGAGTTCTACATCTTCGTCTAAAGGTTGCTAGGAGATGAGCTTCCAGGTAGCTAGGTTGAAGGGATTAAAGCCCATACCCACAGTGACACACCTACTCCAACAAAGCAATACCTCTTAATAGTACCACTCCCTGGGCTAAGCATATACAAACCATCACAAGTGGTAACTCTTCTTCAGTTTGATCTCAGCTGTAAATATCCTATTTCCACAAACACACTCTGGCATACTGGAATTACAACTTTTATATGTCTTTTTAGGTACTACAAAATTCAACTCATCTCAAATGTGATTATCATGAATATCTGCTCTTGGTCTCTGTGAGAAAACTAAACTATTCACTATTTAGACTGGGGTCTGATGTAAGTTTTTTTTATTGTGTTTGTTTTGGTTTTGGTTTTCGATTTTTAGAAACAAGTTTTCACTATGTACCAAGGTTAAACTCCCAAGGGCTAGTATTATAAGTTTGTGTGACCACACCAGCCTCTAGCTGTTTATTAAATACTTTACTAAATGAAAGACATTCTCTATTTTTTGTTTGCTAAATGTACTAGCCTCTGCTGTGACAAGTCCTAAATACAAATCAATTTAGCTGGGCAGTGGTGGCCCATACCTTTAATCCCTGCATTCCAGAGACAGAACAGACAGATCTCTGAGTTTAAAGCCAGCCTAATCAACAAATCAAGTTCCAGGACAGCTGAGGTTACAAAGAGAGACCTGTGTCAAAATACACACACACACACACACACACACACACACACACACACACACTCACCACCCACTCACCCACCCACACACACACACTCACCACCCACCCACCCACACACACACACACACACAGAAAGAGAGAGGAGAGTTGACACTGTTACTTTGAGCCTGTGGCAACACAGTACATTAGGAGTGTATTGTTGTGGTTATTTCTTACCCCAATAAGTCAGTATAAAAAACACACAACACAGTTATTATATTTATAAGTTATAAGCCTAGACTAAACAGATCTATCACTATACTTATCTATTACCCAGCTATGAGACCCCTTGTTCCTTATGGCTTCTTCAGGCCATGTGGTTCTGCTCTATCTTCCTTCCACTTCCTCTTCCTCAGTTTTCTGGATCTCCGGTCCCACCTTTCCCCTCCATTGCCTTATCATCATCTTGCCTTTATTTGACAAGACAGAATAGGGAAAAGTTTCCATAAGATCACTTGAGTACATGATCTACTCCTCCTTGGGGGCAGCCCCTCTTGAGGAAGCAAAATTAACATCAAAATACAAACAGCACCAGGGCAACCCACAACACTTTCCCCTCTAAATCCAATTAAAAGGCTTTTTTTCCCTCTCAGACATAAATTAAGCATAACCATAACAATTATGTAAGTTATAAAATATGATATACAATTAATATCTAGTCCATCTGTTAGTCAATTAAATTTCTCTACCACTTATCCTAACTGAAGAGCTTATAAATCTATACCTGAATTATGTTCTGATTTTAGCATGTATCACTATCTGCAAACCATTCTTTCAACTTTATATCATATCTCTCAATGCTAAGCAACTTAAGTTTGCTTATGAGACTATTACTAGTCTTCAACCCTGTCAGAAATCTGAGAATGAATAAATATTACCTGAGTATACAGGAAGCAAAATACATAGCTTTTAAAACTTAAATGAATTGTAAGAGACAGTTGACTACCTGGACAGCCCCTAATTTCTTATTACGTTGGAGCATGTATTCAGCCTCTGACCCAGAACCATCTGGCAGACCTTATGAGAAGCAGAAAATATGAAGGACTAGCTTACCCTGTAATGGCAGAGCTTAGCAATCAACTATCCCACACCTGTTTGTCCATTTTGGATAGTATTTTGTCTGCAGATGATATAGGCAATTTCTACCTAGTGGCTACCTTGCCATAATAAGCAACCTCGCCTGGAGGTAAAGATGTTCAATATCTTCTTTGAACCATGAAGGGGATATTGTCAAGAGTAGACATGTCTTCAGTCAAATTTTCTTTTGAAGACTATCTATCTATATAAAGTATCTTTGAGTTGTTAGCCTCAACTACTCTTAGCCATTTTTTATCGGTTATTTTATTTACATTTCAAATGTTATCCCCCCCCTCCACTGGGGCAGTGGTGGCACATGCCTTTAAGTTCCAGCACTCCTGAGGCAGAGGGGCAGGTGGGTGTCTAAGTTCAAGACCAGCCTGGTCTACAGAGTGAGTTCCAGGACAGCCAAGACTATACAGAGAAACCTGTCTCAAAAAATGAAAACAAACAAACCACACACACACACACACACACACACACACACAGAGAGAGAGAGAGAGAGAGAGAGAGAGAGAGAGAGAGAGAAATTTACAGACTGTAAAGATTTATTTTGACTCAGAATTTCAGAGTAAATGGAAACACTTTATTATAATTAAATCAGAATCTAACATAACCATGAGTATACTCTCTGACCCTTGTGTTATGTAATCATCTTAAACAATATGTAATAGCAGCTAATAGAAAGAATGGGTCAAAGCCTTGCATTCTTAAATGATTTGCATAGGCACAATGCCTATCTAAGAGTAACAATATTAATTTCAAATCTTGTATTAATATAAAGAATTCATACTAATGAAAACCTGAAATCTGTATCAATCTATACATTTTGTACCAATGTAAAAATTATAAGTATGTGGCATAGGAGACCTGTTCAAGAATCAAAGAAAAAGGGCAGACCAGGGTCCCAGTCTCCCCTTGGCTATGCAACAGAGGATGACCTAGGACTTCTCACCCTTCTGCTCCCATTTCCAGACTGCTGGGAAAGAATTGAAGTTATGTGGTGCTGAGGAAGTGAACCCAGGATTTCATGCATGGTAGACAAAACTCTACCAACTAAAGCACTTCCCAAGCTGTTGTGTAGCAGTTTCCTCTGAGATTGGAACTTTCAGACAGAAAGGCAACCACACAAAACAGCTTCAGCAAGTTCCTGAAACTGACCAGACTCACTAGGCTCCTCCCTCCCAGGAGTAATAGCAAAGACTTCCTAGAGTAACTCTCAGACAAGCCTAGACAAGCTGGACCAACAAGGAAGACTCTCTGACAAGATTAGCCGCCTGAAAGGAGCAGAAACCTTCCCAGCTTAAGGATCCTTGTTAGGGGAAGGATGAAGAGAGTGGGGGGGCATATGGCCATGGAGGTGCGGCAAGGCCTGGGGGCAAGGGAGATGCCTCTGGGGGGCCCATGATGGGAATCCCTTCCCCCTGAGGGACCAGCCACATGACGGTATAGTACAGAATAGAGTTTATTCAGGTCATGGGAGAGTTAAGAGGGTGGTAGAGGCAGAGAGAGAGAGAGAGAGAGAGAGAGAGAGAGAAGAGGCTGGCCATGAGCACTTGGAGGGAGAGGGGGGAAGGGCAGGGGAAGAGGAGGAGTAGGGATGGGAGAGCAAGGCTGCAAGAGGCCAAGAGGCCTAGGGAGGCAAGAGAGCCAGGAGGCAAGAGAGAGAGGGGAGGGGCAAGTAGCCCCTTTTATAGTGTCAGGTCACTGGGGTGGAGCATACCTGGCTACTGCCAGGTAATTGAGGGGTGGGGTTTACAGAATCCAACAGGAAAAGTTTCTAAGTTAAAAGATTCTATCTTAGCTGGGTTTGATGGTATATGGGAGGCAGAGACAGGAGGATCTCTATAGTTCGAGGCCAGCCTGGTCTACAAAGTGAGTTCCAGAACACTCAGGGCGGTCACACAGAAAAACCCTGTCTTGAAAAACCAAAAATTAAGGGTTGTGGAGAAGGACCAATCTAAACAATTGCATTTCCCCCCTTTTACAGCACCTGTAGGAAAGAATCGGGGTTTTTCATATTCCTTCTTCAGAATCCATTTTCCATTCTTCATATCACTGTTCCCTATCAGCCTGTGGGTTGACTAAGTTAAATCGATTTAACTTGGAAGAACTGTCAGTTTTTTACAAGACTCCCTCTTTTTTTACTTTGGACTATGGTAAGCCTCTCCGTTAGTTCAAGTTTAATTCCCATTCTCAGGTGGGATTCTGCAGTTTTCTTCCTATAATTTCTGGAATTTTCTTACTAGAGTTATTACTTGTTTTATGTTCTTGTTGCTACTGTGAATGGAATATTCCCCCCCCCCCCCCCCCATTCAAAACTGAACCCATAGGGCGTTAGGACCTCTACCACTCCTTTTGGCTGTGAGACTCTATGGTTTCTTGGTTCTATGACAACATTCTACTACCGCCTACATTTTCAGAACCTGAAGGAAGGCGGCAACAGCGAGTACCAACGCAAAGGTCCCCTCTATCTGGCCTTTGTTCTCCTCTCGGTGCTACTGCGCATGCGTGGTTACCTCAGCACGGTCCCCGCCTTCCCGACCGCGGGCCCAGCTCCGTAGCGCCGGCGCACTGGCGCGCTCTGTTCACACGCTCCGCGGCCTGTGGACACCGCGAGTTCCGGCTGTCGCAGTCACCGCCGCGGCTCCTGGAGGTCGGTTGCGACGAGTAACGGCGCCGGGACGAGCCCCGCGCCTTCCTTTCCGATATGTACCCGAATTGGGGCCGGTATGGCGGGAGCAGCCACTATCCGCCGCCGCCGGTCCCGCCGCCGCCGCCACCGGTGGCGCTTCCCGAGGCCTCACCGGGGCCCGGGTACTCCAGTTCGACGGCTCCCGCGGCCCCTTCCTCTTCGGGCTTCATGAGCTTCCGAGAGCAACACTTGGCGCAGCTCCAGCAGCTGCAGCAGATGCACCAGAAGCAAATGCAGTGCGTGCTCCAACCCCACCATCTTCCTCCGCCCCCACTGCCGCCCCCGCCGGTGATGCCCGGGGGCGGCTACGGAGACTGGCAGCCACAGCCGCCACCGCCACCGATGCCCCCGCCACCTGGGCCAGCCCTCAGCTATCAGAAGCAGCAGCAGTACAAACACCAGATGATCCACCACCAACGAGATGGACCTCCCGGTTTGGTTCCAATGGAGCTGGAGTCCCCTCCTGAATCCCCCCCTGTACCTCCAGGATCCTATATGCCCCCATCTCAGTCGTATATGCCTCCACCTCAGCCACCACCCTCGTACTATCCTCCTTCCTCCGCTCAGCCCTACCTGCCTCCTACTCAGCCGTCCCCTTCACAGTCTCCACCTTCACAGTCCTATTTGGCGCCCACCCCTTCTTATTCTTCCTCTTCCTCGCAATCATACTTGAGCCATTCTCAGCCCTACTTACCCCCTTCTCAGGCATCTCCTTCCCGCTCCTCCCAGGGCCCTTCTAAACCCCAGCTACCGCCACCACCGTCCATCCCTTCTGGGAATAAAACAACTATCCAGCAAGAGCCTATGGAGAGTGGGGCCAAGAACAAGAATGCTGAACAGAAACAAACTGCTCCTGAACCAGATCCCTCTACAATGACTCCACAGGTAAGCAATCACCTGCCGGAGTCACATTCTTTTAGGCTTTACATGAGCAGGCCTTAGGCTTTAACCAGCTAGTGCCTACATAATTCCAACATCCAACGACTAGCCCATTCCTACTCCGAAGATCACCTAAGAGTCAGTCAGCCCTGAAAGCCAGGTTTTTAAAGAACTGGACTACCCAAAGAACAGGAAAGATAAGACTAGACACTTGGAGAGTAGTCTAGGGTTGGCACAAGATTTATTTCTCAGACCGATGCCTTGGTTTTCTTTGACCAGCATTCTAGATTTTTTTCCTTTTTGCACAAAGCTTTGTTTTCATTTTTTTTTTCAAGCTAAGATTTTCATGGGGGAGGCAGTATAAAAGAAAATTCTCAAGGGGCTGATGTTTAAATACATGTAAATATCAACCAGTTCATTTCTCCAAAATAATAGCCTTGGAATTTAAAAAGGTTTAGTGATGGCCGTTCCAATGAGAGCCAAACCCTTAGACATCTCTTTTAACAATGTTGCTTTCCACGGAACAGTAAGAGGTTGACAGGGTTGCCTGACTATAGAAACTGGACATGGTAACTTGTGTCTACAACCAGTATTTGGGCAACAGAAGCAAGAGGATGGAGTTTGAAGCCAATTTGGGCTACACAGTGAGACCCTGACTCAAAAATAATAGGAATTGATCATCTGTTATGATTATTTGAAATGCACAGTAATACCTCATCTACCTTAAATTCATTAAGAGTAAAACATAATCTTATGATATACAAGCTCAGGGTAATGTATGAGATTCCAAAAGATAATTGTATATTATTCTAATTTTACAGTGGTTCAGTATTTAAGAGAAGCAGTTTCTGCACAGGGGACACTCAGGATAGTAGAATAAGTGATTTTGCTTTCTTATACCAAAGTTACATCAGCTCATCAGGATCATTTCCTCCAGTTGCCCAGTTAATTCAACCAAACTATGACCTCAGTCTGACTTTTTCTGATCATGTAGAGAAACAGATGAGTTATACAGTTGGTTTGTTGTTGTGCTTGGGATTGAACTCAGCGCCTTGGGTATGTTAGTCAAGTGCTCTACCATTCAACTGCACACTCAGCCTTGGCTTTTTAAAAGAAGAGTGTGCATACCAGACTAATAGAAGTACTCACCATGAACACTTTCAGTGTTTTGAACATGGAGTGCTTTTGATTCTTGCTGAAAGAAAGTAATGGAAGGAAGGGTGAAGCTTGAGTTCTGAGTGTAGACCAGATCAAGAACAGCCTTGCCTGTGGTTCTAGATGGAGCTCATTGAGTACTTGCTTAGCATCTTCGAAGGCCTGGATTATATTCCTAGCACTGCATAAACTGGGCATTGTAATACAAAAACCTGCAGTCCTAGCACTCTGGTGACAGAGGCAGGAGGATCTGGATTCAAGGCCATCCAGACTACACAACCGAGTTCAAAGCCAGCCACCGGGAACACGGGGAGGAATGGAATGGGGCTTTGCATGTCCTTTCTTTCTTAACTCTGTGGAGTTTATCCCACTGTCCTTAACTTCTCTTTCCTTTAAATGGAGTTCTTTCAAGGCACATCTCAAAATTCAGTCTCTGTGAGCCAGGCATGCAGACCACCCATGTGATTTGGTGCTATTGTCTTCTTAATCCTCTGCAGCACCTAGGACAGTGCCTTGCACTTTGTGAACAACTATAAAGATTTGTTGTGTAAGATTCAAGAGTTATCATTCTTTATACCTTCTGCATATTTTCATTCATATTTTAGTTTAAAACAATGGCATTAAGTTTATTATTATATATGATAGGAGTACGAATCTTTTGCACATGTACATGCCACAGTGTGCATACGGAGGTCAGGAGGCGAGAGGACAACTTCGGGGAGTTGGTGTTCAGGGGATTGCATTCGGGCTGGTAGGGTTGCTTGTTATGTGATTTTACCCATTGTCCCTAAAAAACTTTTATGGTGAAAGATTTAACCATTAAGTAGAGAAAATATAAGTATAATTTTAAATATTTTAAAGCAATTCATCCATCTTCTGGTCCCTTGCTTATGTTTTTTTGTTTTGTTTTTTGTTTTCTTTTTTCTATCTTTTTTTCATACTGGAATCAAGCCCCAAGGCCTTGTGCATGCTAGTTAAGTATTTTACCAAGCTATACCCTCCTCTCTATTTTTCTACATTTTTAATTAGGTTCCTAGTTGGTTTTCCTAAAAGCATTTTTTCTATTACATTTTATCATTTACTGTGTGTGAGTGGCAGGGGTGGAGGGGTGCAAGTATGCTCCTGTGTGCATATGGGAGTCAGAGGACAGCCTGTGGTTGTCTGGCTCTCTTAGGCATCTTTAGTCTTGGCAGCAAGTGCCTTAACTGCTGAGCCATCTCTAGAGCCTCAGTTAACTAGTTTTAAAAAGAAAGAAAAGAAAGGGGTAGGGGTGGTTTTTCATTTCTTAAAAAATAAAACAGTCTTAGTATGTAGCAATGGCAGGCTTGGAACTTGCTATGTAGACTAGGCTGGTCTCCAATTTACCTCTGGTCTCTGTCTACTTCTGTTTACCTTAAAGGCATGCCCTCTATGCTGGGTCCAGATCTTTTTTAGATTGAGCACATCATAAAAGCTTAAGTCTTTCTGTATTGTCTAATGCTCAGTCTCTTTAGATTTCCCTTTTGTCTCCTATCAGGATTCAGAGGGATTCCTTGTTAAATCCTCCAATTGTCTCTGTAACACTTTGTTCAAATTAAGGTCCAATATAGGATAAAAATCTACATTAAGCCCTGAATTAGATGAAAAATCTATCATTCTTTTCAACATCCCACATTCTGACTGCTTCTGTCTTGATAATTGTGCCATTTTATTTGTTGAGTCTTCTATTTCCTTTTTAGAAATTAACTGCAAAACACTAGACTGAAGTTGAAAGTTGATAGTTGTCAAGTGTAGTGTATAGGTGTTACACTATACAAGATGTTTATTTACACTCATTGTGAGTGCCTAGTTGTCCCACAGTCCTGACACTGAGCTTGATCAACGGATCTAGGTGGGGGCAGTCTGGCCTCTCAGCTAAGCGTCTCTGTCAGTCTTGCATCTGTCAGTGTTTCTTGATGGTTTTTATTTGACTAACTCATTCCAGTGGAATTTTCAGTAATGTGATTTTAAAACCCCTTTGCAGTTTCTTTCTAGGTGTGTGGAATTCTGTAGAGAAGACTCACTTTTGAACTAGAGCTGTTTGATTGGAAATAGTATTGGAAAGATGGGACAAATACTTCACTGTTTCCTTTTATTCCTTTTAGTCTCTAGATACCTGAATAAAACATTGTTAACTTAATGGAATATTCTTTTTTTTTTTTAAAGAATTTATTTATTTTATGTATGTGAGTACACTGTAGCTGTCTTCAAACACACCAGAAGAGGGCATCAGATCTCATTACAGATGGTTGTGAGCCACCATGTGGTTGCTGGGATTTGAACTCAGAACCTCTGGTAGAGCAGACAGTGTTCTTAACCACTGAGCCATCTCTCCAGCCCCGGAATAGTCTTTTTGAAGAGTTAGTTTTTCTGTGTTGAAGGGGTTGACAAGTTAAAGTGTATAGTAGTCTTCTCAATGAGTTGTGTTTTTCTTTCTTTCATTCTTCAAAACACTCATGTAAAATGTTGACATTGAGTATAGTGTTTGGAGGTGTCATTTAAGGTGAAATACTGTGCTTAGTACTATTGATAAAATGGTGAATGACATAGATGTGGTACTTAGTGTCAATGACTTTTTATTTTAATAAGGAAGAGAAATACAGAATGGCATGGGATTGGAAAGTATAAAATATTGCTAGAATATAAGAAACTAGAAAAGGTGAGGTTTAAAAAGTTTTACTACTGTTATTTTGGCTTTTTGAGACAGTGACTCTTGTAGCCCAAGTTGGTTTTAAACTTGGTATGTAGCTAAGAATGATCCTGAACTCTAGATCCTTCTGTCTGAATTGGAATTACAGACATTTACTAACACACACACACATCCTCTCTCTCCCTCCCTCCCTCTCTCTCTGTTCACAGTGCTTTGTATACATTGCAAGTGAAAAATAGATGTCTTTTAAATGATTGACTAATGCCAGGAGCTCTATCCTGATTGAAGAAGCCACCTTTATAAAGTAATACTTAGCTGGCTTGGTGGCATATCTCTTTATCCCAACAATCAGGAGTTCGGGGTTATATAGAGAGGTTGAAGCAAGCTTGGGCTACATGAGACCCTGTCTCAAAAAAAAAAATAAATAAATAAATAAAAACCAGCCAACCAAACAAACGTATATATGAGAAACCTAAAGTATAGGCAGGAATTATCCAAAAACAAGTTCAGGAAGGGTCTCTGACAACACAGGTTGAAAATAATAGCTATGTAATAGAGAAATCTTTAAAGACTTTATTTCAAAGACAGTATTTAGCCATTGAGGGATTTTATAAAGGCAAGTGTGATACATTGATTATTTTAGTGGTGCACAAACATGTTAGGCTTGTACCACTGAGCTACTCCTCCCATCCTAGATTAGCATTTAGAATTTTTTAAATTAATTTCTGTTTTATGTGTATGGGTATTTTACCTGTGTGTATATCTGTTTGCTACCTGTATGCCTATCACTTGTAGAGCTAAGAGGGTGTTAGATCTACTGTAACCTGGAGTTACAGATATTTGTGAGCCATCATGTGGATGCTGGGAACCGAACCTAGATCTGATATAAAAGCAGCCAGTGCTCTTAACCACTGAGTTATCACACTAGCTCTAGCACTTAGAAAGGTTGGTTTTTTATTTTATGTGTACCATATGTATACACTGCCTGCAGAGGCCAGAAGTGGGTGTCAGATTCTTTGGAAATGGTATTAGTGGAGATGTAAAGAGGTAGAAAGCTGTGTCTGGTTGCTAGAATCCATCCAGTTAGATAGTCATGACAAGGGGAGGATTTGCAGCCTTGGGGGTAAGCTCCTGAGTGGTTAGTAATACCACTTAATAAAATAGGAAACCTAGACAAAGAGAAGGGAGGAAAGGCTTAGGGATGATGTGGAAAATAGGAGTTAAGCTTTATGTATAGTTAGTTTGAGGTCCTTGGTCATAAATTTCAAATGGAGATATCCATGTAAAAGTTAGATTCAGACATAGAGTTTAAAAGCAAGATCTGGTGAATTATCAGTATAAAACATACATATACAATAAATGTTCTAAGACATATTAATAGGTAAGCTCTTCTGGGGGCAGTGTGTATGTGTGGTGTGTGATGAGTGTGCGCATGTGAGTGCATAGGATAAGAATGGAGGCTACAAGACCTTTGGCTAACCTCTGAATCACCAGTCCAAATTACCAGTAGAGGAGTTAAGGCCAACATTAAGAGGATGGAAAGTGAAAACAGAGCAGGGCTACACAGACTGAAGGGAAGACATTTCTGGAGCAAGGTAGCCAGCTGTGTCAAGTACTGCTAATCGGTCAAGCAAGATAAGATTCTGAGTTATCTTTCCCCTTACTGACATAGAGATTATTGTTGACCTTGGCAGGAGCAGTTTCATAGTGACTGAAGCCATATTGCATTGATTTGAGAAGTGATGGAAGGTGAGGATGGGGATGGTGAGTATAGAGAACTCTTTTAAGAAGTTTTTAACTGAAGGAGTAAGAGAGGAGTGCAGGAACTGGAGAAAGATGAAGTAAGGGAGTATTCTTTTTAAAAATAGAAAGTAAATTTACCTGGTGACCTTAGTTCTTAAGGGAGAATGTGAATCTTAATGATATTAAAAGTAGTCATTTTAAACTAATTTCAAAAGTAGATATTTGATTGATAATCAAGTTTTCTCACATCACTTAAGATCTACACAGATGACAGTCATTATTACAGGTGTTAGTAATAACCTAGACAGGGATTGTAGCTTTGCAATATTAATCTCTAAAATATTGCACATAGACACACTTTGTAACATTCCCCTTCCTGCAAAATCATGTAGTCCTTGTTTTTATGGTGATGCCAGTAGCAGGTAGTTAGTGCTGCCTGTAAATTAGCGTCTTTATCAGTAACAGTATTTGTGGCAAATAGTTATAATAGAGTTCTTAATGTCTCAGGTCCCTTCATTCAGTTTCTCTGTGTTGAATGGTGGTGGTGGTAGAGTTTGTGCACTTGTGTGCATGTACTGTGGAGGCTAGAGTTTGAGGTTGAATATCTTCAGTTGTTCTCCACCATGTAAACACAGACACGGGGTCTCTTACTGAACCCAGAACTCTGACTTGGCTAGTCTAGTTCTCTTGGCTAACTTGTTCTCTTTTTCCCTAAGTGCTGGGATGGGCAAGACATCATGCCCATCTTCATTTATGTGGGTTCTGGGAATCAAACACAGGACCTTGTGTTTCCACAGCAAGTGCTTGACTTGCTGAACCATCTTTCTGGCTCCCATTCAGTCTCTTAAAGGTAACATTCTACCTTTTCCTCTTTTTATACACCAACATCCCATAAGCCATGATATTATCCTATATGCTGGGATGTTCAGAAGAACTGGCTCCTAGTCTATTGTTAACTAGTCCAAACTTGACTTTTCCTTGAGGTCACTGAGGATATTTCTGATGTCATCCTTATTGCAGAGTTTCAGAAACATACTGAAGTAGTTGTGTTTCTTGCTTATTGGGTTCATCATAAATAGAAAGTGACCTACAAACCATACTGTCACTGAATCAACAATGACTTAAACCCTAACAAAGATTATATACTGGATTAGATCTAAGATAAAGATGGGAGGAGTAAGAAGAGGTTATGATCTTATTAAAGAATCTAGACTTGTGTCATAGGCAGATGGCTTAGTAGATAAAACATGAGGACCAGAATCTATGTAAAAGCCAGTGTGGTAGACACCAGTAATCCCAATAGATACCGAGGAGGTAGAACAAAAGTCTCTGGGGATTACTAGCCAGTCAGCCAGACACAGCTCAGCAGAATTGACTTGCTTCAGGTTCAGTGAGAGACCCTAATTTAAAGAAAAAAAAATGAAGTGGAGAAAAATGAGTAAGGTATCTGACATTAACTTCTGGGTGTCATGCACAGTACATATCTATTCATCTATATCTGTTAATCTTCATCTTTGTAGCCACTATCTTTTAACTCTTGAAAGAGCTGGTGTCTTTATTTTTTACTGATACTTTAAGCAACTGAAACAGCTACACATGACAGCCCAGGCTCCGATGCCAGTATCTGCAGACAAGCAAGAATTTCTCACAAATAAAAATGAAGATGGTTTCAGTTGCTTTGCTTTTTCATCTTTGTTTTTTAAAAAATATTATTTTATGTATTTGGGTGTTTTGGCTGTATGTATATCTGAACTGCTTGGAACTGGATTATAGATGGTCGTGAGCCACAGTGTGGTTACTGGGAATTTAATCCAGGTCCTCTGGAAGAGTAGCTATCATTCTTAATCACTGAGCAATTTCTCTAGCACTTAATCCCAATACATACCCCATTTGAGACAGATTCTTCGTGTAGACCTGGATAACCTTTAACTGACTATTAAGCTTAGGATGACTTGAATTATGGCCTTTTGAAAAATTGAGTGTTTTTGTCTGTCTCTCTCTGTCTGGATATGGGCACATGTGCTGTGGTGCATGTGGAAGTTGAAAGACAGCTTACTGCTGTTGGTTCTCTCCTTTTATTTATGTGTAGTTCCTGGGGTCATTAGGCTTTTGCTCAGCAAGCACCTTTACCCCGTCTCATAACCTTGAACTTCACATTCTTCTGCCTCCACTTCCTGAGTGCCAACATCACAGGCAGGTAACACCCTACTTGGTTTTATTTTGTGCAGGGAAAAGAACTCAGGGCTTAATGCATGCTTGGAAAGTACTCTGACTTAGCTTTTTAAGGTGAATGATGTATCTATTGATAGTTTCAGTATATTCTTTGTTTTTTCAAGTTAGGGTTTCTCTGTATAGGCTTTCCTGGAACTCATTCTATAGACCCCTGGCCTCGAATTCAGAGAGATTAGACTGCCTCTGCTTCCCAAGTGCTGGAATTAAAGGTGTGTGCCACCACTGTCTTACTATTTTCTTAAAGTAGTAAAAAAAAGTTAAATTCTGTTTTTTTTTGTTTTTCTGAGATGAGTCTGATGTTGAACTTACTTTTTTTTTTTTTTTTTTTTTTAAACTATTAGTATTTTTTGAGACAGGGTTTCACTGTGTGGCTTTGGTTGGCCTAAAGTGGGTGACAGAGTGACAGTGGTCTGGAACTCAGATCTGCCTGCCCATGTTTCCCAAACTTTGTCATCTTGTTCTGGGAACGGATTGTTGTATGTATGATAATAAGCACTAAAATAGAGTTAGTAAGATAAAACTTATCCTTGCCAATAAATTAGAAACATTTTAATCAAAATGAGTGGCTTATGGTAGTTAGTATCATTTATTGATATCCTGTTATGTGGTTTAGCACTTTGCCAAAGTTACAAGACTAAATTAAAATAGCAGAAGATGAGCTGGGGCATGGTGGCAG
Source organism: Micromys minutus (assembly GCF_963924665.1). Classification (NCBI taxonomy): domain Eukaryota; kingdom Metazoa; phylum Chordata; class Mammalia; order Rodentia; family Muridae; genus Micromys; species Micromys minutus. The sequence goes on from NC_137969.1 coordinate 229,027,927, forward strand.
TGCCTTAAATCCCAGCAGTTAGGGAGCAGAGGCAGGCTACGTAGCTGGACCCTAGCTAAAAAAAAGAAAAAGAAAAAAATGTCCTTTCCCAAAGGAAATTACACTCTGTAAGTGGATAAATAAATCAGTCTATTTGGGGGGAAAGTGTATTTATTATGTTTATTATATATATATATATATATCTTTGCACAGGAAATTAGAAGAGATTATAAAATATTAACAATGTAGGAACTGTCCACCCAAGATAATTGGGTTAGAAAGTGAGCATGTAGCCAGGTGTGGTGACATACACCTTTAATCCTAGCACTGAGAAGCAGAAACAGGTGAATCTCCATGAGTTTGAGGCCAGGCTGTTTTATAGAGCTAGTTTCAAAACAGCTAGGGCTATGTAGAAACCCTGCCTGAAAAAGCTAAAAATAAATATTTTTAAAATGAGCTTGTAAAATTAACCCTTTTATACAGAGATGAAAAGTTTATTATCAAAAGAAAAGAAATCTGCTGAATGTGGTAGTGTACACCTTTAATCCCAGTACTCAGTAAGAGCTAGGTGGATCTTTTAGTTCAAAGCCAACCAGGTCTACATAGGAAATTCTAGGACAGCCAGGGGTTCCTATCTCAAAATAACTAATAAGGGGTGGGGAATATTCTTATTAAGTCAAGATTAACAAGGTTCAAAATTATAATAGTAAATAGATTGTTTTAAATAGGTTTTTGTAAATTAAAATTATATCTTGAGTTTTTGGGAGAACAAAGAATGAAATGTAGATTGAGTTGTTTTTTCCTTTGAAATAGGAGTATCACACTCTGAGTCACAGACTGGCCTAGAACGTGATATATAGACCTCACTCCCCTCAAACTCACAGATCCTTCTACCTCTGACTCTGAAATGCTTGTGTTAAATGCATATATCACCACACCCTGCTAGATGGGGTTTCATCCTGTGTGCATACAAATATTATTTTAAATGTGTCTTATTTATGTATTTAGTTTTTGGTTTTTCAAGACAGGATTTCTTTGTATAACCCTTGCTGTCCTGGAACTCACTCTGTAGACCAGGCTGACCTCAAACTCAGATCCACTTGCCTCTGCCTTCCCAGGGCTGGGATTAAAGATGTGCACCACCACTGATATTAGACCTGTGTTCTAAGGAAAATACAGATGAAATTAAACGTCTGATCATATGTTCCTCAACATACACCATGTTTTTTTCTTTAAAGACATTCTATTTTTTGTTAATTCATTAGTATCAAACTCTTGGTAAACAGGAATGCCTTCTTGGATTAAATTTATGGAACTTAGATTTTCTTGTAAGGGCAGTCACAGCCTGCTTAGGGATACCAGACAGCACTAAGCATTATGACTGTGGAGCCTTGTGCTTTTGTTTACTTTTTCTTGTTGGTTTTTGAGGCAGGGTCTTACTGCCAGCATGTCTGATTGGGGGTGGAGGTGTGATGACATTTTAAATGGCAAAATAACTTGCAAAAATGTTGGGTTTTGTGGTAGTAACTGTACTGTGAAAGTGACAGTGTGGCCAGAAGGCTATGTCACCTTGTTACCTCAGCTGAGAAACTCCTGTCAGGCCACTCGGGCCTTTCACTGTTCTTCGTTTGCTCATAAAATGACTGGGAAAACTTACCAAGCACTGTTATTGGAGTTAGAAATAAATTTTAGCAGATAAGCAAATTCACATATATTAGGGTCTATGAATAATGAGAATTGGTAGTTTTTTTTCTGTTTCCGTGTATATGTGCATGGATGCAGAGACACTTGGAGGCAAAGGGTTAGTTTATACAGGGATGTCTATTTTCAATTTCACCTTTGGTTTTTTTTGTTTTTTGTTTTTTTTTTTTTTTATACAGGATCTCTTACTGGGGTTTTTAGTAATACTGATTTGCCAGTGAGTGTCTAGGGATCCTCTGTTGTAGGATATTTGATTACACTGTGAACACAAAAATTCTGTTATTTATTGGGGAAAAAACCTGTTTAGTTGTGAGTCTTGGCCTTTGCACATATCTTTTATTTTTTTAATTCAAATATTTATTTATTTATTTGATGCATGAGTACATTGTAGTTGTCTGACTGCTCTTCCAGAGGTCCTGAGTTCAATTCCCAGCAACCACATGGTGGCTCACAACCATCTGTAATGAGATCCAATGATGCCTTCATCCGGTGTGTCTGAAGACAGCTATGGTGAACCCATATTTTTTTAAAAAAGTGTTATGTTAGCTGGGTGTAATGACAGGCCTATAATCACAGCTGCTTAGGAGACTGAAGCTTCTGAGGCTACAGACCAAGTTCAATCTGGATAATTTACTGGGATTCTGTCTAAAAGAGAAAGAGGAATTCTTGGTCTGTAGCTAGGTAGTGGAGTTGCCTGCCCTACACAAAACCTTCAGCTCAATACTTAGCACTGAAGAAAAAAAAACAGAAACATGCTGAACTGTGGTGTATGGTTTAATTTAAATTTATAAATTTGGGAGAACTTAAAACCTTCTCCATCTTGCTAACATGCCTGTCTTAGTTAGGGTTTTATTGCTGTGAACAGACACCATGACCAAGGCAAGTCTTATAAATGACAATATTTAATTGGGGTTGGCTTGCAGGTTCAAAGGTTCAGTCCAGTATCATCAAGGTGAGAGCATGCAATATCTAGGCAGGCATGGTGCAGGAGAAGCTGAGAGCTCTACATCTTCATCCAAAGGAAGCCAGGAACTGATAGAGCATCTTCAGGCAGCTAGGAGGAGTGTCTCCAAGCCCAGCAGCAGAGTGACACATTTTCCAACAAGGCTATACTTTCTAATGGTAGCACTCCCTGGGCCAAGGATATGCAAATGATCACAATGCCTTTCTCTGTCCAGCTTTGTTTTTTTTTTTTTTTCATTAGATATATGAGCACAGTATAAATGTAACTGTCAGCACCAGCTACAGAGATATGTGATCATCAAATATTATTCTTAAAAATGAACCAGAGATGGGTCATCAGGGAAAGCACTTGTCAGACATGGTGACCTGAGTTGTATCCCTTGGGACTCACATGGCAGAAGAGAACTGTCTCCTGAAAGTTGTACCTTGACCTGCACACACTGTGGCACACTTGTGCACAAACACATGGAATAAATAAAATTCTTAAAAATGCCTTGTATTGTAGGAACAACAACAATATTGGTATCGACAACATCTACTTAGCTTGCAGCAGAGGACAAAAGTACATTTGCCAGGACATAAAAAGGGTCTTGTCACAGCAAAAGATGTACCAGAACCCATAAAAGAAGAAGCTCCAGTGCCAGCTGCCAGTCAGATAGCAGAGCCTCTTGCAGCTGAGGAGCCCCCATTACCACCTCCAAATGAAGAGGTACCACCTCCGCTCCCACCTGAAGAACCCCAGGTAATTGTTTATTGTTTATTCAGTCATCTTAAGTTTTGTCTGACTTGCTTTCGAAGGCTTTTGTCATAAATGGATATATATTTTCATGTACTCAGGTACCTGTAAAATTCTACTTTTGAAGTAACAAAGTGTCAGCTTATCAGGTTTAAAATTAGCAAAGGGATTTTGGGAAGGTTGACTGAAAGAGAAGTGTTAAGCTACTCTTGAATGCAGTGTTTCAGCACAAAAGAGAGATGTCCATGTGTGTTTGATCACATTTTATCTTTAGCTTTTAGGGTCAATTACCCAAACACTGCCACTTATGATGGTGACTCTGAACAGATTAGCTAATCATTCTCTACTATTTTACTCATCTGAAGAATGGGCATATTCATTTATAGTAGCCGTCTTAACAGTGTTAAAGCATTGAAAATGACCATCATTGTCACATTGAGATGGTGACTGAAGCATAGAAAGTTCCCACATTAGTGGAATGTTGTTCTCACAACTTTACTGATAATTATATTGTAACTGCTAGTGAACAGTGACAGGGAGAGAATGAGGGAAGGAAGACACAAAGGTTCCCTACTGCTCAATGGGTTGAAAGCACTAGACTTACGGATTCTCTTCCTGCTGGGGAAATGGTTGTCCTGTCTAAAAAGAATAAGATTATTACTCTAGGGCTGGAGAGATGGCTCAGTGGTTAAGAGCACTGACTGCTCATCCAGAGGTTCTGAGTTCAATTCCCAGCAACCACATGGTGGCTCACAACCATCTGTAATGGGATCTGATGCCCTCTTCTGGTGTGTCTGAAGACAACTATGGTGTACTCATATAAATAAAATAAATAAATCTTTTTAAACAAAAAAAAAAAATTATTACTCTAGTGAGATGGTGGCTCTTAAACATTGTCCTACCACCCACAATAACTATGTAGGCAGATGTTAGCTGTTCTCAGTTAGCCTGAGTTGGAGGGACTCTGGAATTGATTGATTTGATTGCTGTTTTGTGACTTACAAAAGCTTATATTTTTTCTTTTATTTAGTCAGAAGACCCAGAAGAGGATGCTAGGTTAAAACAGTTGCAGGCTGCAGCGGCACATTGGCAACAGCACCAGCAGCATCGGGTCGGCTTCCAGTATCAAGGAATAATGCAGAGGCATACTCAGTTACAGCAGATCCTACAGCAGTACCAGCAAGTTATCCAGCACTCGCCACACATACAGGTAAGTGTTTTCAAAATAAGTGAGCAAGAAGTATTTCCAGGTATGCATAAAATATTTGTTGCTCCTAAAAGAGACTTGAGTATGAAAAACTAATGATGAAGAAGTATTGAAAAGTAGCTGTTTTAAAGGATACTCAAGTAATGTGATACATCATTGAGGGCACTGGAATGGGGGGTGTTGTAATGGAATCTCTTGAAGAGGGAGGGTTAGCTAGGATGGGTCTCTTAGACTACAGTTGCTAAAAGATTTAAGATCTATGGATTGTTTCCACATAACTACAAGTTAATCGGCTATGTCTAAAAAACCACTATAGTGACAGATAACTCACTAAAAGGCCAAGGCATAAGTGACTGACTTAGGTGTTTGTCTTACATATTTAAGGTATAATCTTTTGTCTATGCTATAGTAATGGATTTCCCTTTTTTGCTTTTTCCAGACAGGGTTTGTCCGTTTTAGCTCTAGCTGTCCTGGAATTTGATCTTTCAACCAGGCTGACCTTGGACTCAGGTCTCCTACCACTGCCTGGCTGGATTTTCGGTCTTTTGAAATAATCCTTAGTAGCATTGCTCAGTATTCATTGCTGACATAGCTATTTGCCCTGGAGTGGGGTTGGTTTCTCCAAATGTGATGTTATTTAGCCCAAGGTGGGGTGAGGGGGGATAAACATCACGAAAAGGATCGAGCAGTTTTATCTTTCCCCTTGGAAAGTTTTTTAATTTTCTAAAATTTTATGTAGTCTTGATTTATTAATAGAAATTCGGACAAATTCTAACATGGCTGTCTTGAAGGAATGTTTGTCCTTTATTTGTAGACCATGTCTCTTGATGTGCAACTGCGACATTATGAGATGCAGCAGCAACAATTTCAACACCTCTATCAAGAATGGGAGCGAGAGTTCCAGCTATGGGAGGAACAGCTCCATTCCTATCCTCATAAAGATCAGCTGCAGGAGTATGAGAAGCAGTGGAAAACATGGCAAGGACATATGAAAGCCACTCAGACCTATCTCCAGGAGAAAGTCAACTCATTTCAGACTGTGAAGAACCAGTACATGGGAAACATGTCAATGCCACCTCCATTTGTCCCATATTCTCAGATGCCTCCACCTCTGCCAACAATGCCCCCTCCAGTATTACCTCCATCATTGCCACCACCAGTGATGCCCCCTGCCCTGCCTACCACCATACCACCACCAGGCATGCCTCCACCTGTGATGCCACCTTCTCTACCAACCTCTGTTCCTCCACCAGGAATGCCTCCATCACTTTCATCAGCAGGACCACCTCCAGTTCTCCCCCCACCTTCCCTCTCTTCAGCAGGACCACCACCAGTCCTCCCTCCACCATCTCTCTCTGGAGCACCACCCATCCTGCCCCTCCCACCATTATCTTCGGCCACACCTCCCCCAGGAATACCTCCCCCTGGAGTCCCACAAGGGATGCCTCCTCAGTTAACAGCCCCAGTTCCACCAGCCTCTGGTTCTCAGAACTCACAGGTCCCAGAGAAACCTAGACAGGCGCTGCTTCCCACACCTGTGTCTTTTGGTTCAACCCCACCTTCACCATACCACCCTCCACCTCAGTCAGAACAAGTGAATTCCAAACCTCTGAACAAAGTGTTCTCATCTGAGCAAGGACTGGGCGAGCCTTCTGCTCTATCTCAATCCATCATTGCAGCTAAGGACACACCAGTGAAGTCAGGTGGACTGCTTGCAGACCCTCCTAAAGGCAGTTTCTTGGAAGGTCCGAGAGGTCCAAGGTAGGTCAGTGCTCTTACTGTGGCTAATTTTATATAAGCTATAGTGGAATCCAAAGTTTATACAGTTTTTGTGTTTCCTTTGTACTTTTATGTGTACACTCATGGCTTATAGTTAAAATGTTAGCATTATTTGCTAATTAAACCTGACATAATTTAGGAAAGATTGCATATTTCTGTTTCATTAATGTAACTACTTTTATCTTATCTGGCCATAATAGTTTAAAATGAATGCATTTTAGAGTAATGCTGACCACTTTTTACTGACTTTGCAGTTTTAGAAATAATATTTTAAGCCAAGTATAATGACACACTATGTAATCCCAGCACTTTGGGAGTGGAAGCAAAAAAGAATTAGGATTTCAAGGATTATCTTGAACTATATGTTAAATGAAGTCCAGTCCCAACCTAGGCTATATAACATACTGCCTCATAAAACAAAAAGTATAAGACAGAGACAGAAAAAATGGGAATAATATTTTAAACTTGCCTGCTTTCCTTTGGTTTTTTTTGACAAATAATTTAATTAGCAAGTATCATTTGCTAGATTAAGTAAATAGGCCCTTTTAGAAAACCATTTGCTCTATAAATACCAAATGTCTTAGAGTTTTACTACCGTGAACAGACACCATGACCAAGGTAACTCTCATAAGGACATTTAATTTGAGCTGGCTTACAGGTTCAGAGTTTCAGTCCATTATCATCCAGGTGGGAGCATGGCAGCATCCAGACAGGCATGGTACAGGAGGAGCTGAGAGTTCTACATCTTCATCTGGAGGCTTCTGGCTTCCAGGCAGCTAGGATGAGGGTCTTAAAGCCCACACCCACAAGGCTACTCCTTGCACTGAGCATATACAAACCATCTTAAAACCATGCTTTTACTCAAAATAGTCAACAGAACAAAAGTTACAAAATCCCTGCCACCCTGGAACCTTGCATCTTTTATATTTTCCTTAGGAAGATGTCTGTCTTTTCTTTAGGCCAAATATACAGTTAGAAAAGAAAAAAAAATAGTGGTTGCTGTTTTGTTTTTCTTTAAAAAGCATTAAATTCAGCAAGGAATGGTGGTGTGTGCCTGCAAGCCTAGTATTCAAGATGCTAAGTCATGAGCTTGGGAAAAGTTCCTGCTACTGTGTGATCAGCTGAGTTCTGTTTCTAAAAACCAGATGATGGTCATAGAGAACTGTCTCCTGTCAGTTATCCTCTGAGCACCATATGGGCCAAAGAGGATATGCACCCACATACATACAGAATGTAATTTTAAAAAAAGCAGTGGACCATGTGCCTGGGCTACATAACATACATAGTACAGCAAGCTTGGTCTTCATATCAAGTCTCTTAAAATAAACATGTTAAATTCATGTTTCCAAGCTTAGAAGAATCTGATTTTCTCTCTGGGTGACATAAATACCAAGTTTTCTATGGAAAATTATGTTTTGTTTTTTGTTTTGAGGCAAGGTCTTGCTAAGTAACTGACTGACCTGGAACTTGCTGTGGAGACCAGGCTGGTTTTGATCTATCTGCCTCTGCTTCCCCAGTTCTGGGATATGTCCATCAGCACATCTAGCTAGAAAAAGATTTTAATCTTTGTTTTTTTCCTGGTCAGAAATTATAGTAGAAAAAAGTTATATTAGAAAAATATATATATATATAATTCTATTATTGAGAAATTTAAAATATCATATACAGGATTACACTGAGGGTTTTATAATTTCCTTTTTCCACTTATTTGTATATTACTTAGTTTCTGGTTTCAGTGTCAGTGCATTAAGGTCATTTTAAATTTAAGCCTTTAATATTTAAAAACAAAAATATGTGGTTTGGGTATGTTGCTCAGCTAGTGGAATGCTTACCTGGCCTTTACAAAGCCCTGGGTTTGATCTCTTGTACCACATTAGCTGAATAGGATGGTACATGCTTGTTTTCCCAGAATTTAGGAAAAAGAGGTATGAGGTTCAGAAGTTCAAGCATAGTCCTTGGCTAGAGGGTAAGTTTAAAGACAGCCTGGACCACAGGAGACCTTGCCTCTCAAGAAAAAAAAAAACATGGATCTTTTCTGTTTGTTCCCCAATTTAAAGTTATGAAACTAACATGATCAAAACTCCGTTCAAAACTGAAGCTGAGAAAAAGTTAAGTGTAATCAATATGAGTTCCTCTGTGTACTCTGAAGCCATGTTAGAGCCTGTATATCTATTTTTACCTTGGGGAGTCTGGTAAATAACCTGTGATACTAGGTGAGTTACTTCACATTACCACCTACAAACTGGAACGGAGACAATAGCTGACTTGCTAGGTCTGGGTGGTGTGACTGGGACATAGAGCTGAGGCACTGCCCAAAGCAAACTTCTTTAAGCATTGTGCGAAATGCCACCATTCAGATTCATGCTGTTGTGATTACATTTGTGCTGTTCATTCATTTACAAAATAGCTCATCTTGATGGTTTGAACTCATGTCTGTCTCTTGGATCAAGCTTTGCCTTTTAGCAATCTGTTGTCAGAGACATGTAGTCTTACCACCTCATAAAATGTGTTTGCAGCTCCTTAGTTCCCAGGATTTCTCGAATACTGTTTTCCTTTTTTGACTGCCAAATATAGGACCTATTTTAAGTTTTTTCTTCCCTCAAAGGTACAATTAATAATCATAGTTCTAAAGGATTTTAGGAGTTATTGTATTCTCTCTCTGGCAGCCCATGGTCATGTTGTATTTTAGCTTGCTGTGATAGGTCTTGTGTACATCATCTTATTTATTATATAAATCGTGTCTCAATGATTTCATGTCTATAAAGAGGTAAAGAATGCTGAACTTGGGCTGATTATAAGTGAGTTACCTGGATCAATGAGGAGGATTTCAGTGGTAAGGTGATTGCCAGAGGGTGATTCCCCAGAACTTACATACCAGTTGGCACAGGTTGCTGTGACTTGGATGTACCTGCACACACATATACAAACACAAATAAATGATAAAATGTATAAAGATCTTTAAAAATTATCCCATTTCTAATTGAGATGAGATTAGAATCACACCCTTCTGATCCACTTTTAAGTTCATTGTATTTTTTAATGGCAAGAGGTTTATGGGCTGTACTTGAATATCGGCATGAAAATAAAGGAACATTGGCTTTTGAGTGTTTTAGAAAAGATTTTAAACATTCAGTCTAAGTCCATTTCTGTAATGTCTAGATCTGCCTCTGTGGAGCAACATAGAGTGGGTTATTTTATTCCTTAGTGCATTGTTAAAGATACTAAAAACTGTTCTTTTATCTCACTGCCTTAACTTACCTGCTCTTTCTGCCAGCCATATAAACTCAAGTTCTTTCCACATTTTCAATGGTTCTAGCTTTTTCCTGCTTCTGTTTTAGGAGCTGGTGATTTGTTGGTCTCCTTCACAATGAACATTTACTCAGGGCCTTGAAGGATCATGGGCCTGTTTACAACCTAATTCTATATATTGTAAATATATATTTTTAAAGATTTACTTTATTTGTTTATTTATATTTATATGCATATTAGCATGCATTTAGGTACCCAAGGATGCCAGAAGGCACTGGATCTTCTAAAGCTGGAGTTATAGGTATCTGTTAGCTACCTGAAATATGTGCTGAGAATCAAATTCTGGTCCTATCAACTGCAACTTTTGTTTTCTCTTTTTGATTAGTTTGATTTGTTGGTGTTGTTTCTTGAGACAGAGATACAGCCTTGCTATTTAACCCAGGTTGACCTGGAACTCATTGTGTAGCTTAGAGTAGTTGTAAACTCTTAATCCTCTTGCTTCAGCCTCTTCATGCTGAGGTGGTTGGCATGTATCATCCACCGTGCTGCAGCTTTGATAAGGTTGGGTTTTTAGCCCTAAAATTGAATTCTGCTTATGCTGTCTTTCTCCAACATTAGTTTGTCTCATTTCCATTTCTGCCCATCTTCTTTTTCTCATACATTCTTATTTTTACTTTATTTTACAAGATAAGGTGAAGCCCTGGATATATGGAACTCTGTGAAGCCCTGGATATATGGAACTTGCTATGTAAACCAGGCTAGCCTCAGACTTGAGAGTTCTGAGGCCAGCCTGGTTTACATAGCAAGTTCTTCTGAATGCTGGGATTAAAGTTGTGGGTCACTCAGCCCCATCCTACTCATACAGCTCTTAAGAGACAAGTTAGTGACTGTTACTCAGAAACATCTTTTTTTCTCCTTTGTAACTGAGTTAAAAACAAAGTCAACAAGAAGCTGATTAGTCAAGGAGTTTGAGTTAGAACAAACTATACTCTTAAGGAAACTGAACTTTTTATTATTAGGTATTTCAGGGATATGTAAGCCACACTGGAAAAAAATGTCCTAAAAGAAAACTGGTAGAAAGATAAGAATTGAGAGTGGAGCTAAACTGATTTACTAAGAGCAGCAATGAATATTTATATGTACTGTAAAATGCATTGAAGAATCGCAGAAGCCCAGATTGAGTGAGACAGCCTTCTCAACTCTGAGGGTTTCTCAAAGTCAAGTGACAAAAGCATATCACAGTATATTATGTTGTTGAACACCAAGGGTGTGTGTGTGTGTGTGTGTGTGTGTGTGTGTGTGTGTGTATGTGTGTGTGTGTGTTGTCAGATCTCACATAAGTGGATTTGAGTTACCCAGAACTTGTATTTTTCAGTAATGAAACTTTGTCTTGAAAGTAAATGTAGAAAAGTACCAGGTTGTTATATACAGCACTAAGAATCTTCACAAAGACAGGCTCATGTCATCACTACTCAGATCAAGAAATAAAAAGTACTAGTGTTTAAGTAGTCTTCATCAGTGGGCTACAGAGAGATAGCTCAGGAGCTAAGAACATTTGCTGCTCTTGCAGAGGAGTTGGGTTTGATTCCCAGAACTCATGGTGGTTTACAAACATCCAGTTCCAGGTGATCCAATGCCCACTTTTGACTTCCGTGAGCATGAAACCTGCACATGGTATTCAAACATGCATACAGGGGAAATAAATATAAGAGGAATAAATCAAGTTTTTAAACTTTCTTCCTAGTCATTTCTCCCCAACCCAAAGATGACCACTATACTGTCTTTTATACCATATGTTGCCTATTTTTTGAGCTTTATTATTAATGGGGTCACATTTTACACATTCCTTTGAATATGGTATATTATTATGTGAGAATATATCATGCATAACATTCTCATCTCTGGGGAATAGTCCATTAATATGATTTTATCATAACCTGTTTATTCTAATATTAATGATCAATTATGGTTTAAAATGTTGAAATATGTTTATTGCATTTATTAGTGCATCTCTATATCTTTATTTTATGTGTATGGATATGCATTTGTTGCAGCCTGCTGTGAAGATCAGAAGACAACTTGTGGGAACTGGTTCTCTCCTTCCACCATAGGGATCCCAGGGATGGCACCTAGGCCACGAGGCTTGGCAGCAAGTGTCTTTACCCACTGAGCCCTCTCACTGGCCTGCACTATGTCTTCTGGTGCTGAATATATCTTGACTGTGCCTGAGTGTATGTATGTGCTTTTGTTCAGGTATTTTGTGTGTGCAGCTGTAGTCATGCTTTATGTACATTTTGAGTTTGTCATTTTTACTTGAATGTTGCTGTCAGATTCATCTCCTGCTTTGCAAGTGTTGAAGTAGTTTGTTCTTTCTTGTTCCCATACAGTTTGCCACCGTGTGAACATACCACAGTTACAATTGGAATTGTTTGGCCATAGGGTCCGGTCTGTACATGTTCTACACTGGTACATATTGTTAAATAGGTTTTCCGAAAAGTGTTTTTAATTTGTCCTTTCAGCAGTATTATTTCATGTTTTTGTTTCGTTTTATTTTTTAACCTTCGTGTCAATTCTTAGTGTTGTTAAACTTGTTATCTTGGAGGATGGATAATGCTTTTGTTATAAGAGTTGGAATTTTGTATTTTGTGATATCAGTAGAGTTACTCTGCTTTCCATTCAGTTGTCACTGGGTTAAGTTTCCTCTTGTATGAAATGCTAATCCAAGGTTTTTCTTTAAATAGACTATTTTTCTATTTCTTACTGATAGAGGAAATTTTCATATATTTTAAGAACCAGTTCTTAATCCATTGTATGTATTACAGGTTTTTCAGTCCGTAGGTTATAGCAGAAAAGGCATCATTGTTGACTAAGTTCAGTGGACCCCTTTTAGTTTCAATTTTTCAGTGATTTACAAAGGAATTTAAAAGGATGGTGAAAAGTTTTTTTAAGTAAATTTACTTTTGTATCAAATAGTTTGACACAAAATCATAAAGGATAATTGTTACTGTATCCTTTTAGTGAGACAAGATGGTCCAAATTCTTGCCACAAAATATGCAATCTTTCTTGTTTAATGATTTAAGAGGTGGCAGTACTGCATGCTTTTCATTGATGAAGGGGGTTGGGCTAGGGATATGGCTCAGCAGTTAAGAGTAAGGGCTGCTCTTCCAGAGGACCTGGGTTCAATTCCAGCACCTACATAGCAGGTCACAGCTGTCTATAACTCGTATTCCAGAGATCAAGCATTCTCTTTGACATGCATGAAAACAAAATACCCATACATAATAAACATAAAATTTATTGTTTGCTTATTGATTCTTGAGCTTGAATATTCATCTAGAATATGGTCATCTGAAGGTTGGCAGATTTACTTACATGACGAATTGCATGACTTTAGAGCCTGGAATTCTGGTCTCTTTGCAAATATCTTTAGATTCTCATAATTTAAAAATATAAATTATTTTGTGTGTTGGGGTGTTATGCCTACATGTATGCCCGTGTACCATGTGCATACCTGCTGGTGGGAGAGGCCAAAAGAGGGTGTTAGACTCCCTGTAAATAGGGTTTCAGATGGCTGTGAGCCACATAGGTGCTGGCAATCTAAGGCAGGTCTGCTGGAAGAGCATCCAGTGTTCTTAACTACTGAGCCATCCCTTTAGCTCCCCAGTTGAAGTGAATTTGAAGCAGCTTTATCTGTCACCTTTCTTCCCTTTATTACTACAGTCAGGAAATGGAAGTTTTGAGCTTAATGAAGCCCCAAAGCAGTGTGATATTTTGGGTAATTCTAAGGTGATAATGTTTTCTTTTATCTTTGTTTCATTCTCTTCAATGATTCTTTTTGTGTTGTAATTTTCTCCTTATTTTGGTATTTTAAAACATAATTAAGAAAAAATTTTATGAGTAATCAAATCTAGGATAAGGAAATGATAGTGTTTCAGGATATATGGGGAAATCACTAATATCTCAAATTTTGTAAGTTTAAGAAAGAATTCAACGAATCCAAATAATAGTTGCAAGATAATATACACATTATTTTTCCCCTACATTTATTATTGTGTCTGTGTGTGGGAGTGGAGATTACAGGACAACAGGTGGGAATTAGGTCTTTCCTTCTGTCACATGAGTCCCAAGGATAGCACACAGGCCTAGTGGCAAGCACATTTATGTACTGAGCTGTCTTGCTGGCCCTGTTCTGGTTTTTAAAACTTAAAATTTTTGTTTGTTTATAAGTTATACCTACAAGGAAAATTATTGATGAAACATATATATGAGAGAGAGAGCGAGCGAGCGCTATTAAGAATTTTTCTAAGGGGGCTGGAGAGATGATTCAGAGGTTAAGAGCACTGACTGTTCTTCCAAAGGTCCTGAGTTCAATTCCCAGCGACCACATGGTGGCTCACAACCATCTGTAATGGGATCTCATGTCCTCTTCTGGTGTGCCTGAAGACAGCTTTGTTGTACCCATATGCTAAATCTTTTTTTGAAAAAAGAATTTTTCTAAAACTAAAACTGTAAATGAAGAAACACTAAGGGCTAATGATATCCTTTTTTGGTTCATTTTAAAATATTTGTATGTCTGTATGCTTTGCCTGCATATATGTATACTACATGGTGCCTGGTGCTTTTTTTTGGAGGGGGGGGATTGAGTGAAAGTCTTTCTGTGTAGGCCTGGCTGGCCTGGAACTCTGTGGTAGACCAGGCTGGCCTTGAACTCAGTGATCAACCTGCCTGTGTCTTTTGAGTTCTAGGATTAAAGGCACATGCTGTCAGACCTGCTATGCCTGGTGCTCAGAGTTCAAAAGATGGAATCAGATCTCCTAGAAGTAGAGTTATGGGTGGTCATGAGCCACTATATATGTTCTGGTAACTGATCCCAGGTCCTTTGCAAAAGCAACAAGTTATTTCTCTAGTTGAGTAGTTCTCAACCTTCCTAATACTTTGACCACTTAAATAGTTTCTTGTGTTGTGGTGACCCCAGCCATAAAATTATTTCATTGCTGCTTTATAACTGTAATTTTGCTACTGTTATGAATTAGAACGTAAACAAGTATCTGACATACAGGATATCAAAAGGGGTTGTGACCCATAGATTGAAAACCACTGCTCTAGTTCTTGTTGGTACACCACTGCTAAACTGCTCATGGTTTAATAAATAACTTTGAATCTCTGCTCGTCCAAGCATCCCTAATTAAACTCAGTGGGATACAAATATGAATTTGAAGGAAGGGTAATTCATTGGAAGTAGTTGGGTCAAAAGAAGGTAATGGGAGGTATATGTGGTCAAAATACTTAATACATATTTGAAAAAAAATTTTTTTAAGTTGTAAGTTCTTTAAAAAGATGCATGTCCTATCACCTAGTAGTTGAGAGTTTCTCAACTGGGCCATTCAGATCTGAATTTTGAACTGTGCTTAGCAAACAGGTTTGTTTTTTGTTTTTTTAAGACTTATTTATGTGAGCGCACTGTTTTTATCTTCAGGCACCAGAAGAGGGCATCAGATCTCATTACAGATGGTTGTGAGCCACCATGTGGTTGCTGGGAATTAAACTCAGGACCTCTGGGAGAGCAGTCAGTGCTCTTATTCGCTGAGCCATCTCTCCAGCCCAAGCAAACAGGTTTTATCAGTGCTGTCTCAGTTCAGTGTTCAACATTTTTTAGCTACCAACTTGTTTTCCTGAATGTCACATGAAAAACACTCTGAAATGCATTCTTAGTCCAACTCTAGGATGGTGTGCCATCTCCTGGTGAATAAATTTTGATTTTTATAAGATAATTTTCAGCACAGAATGATTGGCTCTTTCTGCTCTGAGCAGTCTCTAGAGTGAGGAGCAGAGCTCGGTGCTAAGTGGCAGGTTTTCCAGCCCTGGATCACAAGTGCTTTCTATTCTAAGACCATTAACCATACACGTGAGTGGCTTGTTGCACCTCTTATTTTGGGAGGCTGGGTAAACATTTTAACTCATGTCTTTCCTCTATATCTCAGTTACTGAAGAATCCTAACTGGATTCTGCAGGCAGCCAGTTACATTTTTATTTTACCCACTCCTGTTGCCAGCACAGTTCTTCTGAAATTTGTTTGTAATATTTTTTTGTTGTTTTTTATTTTTGTCTTCCAGAATTTACAAGCAAGAGCCAAGGATATAGTGCGGTTGGCAGAGTATTAGAGGCTCTTGTTGATCCTCAGCTTCACAAACTGGGTGGTGGACTATGTATATATAGTCCCCGCACTAGGGAGGTAGAGGCAGGAGAATCAAAAGTTATCCTTGGCCACATAAGAAGTTTAAGGCCAGCCTGGGCTAGAGACTTTGTCTATAAAGACAAAGCAAAACAAACCTAAGATTCTGGTCTATTACCTATTCATTAATGTGGGTTTATATATATTCTACTATCTTGTGATAGTTTTATTAATTATCAGCCAGGTTGGCTGAACTTCATTATCAAAATCATTTTCCATATATTTCTTTTTTTTTTTTTTTTCTTTTAATGTTGGGTAGTACAGTGAGCCCTGTGGTTTTCTCCAATAAGGGCTGCTCTCTCCACCCCTTTTTCTAGGAGGAGTGTATCAGCAAAGTCTTGCTTCATCAGACTCAGCCTTCTTGGTCCTCCAGTTTCCATATATTTCTAATTGCACTTGTTCCTAGGAAGATTTTTATACCTACTATGAGACTTTTATACCTAGACAACCAGAAGCACTCTAATCCTATCCCTGGAAAGAAGTCTTTGGTGTGTTCTTACTACTACTACTACTACTACTACTGCTACTGCTGCTGCTGCTGCTGCTACTACTACTACTACTACTACTACTACTACTACTACTACTACTACTACTACTACTACTACTACTACTACTACTACTACTACTTGTATATATGTGTGTGCCAGAAGAGGATTCCTTGGAACTGGAATTACGGGTGTCTGTGAGCTACCTGACGTAGGTGCTGGGAACTGACTCTGGTTCCTCTGCAAGAACAGCTGTCACTCTAACTGCTAAGCCATCTTCCAAGCCTATTTTGTCTTATTTTGTGGGTGTGTCTTTATGGTGTATGATGCATATGTGGATGTACATGTGTGGGTATGTGTGTGGAAGCTAGAAATTGACATTAGATGTCTTTCTTTCATAATCTATGTTTACTGAGACCAGGTCTTTTGTTGAATTCAAAGTTGGCTAGTCTGGCTAAGTTAGCTAGCCAGTCAGTTTGTCCAAGTGATCCCTGACTCTCTACCTCCTGTGCATAAGTAAACTGCCATATTCGCTCATCATTGTTTGTTTGTATGTGTATGACTGTTTGCCTACTATTTGTATATGTGGACCTCGTGCTCGCCTGTTGCTTGCTCAGGTCAGACAGAAGAAGCAATCAGATTCTAGAACTGGAGTTATGGGTAGTTGTGAGCTACCATGTGGGTGCTGGAACCTGAACCCAGGTCCTCTGCAAGAGCAAGTCCTAAAACTGAGCCATCATTCCAGGTCTCCATCCAGTTTGTATGTGGTGCTGGAGCTCTGAACTCAGGTCTTCACACTTGCACCACAACATTTTCTCTTCTGAGCCATCCCTACAGCCCCTCCATTGACTTTAATTGTCAGGCATGGAAGTAGTGAGGGCTGACTTCAAGAACCTCTTGTGCTTCAGAAGTACTCTTTACCTCATGTGGTTCAGTGTCCTCCCAGAAGTTGGAATCAGTTGAATGTGGTGGTACACACCTGTAACCCTAGAATTTACACTGACACAGGAGGGTCATAGCCTCCAGGCCAGCTCTGACTACATGGTAGGACCCTGTCTCAGACAGGATCAGCTACTCTCTGTACAATACCTTCCATTTTGTTGATTCAGAACCTCAAAATAAACTTGTAATCTCATCTTCCATTTCTTAAGGTTAGTGTTGGTTCCCTGCTATAGAAGTAGTTTCTCTCTTTGAAACCAAGACATTTTTACACTAACAAAGCTCAAAGTGATAAGAGATTGAGAGGTAAATATTTTGCTGAAAATGCTTTTATTATTCATCATTCGTTTCCCACACAGTGAAACAAAAACCCTTCATGAAAGAGAAATGTTGACTGCTCCATAGTCACCTAAACCATAAACTTTGCCATCATCCTAAATGCTTTCTTTTCAGTACTTACATAATTCCAACTGGCTACAAAATGTTATCAGTTCTAACTTACTTTACATCATCATGTTACTGTTACCTTCATTTACCCAAATTGTTGATCATGAGTTCTATTGGCCAGCTGGGGCTGCATAGTGAGGCCCTGTCTCAAACAAATATCAATTACTCTGTAAACTTCCTTCCTCTTCATAATTTTTTAAAAACTAAGCTTTGAAAATTTGGACTATATTAAGTGGCTCTTAAGCAGTTATAAAGTAACTTTAAACTCTGTATTAACCAGTTGAATTAATTAATCAACCTTATAGAGTTCCAAAGGCAGAAGAACTCTCTAACAGATTAGAACTGTATTCTCTCAGGATTTATATGGTGTCTTAGGAATTTGAGTTCTTTGCTGTTTGGTTCCGTCCCTTTGTGTATTGCCCTTACGTACATAGTACAGTATATTTGTTTGGAAGCAACATTAAAAGAGGAAGTGTGAAGAAGAATCATAATATTTACGAGGACAACCCAGAAAGATGTGTCAATCATGTTTAGTTCTTTTGCTAGAGCTTGGTGCCAGCTCTAAGTATAAAAGAGATTGAGAAAGTCTACAGTCTACAGTAAGACTGAAAGTGGGGAGGATGGATTACAGTTAGAAAGGGAGTGGGTTTTGGAGATGGTCGGTTAGTACCTGCTATACAAGGCAAGCAAGCAAGTTCTTTTGGAGACTGACAGTTGCCCAATTCTTTGCCTTCATCTTTAGCATGCTTTTTTTCTGCTCTCCTCTGCTTTAGCCACACAAAACCATTTGCATTTCCAAACACGTTATGTGCTTCTCTGCCTTTTCCCCTTCCATATTGCTGTCTTAGTCTGAGGTACCCTCCATACCATTTCTGTCATCACTAACACCCTGAATCTCAGATGCTGCCTTTGAAGTCTCAGTCAAAGCATCTGTGTTCTGTAAACCCTTTGCAGGGCAGTACTCTTATCACCTGGGGGAGGGGTGAGCATTCTCTCTCTGTTGTCTTTTTACCTATTGACACCTTATCAACACTTACAGGGTTGGTTTTGTTTTTTGGTTCTTTTTTTCTTGATTGTTAACTCTGAAGGCCCCAGCATCTTATTATGTTTTATGTGTAGCATACCATCTGTTGGAAGGAGCATTTCTTTAATTAGTGAGTGGTTCATAGCAAACAAATTTCTGTCCAGACTTTGAAAAACTTCAGAAAAAAACCTTTAAAATGTGTGTATGTATGTATGACATTATGTATGATGTGTGTGTGTGTGTGTGTGTGTGTGTGTGTGTGTGTGTGTGTGTGTGTGACAGTTGCTAATGAAGATTTTAGTGCTGGCTTCCACATTATTTACAATTATATGGTATTTTGCTATTAATTGTTCCATACTTGGTTTTTAGTTATAATTTAACTATAAAGTGCTTGTGGTTATGGAATTATTATTTTTCTATTAAAATGGAGTGGGCTATTCATGTATCAAGGCACAATACTTATAATTGCTTTTAAGCATTTCAGTAGGTCAATCTTGCTGCAGATTGGTTGAAGTATGTTAGATAATGCTGACATGATTTCTACCTCTAGACCTGAAGTCTTCCAAGTGCTGCTACCTTAACATTTTGTTTTTGATAGGTGACATGGGATTTGCTAATGACCAAGAGGCACTGTTGTAAACAAAGTCTAAGGCAAGAGTGCCTTAAATAATCTTACATGGAGAATTTTCTTTTCCTGCTTTACTGTCTTGAGTAATATCTTTTGTTTTACTTGTAGATTTGATGGTCCTCGAAGATTTGAGGATTTAGGGTCAAGGTGTGAAGGACCGAGACCCAAAGGGCCTCGTTTTGAAGGAAATCGCCCCGATGGGCCAAGACCCAGATATGAAAGTCACCCAGCAGAGGGCACTAAAAGCAAATGGGGAACGATCCCCCGGGGCCCAGCATCTCAATTTTATATAACTCCTAATACATCCCTAAGTCCTCGACAGAGTGGACCGCAGTGGAAAGGCCCCAAAGCAACTGTTGGACAGCAACATCAGCCTAAGCAGCAACCTAAGTCACAAGCAGAACCTCTTTCAGGAAACAAAGAGCCATTAGCAGACACAAGTAGTAACCAGCAGAAGAATTTAAAAATTCAATCAGCTGCATTTTCCATTTCTGCAGATGTCAAGGATACCAAGGCGGCTCAGTCAAATGAGAATCTAAGCGACTCTCAACAAGAGCCACCTAAAAACCAAGTCTTGGAAGGACCCATAGAGCCCTCTAATTGGAACCAGAATTCTCAAAGTATGGGGACTGAAATGGACAAAGCCCAAGGTGTTACTCAGCCTGTATCCCTTGCAAATAAACCTGTACCTTCTCAATCTCCTTTCCCCTCAAAAGTAGGGAACATGGAGGGAGGAGCTGTAGTAGCAGCAGCAGTAGCATTGACTGCAGATGATTTCAAACCTTTGGGTGTTGGTTTGTCCCACTCAGAAAACCATCAAGAAAAAGATCTTCCTCAGCCAGGCAACAGAGAAAATAGATTAGAAGGCAATAAAGGCAGCAGCTCATCCTACAGAGGTCCTGGGCAAAACAGAGTGGAAGATTCACGGGATAAAGGACTAGTAAACAGAGGTCGTGGCCAGACAATTAATCGAGGTCCAGGTCTGGTCAAACAAGAAGATTTCCATGATAAAATGATGGGTAGAAGAGAAGACAGTCGTGAGAAATTGAACAAAGGAGAAGGCAGCCGGGACAGGGTGTTTGTGAGGCCGGGAAGCAGTCGGGATAAAATACCAGGCAGCTTACAAGACAGTCAGGACAGTAGAGCCAACAGCCGAGAAAGGGGGCCACCTCGCAGGGCTGGCAGTCAGGAGAGAGGACCTCCTCGAAGGGCTGGAAGTAGAGAAAGGGGACCCCCTCAAAGAGCTGGGAGCAGGGAGAGGGGACCACCTCGAGGGCCAGGTAGTCGAGAAAGGGGATTAGGAAGGCCAGATTTTGGTCATGATAGAGTTCCATTCAGACCAGAACCAGGAGATGGTGGAGACAAAATGTATCCTTATCACCGAGATGAACCTTCTAGGGCTTCATGGAACCATGGAGAAGAGAGAGGACATGAAGAGTTCCCATTAGATGGTAGAAATGCACCAATTGAACGAGAAAGACTTGATGACTGGGATAGAAAGAGATACTGGAGAGAGTGTGAACGTGACTATCAAGATGATACACTAGATTCATACAGCAGAGAGGACAGGTTCTCAGCACCACCATCTCGGCCTCATGATGGAGACAGGCGAGGCCCTTGGTGGGATGATTGGGAAAGAGATCAGGATATGGATGAAGGTTACGGTAGGGAAGTGGATAGGGACTTAGACAGAGATGTGGATCGGATTAGAAGACCCATGGATATATATGATAGAAATGTGGATAACGAATGGGACAGAGATTATGGGAGGCCACTGGATGAACAAGAATCGCAGTTTCGTGAACGGGATATTCCATCTCTTCCACCTTTACCACCCCTTCCACCTCTTCCACCTTTGGATAGATATCGGGATGATAGATGGAGAGAAGAAAGAAACCGAGAACATGGATATGACCGAGATTTCCGAGATAGGGGTGAGTTGAGGATTCGAGAGTATCCAGAAAGAGGAGATACATGGCGGGAAAAGCGAGATTATGTTCCTGACAGAATGGACTGGGAAAGAGAACGGTTGTCAGACAGATGGTACCCATCTGATGTGGATAGACATTCCCCCATGGCGGAACACATGCCATCCTCACATCATTCCTCTGAAATGATGGGGTCCGATGCAAACTTAGACTCTGACCAAGGCCTTGGCGGGGTAATGGTTCTCAGT
The DNA here is from genome assembly GCF_963924665.1 of Micromys minutus. Lineage (NCBI taxonomy): Eukaryota > Metazoa > Chordata > Mammalia > Rodentia > Muridae > Micromys > Micromys minutus. The sequence continues at coordinate 229,049,473 of NC_137969.1, forward strand.
CAGAGGCAGCACGAAATCATTTTGAAAGCTGCACAAGAACTGAAAATGCTTCGGTAAGTTCACTCCTTAAGATCGTTTCTTTTCATTGAAACAGATTTTCATACTGCTCTTTTTTAAATGAAGTGACTTTTTTGATTTTGTTTATTTGGTTGGTTGGATGGTTTTTCAAGACAGGTTTTCTCCATGTAGCCCTGCATGACTTGGAACTCAGAACTCGTTCTATAGAGCAGGCTGCCTCTCTACACTCAAGAGATCTGCCTGCCTCTGCCTCCTAAATGCTGGGATTAAAGGCATGCCACAACAACCCAGCTGAATGAAATGTTTTAATGGAACCCTTTAAACCCTCTTTCTTATTATACTTTGAATTTGTATTTCTGTTTATTCAGTGCTGTTTTGGGGTTAGGATGGGTATTTGGAAACTGTTGATTATTTACCTATGTCCTAGGGTGTGCAAATGAATTGCTCTTCTTGGTCATTGTAGATGTGTTGCTAGCATGTCTTGAGTGTGTCTCAAGTGTTAAAACTCAACATTTCAGGACTCTGGTTTCATGGGCTTTGTCTGTTGAGCCTTTGTGGTTTTCAGTAAGCAGCTCCTGTTCTTTGGCATTGGATCTGATAGGCTGCACAGTCCCTACTGTTTGGAATGGTGGAAGGTGCTTTATTTTCTCTGCCAGAGTTACAAATGGTTACCTGGGAGCGTCTTCAGATTTTTCTGACTACTGATACTTTGTTTTGGGGATGTTCATCTTTGATTTTAACTGGAAGCAGATTTTCTTCCTATATTTTCATTGTGAAATTGAATTTTTTAAACCTACGATCAACTGTGTGGGCGTTGTGTAATGTTCTCATATAGCTGCAGTAGTAAGGCTTTTTTGTTTTTGTTTTTTTTTTCCCCAAACAGGTTTTTGAGAAAAATAAATGGTTAATTTTTTGATAGATTCTAATGTGTTTGCTTCATCTGTCAATTCTGGTCTACATTTGTGGGTTGTACTAATTGAAGTTTGTAACTGAAACAGTAGTACTAGAAAAATGTGATGGCAAAGTGTAACTGTAGAAGAATGAAAGTCTGAAGGTTCCAGGTGGTGAAGCGGTCTCGTTGGTGTATAGTCTGAAGTGGTCCTCAGTCCTTATTCTAGATTGCTCATGAGTGTGACATGAGGCTTGCTGCAGAACATTGAGCTACTTGCTTCTAAATTGTGGGCACTTTTAATTGACATAACTGTTCATGGCACTGCGCTGATCTTCCCGCTTTAACCTCGTCTGTCCAAAGGCTTGCAAAGAAAAGCAGTGTCATCCCCATTTCGCAGTAACACTAAGACTTGCTAAAGTTCACTTGGTTATTAAATGCAGCTCCAGAATTTGAACTCTGTCTGACTCTGAAATCTTTTTTTCTGGAGAACATAAAACTGATTGGTGATTGGTTACTAAACTGTTAGTTTCTTTCCTTTCCTTACCTTACCTAAAGTTACTTTTTTATTCATTGTTGTTTTGCATAGAATTGCTGGATGAAAGGTGCTGCAGGTTTATCCTTTTTTCCTTCAACCCCTTCCCAGGCAACAAAACCTAATCAAAATATATGGACTAATGGATAATAGTTATCATAGTTAGAGCACATAGGTTATATTATACCTTTATAAAGACAAGGAATACCATGAGCAGTATTTGCATGAGCCAATAACAACCTTTATGAACTTTGTGTCCTTTGGGTTCAATACTGTGTATATGAAGAGGTATTGTAAACATTCTAGAGACATTGTAGTGGATATTGTAAATGTAGAAGGTAGAAATTATAAGAAAAGGTAAAGGATGTTAGCTGGGGATTAAAATAAAGAAAGGCGTATATAATTAATCTTTAGGAATACAGAATATTATTTTTAAGAATATAGACCTGAGTGGTCTCACCATCTAAAGCAGATAGTAACCTAAGATGCTTTCAAGAGTCAGACAGGTGGGGCTGGAGAGATGGCTTAGTGGGGAAGAGACTTGACTGCCCTTTCAGAGTAGTCAGGTTTGTATGGATACCCCACACCCCCATGGCAGCTCAGTCCAACTGTCTCCACAACTGTCTGTATCGCCCACCAGTTCCAAGAGAATCCATTGCCCTCTTCTGGCTTCCGTGGGCTCTGCAGGCATATGGTATACATACATGCAGGCAAAACATACACAAAATAAAAATAATGTAAATAAGTTCAAGACAAGGTTTCTTTGTGTAGCTCTGGCTGACCTGGAACTTAGAGATCCATTCTCTCTCTGCCTCCAAGTGCATCACCACCGCTTGGCATGAGACTTTATTAATTGTGTCAGATAAGTTAACAAGTTATGGAAGTGCGCCAGAAGGAACTCTGGAGTGTGTTGAGGACTGTGATGGACTGCTTCATCTAACATGATCAGCCATGGCTCCATGTATGTCTAATACTAATCAAAATGCTTTAAAAACTCGATTTCTGTGTAAAATATTTCCGTTACAAATAATGACAGCTAATTCAAGTTTTAAAAACTAATATGAGAGGTAGGTATAGTGATGCATACCTTGTAATGCAAACAGTTGGCAAATGGTAGCAAAAGAATGATGAGTTCAAAGCTATTTGGCCAGTTTGAGCCCAGCCCAGGTACCTGAAACTGTTCTACCCTCATCTCCCAAACAAAGCACGCCTCCTTCGAAAGCCTAAAATGCCCTTTTAGAATGTATTTTACACAGCGTCCATTTTCTAACTTGTGGATATTGAAAAAAAAATTAGCCAGAAAAAAATTGAGATTGCTTAAAAGAGAAACATGATAGGTAGGTAACCTACTGTCAAGGCAGGTTGTCAACTCAGTTGTTGAAGATCATTGACAGTTTACGGTTCTTGGCCTTAGATGGGTAATTGTGTAAAAGCAAGAGAATGTTAGCACAGCTGTGGTGCTGCGTGGGTTCTGTATAGGATTTTAGTCTTTAGGTGTTTTTCTTGTACTCTTTTAAAAATTTGGCTTTAGTGATAGTTGTTTGGGATGATGTAAACATACTTAAATACAAAGGCAATTTCATTTGTTTACAGAGAACAGAAAGAGCAGCTTCAAAAGTTGAAAGACTTTGGGTCTGAGCCACAGATGGCTGACCATCTACCACCCCCGGACTCAAGACTACAGAATACATCAAGACCTGGGATATATCCGGTATGTGAAAATGTGTGCTAAGAAAATGAAGTGGGTTTTTTTTGTTTGTTTGTTTTTGTTTTTGTTTTTTTACCATGTATGCTTATATGATGTTGAATTTATTTTCTTTTGGTTTGGTTTTGGTTGTTTCCATACAGGGTTTCTCTGTGTAGTACTGGCCGTCCTGGAACTTGCTCTGTAGACAAGGCTGACCTCTGCCTCCAGAGTGCTGGGATTAAAGGCATGGGCATTGCCTAGCAGTGATGTTGGATTTTTAAATTCCAATAAGCATAAGTTTTGGAAAAGTGAGAGCTTTGAACATCTTTAAAGTTAAAAGTAGTTAGACATATGCAAGAATTCCTCCTTTCCCCAAGCTTTAATAGATAGACCAAGCACACCTGAGCTGTGTAGATCCATGGATTCAGTCATAGGTACTACAGTCTTCTCAAAACCCCCGAGTTTTTAAAGTACAAGGGCTGACAATAACTTAAGTTTCCCTAATATTGTATGTGTTTGTGTTTGTATGTACATGTGTGTATTATATGGTATATCTACACTTATGGGAGTGGTGTTTTCTGTGTATTAGCACACATGGAGATCAGAGATCAACTTGAATTATCTTCCTTCATCTTTTAAAATTCCATTTATTTATCTACTTTGTATGTTTGGGAGTAGAGGAGGGTGCATACCATAGTGCTCGTGGGAAAATCAAAAGATAGCTTTATAGAGATTTTTTTTTTCCTTCTACCCTGTGGATGCCCTGGGACCAAACTCGGGTATGATACCTTGGCAGCAGGTATCATTTATATTTCTGCTATACAGATGGTGGTGGGAATCAAACCTGGTCCTCTGAACGAGTAAGTGCTTGTAATCACTGAGTCAATTCTCTAGTCTCACTGTTTAACAACTGTGTTGACATAATAAATTTTGATCACATCAAAAAAGTTTTCTCATGCTCAGTGCCTACAATTAGTACTTTAGATGATACTAATATGTATTTATCCAAACAGACATTATGTGGGAGAGTATATCTTTGTGTATTGATGTTTATGTACAGGCTGTAGTGCCTCAGAGCTCAAAAATTGGTGTCAGATGATTGGGAGCTAGAGTTAAAGCAGTTGTGAGCCTGATGGCAGATGCTGTGGACCAAACGCTAGTCCCTTGCAAAAATCAGTAAGCACACCTAACTCTCCAGCCCCATATTCTAAATTGTGTGTGTGTGTGTGTGAGAGAGAGAGAGGGAGAGAGGGAGAGAGAGAGAGGGAGAGAGAGAGAGAGAGAGAGAGAGAGAGAGAAGAGAAGAGAGAGAGATATCTATGTTATACCATATATATGAAGGACAGAGGACAATTTGTAGGAGTTAGTTTTCTCCAGATGACTTCTTTTGTTTTATATATTTACTTATGTATTTATTTGTGTATTTATTTATTGTCTGAGACAGGGTTTCTCTGTGCAGTCTTTGCTGACCTGAAACTCACTTTGTTGACCAAGCTGGCTAGCCTCGAATTCACAGAGATCTGCCTGCCTCTGCCTCTGTCTCAGCAGCGCTGAGGTCAAAGGCATGTGCCAAGAAGGGTTTTAGTATGTAGCCATGGTGGGTTTGGAACTTGCTGCATAGACTAGGCTGACCTCAAATTCACAGAGATCTGCCAGTCTGGAACTGAAAACATTTATAAAAACATCAACCTTAATATGCTGCTCCCTGGCCTACAACTGCTGAGGATGTAGTTCAGTTGATAGAACATCTACCTAGTATGCATGAAGCCCTGGGTTTAGTCTCCAGTACCACATAGAACAGGGCAAGGTAGCACATGTCTTTAATCTCAGCATTTGGGAGGTAAAAAGCAGGGGGATCAGAAACTTGCTACATAGTGGTTTCAAGGCCAAAACCCTGACTGAAAGAAAATGTCTTCAGTTTTCTAATTACTCTCAGGATACAATCTACTTTTCATTGGTATTTTATGTTTTTTCCTGTGCTGTCCTATCTCTTCCTGCTTGCTACTATACTTACCCCTTAATAGTTGTGAGGCATGTATGTGTGCATTGTTCTCTATCCCCCTCTCCATCTGGTTGTTTCAGGTTTATCTTTTCAGACTGATCTTGTTTCTTTTTCTAATCTCAGGGTAGTCTCATCAGCATTTAGCATGTAGCCTTTGTTTGATTTGTTTATTTTGTCATTATCTTTTCTTTCTAAACTGATCCCCTAGGATAAAAACTGTCTTCAGTCTTCATGTCTTGTGGCAAGTGGTAGAATCTCTAGTTCTCATCCCCTTTCCGCACAGCAGACATCCTGCATGTCAGATATTTACAATTTATAACAGTAGCAAAATCACAGTTATGAAGTAGCAACATGAGGAACAGGTGTTAAAGGGTCACAGATTAGGAAGGTTGAGAACCACTGCTCTAGATTATAGATCCACATTTCTGTTTTGTTCATCTGATAAATCACACTTTCCCATATTGCCACGTTACTATTTTTATGCACAGCAATTCATTGAACTGTTCTGTTATTTATGTTGGATAGTTTCTTCTGATCTTCCACTATGATTAATGCAACTTTAATGAATTTTTCTCTATCTGGATTTTATTTTGGGTATCTCTCAGATATTTGAGTATCTTCCTAGAGTGGGAAACTTCAGTAAAAAAAATTAGCAAAAATTCTTTCTGCTCAAAAAATGTTGCTTTTTAAATCTATAGCTCCCAGGTATAGATAGAGACAATTGGTCTCATATTTGTTAATAAAATTATGTATTGACCTACCAATAAATAAATTAAACATTAAAAATTTTCCCTTAATACATTCAAATAACTCTCTTACATAGTTCTATAACATACCATATCTAGTTAATCATCCGCTATTTAGTATTTTTAAAAATATAACACCACTTTAAGTGTATGAGCATGTATGTGTGAACTGTGTATCAAATGTGTGTAGATATTTTAGAAGGCCAGAAGAGTTTTCATGGATCCCCTGAAACTGGAGCTACAGTTGGTTGTGAGCCCCGAAGTGTAGGTGCTGAGAACAAACTCCATGGCCTCTGAAGTGCAGTGAGAGCTCTTAACTCCTGAGCCATCTCCACAGCTTCCTTACACATTGTTGATAACTAGTAATGTTAATATTTTTTCATGTTAATTACTATTTCTTACATACTAGCAAAGTCCATTTTTATTCCAAATGTTTCTTTTTTTTTTAAGGTTTATTTATTTTTAATTTTATGAGAATGAACATTTTCCTGCATTTATGTAAGTATACCACATATGTGCTTCATGCACACAGAGGCTAGGGAAGTATGATAGATCCTTTGGAACTGAAGTTACAGATTTTTGTGAACTCAGAACCTCTGAAAGAACACTCAGTACTCTTAACCACTGAGTCATCTCTCCAGCCCCTATAGTTCTTAACCCCAAGTAGTATGTTTTCTGTCTCTGTAGTTTTGCCCTTCTGAGCATCTCATACAAATTCGGTGTATGTAACATATGGTGTCCTGTATTCTGGCTTCTTTCACTCAGTATAACATTTTTGAGTTTATGTCATAGCATGAATTAGTACTTCATTTCTTTTTATTGATAGGTAATACTCACTGTATATCTGTATTCTCTGTATTGTTTATTCATGCACCAGTTTCCAGACATCTGGATTGCTGACTTAAAGCTTCTGTGAATATTTATGTGCTAATCTAATTAGAGCAGGCTAGTTTTGAACTCATACAGATACATTTACCTCTATTTCCTGAGTGCTGGGATTATCAGAGGCACAACATTCTTTGAGATAGTGTATCATTGTCTACATTGGCCTCAAACTTGTATGTAGCTGAGGATAGCCTTGAACTGATTGATCACCTTTACCTCCTTAGAAGAGTAAATGGATATGCTGCCATTGAACTATTCTTTGCACCTATGACCACTTTTTTTTAAAAATATGTGAGTTCTGTTACTTTAAGGTCCTCATATTGAATTGCAGGCATCTTACTGGCAGAGTTATCTATCCATCTCCTGCTGGTATCTTTTATTTTTTAAAAAAAATTTGAGATAAGAGTTTCCGTATGTAGTCCTGGCTAGCCTAGAACTCAATATGTAGACGAGGCCAATCGTGAACTCTTCAAGTGTTGAGATTAGAGGCATATACCATTATGCCCTTAGGAGTGTGTGTGTGTGTGTGTGTGTGTGTGCATTTGTTTCTAATTACGTGTAAATGTGAGGTAGGCATATGCTTATAGGTGCTCACAGAAACAACAGTTCTTAGATCTTCCTTAAGCTAGAGTTACAGATGGTCCACTCAGTACTAGTAACTGAACTTATGTCCTTTGCAAGAACTAGTGCCTACAAGTATCTATAAAAACACAAAAGTTTAGGGCTGTAGAGATTGTGTCAGGAACACTGGCTGCTCTTTCACACAACCTGGGTTCAATTCCCAGCACCCAAATGGCAGCTCAATACTATCTGTAACTCCAATTCCATAGGATCTGGTGTACATACATATAGTCAAAACACCAATGCACTGAATAAGTAAATAAATAAAAAACACAATTTTTACATTTTTGACTATGTCTTGTATTATTATTATTTAATTGATTAAAAACTAGATTTTAGTTTTTACTGATCTGTGACAGTGTGGCAAGTAGCTTACTAAGCCATTTACTGTCTTTTCTAGCCTCCAGGATCCTATAGACCACCCCCTCCTATGGGTAAGCCACCTGGGTCAATTGTGAGACCCTCTGCTCCACCAGCAAGATCATGTGTTCCTATGACTAGGCCTCCTGTGCCAATACCACCACCGCCTCCTCCACCTCCACCACCACCGCCTCCTCCTCCAGTTATAAAGCCAAAAACTTCATCTGTGAAACAGGAACGCTGGGATGAAGATTCTTTCTTTGGGCTCTGGGATACAAATGATGATCAAGGACTGAATTCAGAATTTAAGCGAGACACTGCAACAATTCCACCTTCTCCGGTATTACCACCCCCACCTGTTCATTCTTCCATTCCCCCTCCTGGCCCAATGCCTATGGGTATGCCACCAATGTCCAAACCACCACCAGTGCAGCATACAGTTGACTATGGCCATGGCCGAGGTGAGTAATAGTGGGAAATTTATGGTTGGGTTCTACAGGAATTGTTTGGTGGTGTTGGTTGGTGTTTTGATTTTGTAAGACAATCTCTTTGGCAAGGCTGGCTTCAAACTCACTACGTAGCAGACTATTTCTGCAATGAAGCCCCATGACCAAACAGCAAGTTGGAGAGGAAAGGGCTTACTTATTTGGCTTACATTTTCACATGGTAGTCCATCAATTGAAGGAAATCAGGACAGGGACTCAAGCAGGGCTGGGACCTGGAGACAGGAGCTGACGCAGAGGCCTTAAAGGGGTGCTGCTTACTGACTTTCTCCTATTGGCTTGCTCAGTGTGCTTATAGAACCCAGGGCACCAGTCAAGGCATGGTACCACTCAGAATGGGCCAGGTCTTCCTTCCCCAGTAATCACTAGTTTTGAAAATACCCTACAGTTGGGTCTTAAAGGGACATTTTCTCAACTGAGTCTCCCTCCTTTGAGATGACCCTAGTTTGTGTAAATTGACATAAAACTAACCAGGACAGTGACCTTAAACTCCTGATCCTAACCTCCTACATTCCGGGATTATAGGTTTATACCACAGCACCTGGAGGGAATTAGTTTTCCAGAGAAGAGATTTTTAAGTTTTTCAAGACCCAGTCTTGGTGGCTCTTAAACTCCATATTCCCTGAAACTCTGGGTCCTCCTACCTTAGAGCTTCCTGAGGGCTGGGATTATAGGCATATACTGCTGGGCCAGACTTCTACAGGAATTACTAGCTTGAGATTTGGTTTTCTTAAGCTTCATGCTTACATTTCATCCCTGGTTTTCTTTGCCAGATATGCCTACTAATAAAGTTGAACAGATACCATATGGAGAAAGAATAACTCTACGCCCAGATCCATTACCTGAAAGGTCAACTTTTGATGCAGGTAGGATTCCTAGAGAGGAGAGTAATTGTAAGCTTAACTTGAGGGCCTAATTATTACAAGAATTTTCTTTTAGCAAGGTTAGTCTAGGCTTTCCTTTAATATCACTGAAAGATTCTTAAATTTAAGACATTGACTTATATTACTTCTCAAGTTAAAATTGTACTTGCTTTAATTTCTGAAAATGCTTCTATTTCTTAATTTGTATTGTTTTTATAGATCATGCAGGCCAGCGTGATCGCTATGACAGAGATAGAGACCGGGAACCTTATTTTGACCGTCAAAGTAATCTCACAGATCATCGAGATTTTAAAAGGGACCGAGAGACACATAGAGATAGAGACCGGGACCGTGTTCTTGACTACGAGCGGGATCGATTTGACAGAGAGCGCAGACCCCGAGATGACAGGTATGCTGTGAAAACCTTTTGATATACATGTGAAATATCTTGTGTAAGTTCAGGGAAAGTCGGTTTTATCGTTTGTTTTTTTTTGATGGGGGGTTATTATTGTTTGATTTTGTTGTTGGTGATGTTTTTGAGATAAGGTCCTCTGTATTATGTATCTCTGGCTGTCTTGGAACTTGTTATAATGATCAGGTTGGCTTTAAACTCAGAGATCCACCTGCCTGTCTCTTGAATGCTAAGAGTAAAGGCATGTGCCACCAGGCTCAGCCAAAAGTCAGCATGTTGAAAAGAGATTTGGTGAATAATGTACTCTTTCCATTATATGTATAATTTGGAAAAGGAAGAGCAGTTTCTAGACAAGTTAATGCTTGAGATCTACTAGCTTGAATTCCAGAGAATTGAATTGGAATGCAGACAGCCAAATTAAAAGGAAGGAAAGTGCAACCAGTACTTAATTTACAGACAAGCAATTTGTTTTTACAGTTCTTGATTTTTAGGTAGACATAAATGAAAAAGCAAGTTTAAAATTTAAACATAGACTATGGGTAGATAATGATATGTTACAGAGCAGAGACCTTCCAAATATTTATGTGTTTACCAAAACTTCCTGTAATACCCTGTAGGAATCAATCATATCGAGACAAAAAAGACCATTCTTCATCCAGAAGAGGAGGATTTGATAGGCCATCCTATGACCGGAAGTCTGATAGACCACCCTATGAAGGCCCACCCATGTTTGGAGGTAGTGTAATGCCATAATGACAGTTACTGTGTTGCTAATGTAAACAAGAAGAAGGTGTTTTTCATTGTAGCTATGCATTTTAAACATTCACTGCAAACTGTACTTGAAGATTTCTTAAGCAATGATAGCATTATTTTTTTTAATTATTCATTTATTATATAAGTACACTGTAGCTGTCTTCAGACACACCAGAAGAGGGAACCACCATGTGATTGCTGGGATTAGAACTCAGGACCTCTGAAGGAACAGTCAGTGCTCTTATCCACTGAGCCATCACTCCAGCCCCAATAGTATTATTATAATAAATAGTAATGTATGGCTGGAGAGATGCCTCAGTGGTTAAGAGCATGTACTGTTCTTACAGAGGACCCAAGCTTAACTGCCAGCACCAGCATCAGGCAGTTTACAACTGCTTATAACTTCAGCATTCAAGAGATGCCCCAAAGTTTGGGCACGTGTACATATACACACATGTACATGTAAATAATAACAAAAATGTTTCTAAAAATAGTAATGTAATAAATGAAATAAAATTTAATTCTTCAATTAGTAAAGAAATCTTGAAAAATAGAATGAAAGTTACTTATAATCACACCACACACCATACTGAAATATATTATTTCTCTCATTTTTTTTCTTTAAAAATTATTTCTTTTTTATTTGTATCAGTGACCAGAGTGCCCCTTAAAGTGGAGTTGTAATCCACCATGTGTGTACTGGCAATTGAACCTTGGTCCTCTGAACACGCAGCCAGTGCTCTTAAGTGCTGAATCATCACTTCAGCCCTCTTATTTTCTCTTCATGTTCTTATTTATGAAGTTATAATCAAGAATAATAACTAGGAGTCTTGAGTTTTTTTCTGCACTTGTCATCACATCCAGAGCCTCATATGCTGGGCAAGTGCTACAGCGATAATATACAGTGATTGTATATCCTCCCTATGTAAGGTTATCCGTATTTCTACTTATTAACTGCATCATATATATTCCAATATTCAGACCTCTTGCTGCCTCTATGACATTTCATGGAATTGATAAAGTAGAAGGCCCTTCCAGTTAGACATTAAGTTGCTTTTATCTCTTCATTACCATGAGTTGCACTTAAGCTAGAAATTTTCACCTATTAAAAGGAATAAACTTTCCTAATCGATGACCCTTCCTCTTAAACTATAGAGTGAAAGACATGGAACCCATACGTTATCAGTTATGCTTTGGTTTATCCAGTAAAATATTTATTCCTTTTTGTCCTGTTGCTGAATGTTTTCCTATATTTAATATAAGTGAAGGTGAATTAAGTATTCTACAGAACAATATGTTCTGGTTTATTTTTCTCAACAGGCCAGTCTTTTTTCTTGATTACAATTGATTTGTATAATTAATTAAATTTAAAAGTGGCCTTTGGGCTGGAGAGATGGCTCAGTGGTTATGAGCACTGACTGCTCTTCCAGAGATCCTGAGTTCAAATCCCAGCAACCACATGGTGCTCACAACCATCTGTAATGGGATCTGATGCCCTCTTCTGGTGAGTCTGAAGACAGTTACAGTATATTCATATATATATAATAAACAAATCTTTTTAAAAAGTGACCTTCAATTAATTAGACCTGATCTGAATTGTAATTAAGGTGAGAACAGAAACAAACCAGTTATTGGTTTTCATAATGGTTACTGTGTAAATAATAATGTTATTCAACTCCTGTAACTCTAGGAGAACGAAGAACTTACCCAGAGGAGCGGATGCCCCTGCCAGCTCCTTCCCTGGGCCACCAGCCACCTCCAGTTCCACGGGTTGAAAAGAAGCCTGAGTCCAAGAATGTGGACGACATTCTGAAACCACCAGGCCGGGAGAGCCGGCCAGAAAGAGTGAGTCCTATAAACTTGACTAGTTTACTCTGAAGAGGGTAAGGTCCTTGTTTCTTTTCTTTTTTCTTTCTTCTCCCTCCCTCCCCTCACACCCCATCCTCTGTTTATTTTTAAATGTTTATTAGATTTTTTTTTTCAGTTTTCTACAACATAAAAATACTGGTTTCAAAGCTTCATAGTATCCAAAAATCAATAATCTCAGATACTGCCTACACTTTAAAATTTTAAAGAAGTTTAGAGCCAGTAATGTTGGAAATTTTTCAAAGTTTTTGAGAGCTTAACTGCATTTTGAAAAGAGGAAAAGTAGATTTGGCTTCCTGGTATACAGAACAAAAAGGGGAAAATTAGGAGACCTGATTAGGTTTAATTTCCTGATATTTTCTCTGTATCTATAATCATATGATTCAGACTTTATATATATATATATATATATATATATATATATATGGAGAGAATGTGTCATGATGTGGATAGATATACACATGCATATATAAACACACATATTCTTTTATTGAAATTTGTCTAAGAGTGAATAATTTTAAAATAATGATTTCAGCCAGATACTTGGATTACACATATATAGATAGATAGGTCATTGTTTTCTAGGTTTTTTTTTTAAAATGTGTATGAGTATTTTTGCCTGTTTGTATGTGTGTGCATTGCATATGTGCCTGATACTCACAAGAGTCAGAAGAGGGAGTCAAATTCCCTGAGACTGGAATTACAGGTGGTTGTGAGTTGCCATATGGGTGCTAAGAATCAAACCAGGGTTCCCTGCTAAAACAAATACTGTAACTGCTGAGCCATCTCTCCAGTCCTGTCTGCCTACTTTTTTTTAACTATAGCTATCCCATATGTCCTGTGGTGGTTGTTTGAATGATAAAGTAGTCCACCAACTTGTTATGGTTGCACTTTCTGTAGATCTATTTATCGAAGTCAGCAATGGTACAATAATTTTAATTAAAATATTAAAGTTAGTGCCTACTGTGGTGGCACATACCTTTATATCTAGCACTCAAAAGGCAGAAGCCGGCAAATCTATATGAATTTTAAGTTAGTCTGGTCTGTGTAGAAGTTCTAGAAATAATTTAAAATCATATGTGTCATGGTGACATCTTCCAGTTGAGTCATCCCTTGCCATAGCCACACGTCCCACCTGTTGATCACTTAGTAGTTATCTTAGTTATCAAATTAACTGACATGGTATCTGCTAGGGATCCTTAGAATATGTTTCCAGTGATAATATAGCACTTGCGTATATCTTTTACTATCCCTTTACTTTCAATGTGCTTCTAAAATTGCATTTATTTTTCTGTGCATGCATCATGGCACCATACTCTGTGGAGGTCAGAAGAGAGCCTTTGGGAATTGGTTCCAGCATGTTTATCCTAGGGAATAAATTCAAACCATCAGACTTGACAGAAAGTACCTTTACCCAGTGAGCCATGTCAAGAGACTTCTGTTTGTGGAGACCATGTGCACACGAGTTTAGTGCTGGAGTTAGGGCCTAGAGCAGGTGCTCTACCGTTGAGTACCACCATCCCAGTTTCTACCTTTTGATTATATGATAAAGTCTCACTGTGGAGACCAGGCTGACTCGAACTCAGAATCTGTCTGCCTCTGCATCCCAGTTAATTTGATTGGATTGTTTAATCCATTTACAGTTCAAGTTATTTTTATATAACTGGCTTTATTTTTGGCTTACTTGTTTTAGATATAGAAATATGAGTTACGTTTATGTATTCATGTTGTGCTCAATAACATTGGTGAACATTTAATTTCTAAACCTTTAATTTTTATTTATTCATTTTACGTATGTGAGTACACTCACACTGTTTTCAGACACACCAGAAGAGGGCATCAGACCCCATTATAGATGGTTGTGAGCTACCATGTGGTTGCTGGGAATTGAACTCATGACCTCTGGAAGAGCAGCTAATTCTCTTAACCGCTGAGCCATGTCCCCAGCCCTTAGTTATGGATTATTATTATTGATTATTGTTACTGTTGTTGTTGTTGTTATTATTATTATTATTATTATTATTATTATTATTATATGTTCTTTGTAATGAGCCTTTGCTGGACCAAAGGCCTCTCCTCCCATTGATGCCAGAGAATACTATTCTCTGCTGCATATGCACCTGGAGCCATGGGTCTCTCCATGCTAACTCATTGGTTGGTGTTTTAGTCCCTGGGAGCTGTGGTGGGTTTGGTTAGTTGATAATTTTGTCCTTCTCATGGTTGCAGATCCTTTCAGCTCCTTCAGTTCTTTCTCTAGCTCCTTCATTAGGGTCCCCGTGTTTAGTCCAATGGTTAGCTGCAAGCTTCCTCATCTGTATCAGTATGGCTCTAGCAAAGCCTCTGAAGAGGCATCCATATCAGGTTCCTGCCCGTAAGCACTATTTGACATCAGCAATAGTACCTGGGTTTACTGGCTGCATATGGAAAGGATCCCCAAGTGAGGCAGTCTCTGGATGATCTTTTTTCTAATCCCTGCTTCTCTATTTGTCCCTTTATTTCCTCCCTTGAGTGTTTTGTTCTCCCTTCTAAGAAGGATCTTCTGGCCTTCCTTCTCTTTGAGCTTCATAAGTTCAGTGAATTGTTTCTTGGGTATTGTTCAGTGAGTACATACTATGTGTGTTCTTTTGTGACTGGGTTACCTCACTCAGGATGATAGCTTCTAGTTCCATCCATTTACCTAGGAATTTCAATGAAGTCATTGTTTTTAATAGATGAGCAGTACTCAATTGTGTAAATGTACCACAATTTCTGTATTCATTCTTCTTTTGAAGGACATTTGGGTTTTTTCCAGCTTCTGGCTATTATAAATAAGGCTGCTATGAATGTATCGTTCTTAGATGCTGGAGCATCTTTTGGGTATATGTGTAGGACTGGTATAGCTGGGTCCTCAGGTAGTGCTATGTCCAATTTTCTGAGGAACTACCAGACTGATTTCCAGAGTAGTTGTACCAGTTTACAATCCCACCAACGGTGGAGGAGTGTTCCTGTTTCTCTACATCCTCACCAGCATCTGCTGTTACCTGAGTTTTTTATCTTAACCATTTTGACTGTTGAGAGGTGGAATCTCAGGATTGTTTTTGCATTTTCCTGATGACTAGGAATGTTGAGCATTTCTTTAGGTGCTTCTCAGCCATTTGATATTCCTCAGTTGAGAATTCTTTGTTTAGCTCTGTACCCCATTTTTTAATAAGATTATTTGATTCTCTAGATCTAACTTTGAGTTATTTATATATATTGGATGCTAGCCCTCTATCAGATGTAGGATTGGTAAAAATCTTTTCCCAATCTGTTGGTTGCCATTTTGTCCTCTTGCTTGACTGTGTCATTTGCCTTACAGAAGCTTTGCAATTTCATGAGGTCCCATTTGTCGATTCTTGATCTTAGAGCATAAGCCATTGGTGTTCTGTTCAGGAAAATTTCCCCTGTACTTACATGTTCTAAGCTCTTCCTCACTTTCTGTTCTATTAGTTTCAGTGTACCTGGTTTTATGTGGAGGTTTTTTATTTTTATTTGTACATAAAAGAAGGCTACATGTGCTACAACGAACTTTTGGCGATCACAGGACAGCTTGCAGGAGTTGGTCCTCTCCACTGTGTATGTCCCAGGGGTAAAACATAGATAAGACTTGGAGGCCTTTACTCTCTAAGCCATCTTGCTGGGCCCAGATGTGAACTTTTATGGCTGTTCTTTGTCAGGTTGAGGAAGTTCCTCCTCTTCCTTCTTTGTTGAATATTATTAGTTACAAAGGGTTGTTGGATTTTGTTGCATGTTTTTTCTAAAAGATTAGTTGGAATGATGCTATAATTTTTGTTTTTTAATATAGTGCTATAATTTAGTACATTAGTTGACTTTCATGGCAACTTTTTTCTGTGTTGCTAGATAATATCAGAGTTTTCTTATGTCTTTGCCTGGTTTTGGTATCAGAGTGATGCTGGCATCATAATATTGTTTGGAATTTTTTTTGTTTTTTCAGATAAGGTCTTAGAATATAATATGCTGGCCTCAGACTTGTTAAGTAGTCAAGGATGACCTTATAACGTTTAACTTCTGACCTTCCTGCCCCTGCCTCTCAAAGGCTAACGTGCAAACTGTGACACTAGCGCCAGGTTTTATTCATTTACTTGGTGTTTAGCCAGGTCTCACTATATCCCTGGTTGTTCTGGAATTCACTATGAAGCCAGGCTGACTTTCGTAGAGTCCACCCGCCTCTGTCTCTGCCTCTTCCTGTTGGCCCCCTGCCCCTTAAGTCTCTCAATTCCCTCTGCTTTGTATGCTTCTTAGGCAAGTTTGGTCACTCACATCATTGTAGATATTTGTTTGATCTAAGTTATCTTCTTTGTTAGAATGCACTTGTGTTTCCTTCAACAGTACAGAAGTTGGCATTGTGATCTATTTCTTTAGAATTTCTTTACATTTCTGTAATATTAGTAGTGACACCTCCATTTTTTATTGTAGTAATTTAAGTCTTTTTTTTTCTTACTTAATCTAGGTAAATCAGTTTCATTGTTGTTGGTTTTTTTGTTTTGTTTTGTTTTAAGAGTGTTTTTACTTTTTAGCTCTAATGAAATACCTGATAAAAGCTTCATTATTTCTATTCTGCCAGCTTCTGTACTGTTGAAGAAAACACAAGCCATATCCAAACTATAAAATTTTACTGACTTTTCTCTGTTTTATTAGTATGTGTTCTAATCTGTTATCTTCTTCTGTTCTGTCAGTTTTACCTTGTTCTCTCATAGTGTTCTAGGTAGAAAAATAGGTTTTTAATGTTAATTTTTAAAAGACTAATTTGATTTTGAGTGATGAGTTTTGTCTACATGTATGGATGTACACCATGTGTGTGCCTGGTGCCTACAAAGGTTAGGAGAGGATGTTGACCTTCCTGGGACTAGAGTTATAGCCAGCCAGTTAAGAGCCACCATGTGTTCTTACTTGCTGAGCAGTTTCCCACATTCACAGAGTAGTGTTTTAAAGAGTTTTTTAAAAGGCGGGAGGGGTGTGCTGGTTGAATTTGCTAGCACCTGTAAGATCTCAGTTAAGCCATGTCTCCAGTCCCTAAATCTTTTTTAGTTCTTGATATAGACATGTACACCTAAAATTTCCCTTCAAATGTTTGTTCAGTTTTATCCTATGAGCTGTGGTATGATGTGTCTTTATTTTTATGAATGTCAGGGTAATTTTGATACCTTGTGATTTCTTTGAGCCCTTGGTTTTTTTAGTACTTTGTTCTACATATTCTGTACATTTCCTTTGTTCTGTTTTGTTTTGCTTTGTTTGTTTTGAGACAAGGTCTCAAGTATAGCAGACTAGTCTCAAGAGTCCCTAGATAGCCAAGAATGACTTTGTTGTTGACCTCCTTCCTCTGCCACCTGAGAGCTGGGGCTAGGCATGTGCCCTAGTGCTTGCTGGGTGCTGCTCATTGTTTTCTATCTGGGAGGAAGCAACTGAGCTACATCCCAACCTTTCAGAAAACAAAAAAATGTCCCCCTCCATTGTATTTCAGATTGTTGTTATAATGAGGGGATTGCCTGGCAGTGGAAAGACACACGTTGCAAAACTAATTCGGGTGAGTATGAGAAAATAAACTAAGAAAAAGGAAAAAAAAGAGCTGCTTGTTAGTGAGTAGTATTATATTCATCCAGGTATCTCCCATTGATAAGTTACAGACACCCATGGGGCCTTGTAAGTTTTCATCTATTTAGACAAATAATTTTGCCTCTGGTTGATTTGAAACCACCAGAAATTTTATTTTAGCCACATATGGGAACTTGAGTGTTCATCAGTTTGGCTCATAATTTTTTAAAAAAGACTTTCTTGATTGTTGTATTCTTAGGATAAGGAAGTAGAATTTGGAGGACCCGCACCTAGGGTTTTAAGTCTCGATGATTATTTCATTACCGAAGTAGAAAAAGAAGAAAAAGATCCAGATTCTGGAAAGAAAGTGAAAAAGAAGGTATGTGGTTCCTCCCAAACCTCTCAGTGGGATGTTAAGAAAGATGTTCAGGGAGATGTGGGAAATGGTTTGTTCATCTGTTCGGGCAGGGTTTGTTTGTTTGTTTCTGAGGCACGGCATTACTTAATGTAGCCCTGGCTGACCAGAAACTTGTAGACCAAGTTGGCTTTGAACTCACAAGATCTGCCTGCCTCATCCGCCCAGATTCAAGTTGTACACCACCATGCCTGGCTTGCACTGGGAGTTTTTTGACAAACTTTGGTGCTTAGGAGGAAGAGTGCAGAGTCATCTTGTTTCAGTTAGCCAGGCCAAGTTTGATTCCTTATGCCTGCTAACCTCCTCTCTCTGTGGGATCTCAGGTAATGGAATATGAATATGAAGCTGACATGGAGGAGATTTACCGCACCAGCATGTTCAAAACTTTCAAAAAGACTCTAGATGACGGCTTTTTCCCTTTCATTATTCTGGATGCCATCAATGACAGAGTTAGACATTTTGACCAGTTTTGGAGTGCAGCAAAAACCAAGGGTTTTGAGGTATAGTCTTACCTTTGAAGCACTTTTAGTGTGGGTTTTTTATTTCTTGGCCTAATTCTTATACATTTTCATTTAGGTGTATTTGGCTGAAATGAGTGCCGATAATCAGACTTGTGGCAAGAGAAATATTCATGGAAGAAAGCTTAAAGACATAAATAAGGTGATTTTTCAAGCACGTGTGCTGGAGAACATTAGCAGTGCAGTCTTGAGTCTTACTTAGCTCAGAGTCTTTTCTGCCTGCTTTAGTAAATGTTCTTGTTTGTGTGTTATAAGTGAAAGGGATGCTTAGCTCTTCTTGAAACTCATGTGTTAAAGTTATAGCATTAATTGTATTTCGCTTGATGCTTTCCTTGGTCTTTATTGGAGTAGTTGTCTGATTTAAATTGTCCTGAATATCTCAATAGATGGCTGAACATTGGGAAGCTGCACCTCGTCACATGATGCGTCTAGACATCCGTTCCCTGCTACAAGATGCTGCAATTGAAGAAGTAAGTGTGCCTCTGTCTCAGTGCAGTGCAGATATGCAACACATTCTTCGCTTTTTTTACTTTAAAAAATTAAAATTTCCAGAAAAGTTACACGAGCACACACACACCTTTTAATCATCTAAACCAATTCAGTTGTTAATATTTTCCCACGTTTTTCTTTATACTTTATAAATACTAAGTAACATTATTTCATATCATTACTGTACAATCATATGAGAGTTGAGTTGAAAAACTTCATAACCCATCATTGCAAAATATGTTGTTGGTGGCTCTCTTCTATGAACAAGGACATTCTCTAATAAATCCAGTAAATTATAAAATTTTAAAAAGTAAGCATTAGCCAGGCTGATGGTACACACCTTTAATCCCCTGAGGCTGGCAGATCTGTGTGAGTTCAAGGCCAGTCTGGTCTACAAAATGAGTTCTAGGACAGCCAGGGCTCATAGACCTGTCTTAAAAAACAAAAAGGAAAAAAAAAGTTAACATTAATATGACACTTTAAAATAGATTTTTGTGTGTTTTTATATACTTAACTATCCCTTTCTCCAGGTCATACCCCCAGCCACCTCTTAATTCAGTCCTTGAGTGTGGGGCTGATTCCCTCCAGAAGGTACATGAATCTGCCCCATCTGATCTCTCTTTTGAGGGCTAGCAGTCTGTTTCTTCCTTCTCTCTTTCAATTTCCACTTTCCTGAGAGATCAGACACAGGTACATGGTGATTGATACTCTCTAGCCAAGACTACTGCTTGGTGTGAGCCGAAGGCCTCCAGCCCTCTGTCTGAACCCTGACCACCCATTTGGGTGTCAGCTGTAACCCTTTATCTTTTTTTTCTCCTTGAAAAAACAAAGACTTGGTTACACATTGACTAGTTTAATGCCATTAGGTCAGTCAACAGTTTCTCTGAAATTTGCATAAAGGCTCACATCTGGGCCTTTGGGGAATCCCCTGTGAAGCTTCCCATGAAGTTTCTCTCTGACCTCAGCATTTCAAAACTTTCTGTCAAGAGAAACTAGGAGATTCAAAAAACAAAACAAAACAAAACCAATTGCCTCCTCAGTTTTGGTACTTCACTTTGGCCCAACCCAATCTGCCCCTCCCTCACCACCCAAGCAGCTCTGCGACCTGACCTTCGGGACTTCTGCCATGGATCTGGAGATCCAGGCAACTCTGGTTAATGTCCACCCACCCGGGCTGGACCCCTTCTCCAAAGTCAGATCGCCACTTTAAAGAGGGAATTTTCTCCACGGGAGCCCAAGAGGGCGGCCCAGCCATCAGGACATAAGCATCAGGTGCACCTCTGTGTTCCCTTCAAGCCTGGGACAGAATGCGGCTCTCAAGACCCTACCCCTGTCAGCCGACCCCTGCCAGTCCACCCCTGCCAACCCTGGAGGGGAGGGGAGGGGGCGGCAGAGGCGGTGGTACAGGGGAGGAGATGAAGGATGAAGGAGGGGTGTAAGGCTCAGGAGAAACTGGGAAAAATCTGCCAGGACCATTGGCAACGCTGGGATAAATCCTCCAAGATGATTGGACAGAATCTACCTGTTTATTTTTGTTGGAATGTTTTTTGGTTTTTCCCTAATATTGGGAATAACTCAGCATTAAAGTTCCCTTTATAGGAAATGTTTTTTGTTTGTTTGTTTATTAATAGCGTCAATGGTTCCTCCATGGGAGAAAAAACAGTGAACTAAACTTACTAGTATAAAACCAAACACATTCAAGGCATAAAGTACTAAGCCAAAACTGTTTAAATTTCCCATGGTATTAGTCATTCATTATATGGGTGATTCTTACTGGATGATTCAGATGTAGATACCTTAATGAAAATGTTTGAAATGAAAAGAAATATTTCATTGTTGGAGATTTTAGATTGTTCCTAAAGAAATATAGGGAGGGAGTTCTGTTGATTATTCAGGATATAAGATAGGTCTATGGAGGAACCTTACCACAGAAGGTACAGATCAAAAGAGATTGTTTACAAATTCTTGGTGACTTTCAAAAATTGCTGGGAGATACTAACTAGCTACGGACCACTGTTGGATTAACTACTCGAGCTAAGTAATTTATTTTAAACCTTACAAGAACATCATCGGCTGAGGCTGAAAGAAAGTTGGCTCTGGTGGAGACATTACATGAAGGAGGCACATGTAGATCACTTGGATCCCAAGTTGGATGGTATTTTAGTTATTCTGCCTTCTACTCATTCTCCCACAGGGATTACACAGAGAGAAAAATATATCTTAGAATGGATGTTTGTAGCACGTAAATAGTAAAAAATTAAAACCCTATGTAAAAAAAAGGTTTCTAAATTAATTATAAAAAAAAAGAATAGAGGGACTGGTGAGATGACTCAGAGATTAAGAGCACTGACTGCTCTTCCAGAGATCATGAGTTCAAATCCCACCAACCACATGGTGGCTCACAACCACCTGTAATGGGATCTGATGCCCTCTTCTGGTGTGTGGTATGTGGATGTATATGCGGCAGAGCATTCATACAATAAATAAAATTTGGGGTGGAGAACATTCAAATTTATTAAAAAACACAATGGGAAAACCAATGTTTTGCGTTACAGCTAAATTTCTTTTTCATTCATTGAATTAGGTAGCTAGTAGAATCTAATAGATAAAAATTTTTAAAAAGAATTGGACTTTATTTATAAAAATAGACTCATATGAGATTGCCTAATTATGGATAATCAGTAAAGACTAGCAAAGGGCTTGCAATAAGTTTTTTGAAGAAATTAACAACAAATATTCCAAAAGCAAACAACTTCAGTTTGTATAAAGAACTAACTGG
Organism: Micromys minutus; assembly: GCF_963924665.1. Taxonomy (NCBI): domain Eukaryota; kingdom Metazoa; phylum Chordata; class Mammalia; order Rodentia; family Muridae; genus Micromys; species Micromys minutus. Next base: position 229,071,385 of record NC_137969.1, read on the forward strand.
AGCTGGAGAGATGGCTCAGTGGTTAAGAGCACTGTCTGCTCTTCCAGAGGTCCTGAGTTCAAATCCCAGCAACCACATGGTGGCTCACCATCTGTAATAAGATCTGATGCCCTTTTCTGGTGTGTCTGAAGACAGCTACAGTGTACTCATATACATAAAATAAAAAAAAAAAAACTAACTGTATTCTTCTTTAGTGAGAGGAACACCAATTTCTAAAGCTCCAACTTTTTTCACAGATGCCAATAAATCAGGAATTTATGACTTATAAGTCAGGAAATATAAGTAATTTGAGGCCCATAGGCTTCAGTCCAAAATTCAGGGCTATATGCAATTTTCAAGGTTCTATTAGCTGTTCCAGAATTTCTTAATATAGTCACTGACTCTAACATGCAGAAAGAGTTGTTTTTGCCTAAAAAAAAAAAAAAAAGCTAAACTTTACTTTCAATGATTCAAAAAAATTAACTTTGTTATTCATAATCAAGCTTCATTACCTACCAAAAATAACCCTGAAGTTACCCAAAGAAATAAAATTTGGTAGATGGATGTGTTTCATTTTACAGTTTGAATAATACTACAGGACTACACGTCAAGCAATTTGTGGAAAGATCTGACCAAACTTTAAAAGAAATGGTCATAAACCAAAAAGGAGGAAGGGTGTAAGGTCTCCCAAAGATAGATTAAATAATGCTTTATTGACTTTAAATTTTAAAAATGTCAATGAGACAGATAGCACAGCTGCTGAAAAAAAAAAAAAGACACTGAATTTTAGAAAGGACAGCTGCATTAAATCATCCTATGTACATTAAGGATGTATGGATCTCAGAATGGAAGTGTGTGCATTGGGGAAGAGGTTTTGCTCTTGTCTCAACACGAAGCAAAAAGCTGTGGATTCCTTCAAAGTTAATTAAGATTAGATTTAACCAGGAAGACCTCCTAAAAATCTTGACTTCGGACATGAAAAAAAGAGATTCAAAAAACCAACAAGACAGGTGACACCATTGCTGGCTCCCTCCATGGGAGCAGCACACAAGACTGGCTGAGATCTGAATGTCTCTGCAGAAACCAATGAACCTTCCTGGCTGCTTATGATTACATGTCATCTTCTCATATGGCATGGACCCATCATACCTCATATGGATGAAGACTTATATTACAGTTTGTTTATTCAGTCTAAACTGACTGATAGAGCCTTTCACCTGCTCAAATATAGCAGAGAATCATCATTAGCTGATTTGTGCACACTGCACATCCATACATGTATTAATGCAGAGATGTCCCTACAATGTTACCTTTAAAAGTTTGTGTGTTTTCAGAACAAAAGGACCAATGAAGGCCTATCTGAGTCCCAGCCAGAAATGTCTGATATCACCCCACCAACCAAGAAGATGGCCTGCACCTCATTGCCGGGTCAGGGAAGGAGGAGACGGAGGAGACGCCACCCCAAACCCCGGCCCCGATCCCAGCGGGGGAGAAAACGAGGGACTTGTGTTGTACTGGGGGAGGAAAGTTACTTTTAATTGCTTGGTTCCTTCCCCCAAGAGCCCATCCTAGCTATTGGGACCCTCCTTGTCCTAGCCCCCTGCCTTATTCAATTTCTACAGCGACATATAAAAAACATCACCAAGACTATTTCAGTCTGGTCCAGTACCAGAACCTCCCAACAAACAAAAATGATGACACCAATATCTGATGATACCACCTCTTTATAAAACAAAAAGGGGAGATGTGGGGCTGGGGTGCCATGGAACCAGGAGGAGCTGGTCCGGAGCAAGAGTGGGGTGGAGGCGTGTCCAAACCCCGGGAATCTCTTCTGAGATCGGCAGGAGTAGGACCACTCCCCTACTGCCCCGGGCCTGCATGTCTCAGGCATGTAGTCCTGGCCCCCAACTTTGCCCCATCAGAGGTCACATAGTCTGCAGCCGGGTTAAATTTTCTTTCTTATAAGGTCATATCCAATAAGCACCTGGAATCTGGAATTTCTTCTTATGCAAATGATGTGTCCCCAGCACACTGGCCCTGAGTAAGGATGTACACCCACCCTCTCTATCACCCACTTACCCACAAAGGTTTGTGAATGCGAACACACACTCCTGACCATTCCTGCTTCAATCTCCTCAAAGGATCTGCCCCATTTCCTGCTGATGATGAGTGGGAGAGCAGAGCCAGGAATGACACTTGAATTCAATTAAAAATAGTCTATGTTTATCTCCTGCCCTGATGATGTACTCTATAACACCTCTTTTTGGTGGCAATGGGATGAAGCGTTGTGTGCCCAGTCTGTCTTGGAACTCATTTGTAGATCAAGCTGGCCTTAAATTCACAGAGAAGGCATGCATCACCATGCCCAGCCTCAGTAGCACTTTTATGATAGAAAAAATGGCTCGTTCAGTAAATTGCTCACTGTGAGTTTTGATTCCCAACCTCATATAAAAACTGGGTGCATTGACCCTTGCGTGTAATTCCAACACTTTGGAGGGGGTATTAGAGAGCTCCTGTGGCTTACTGGCTAACTAGTCTAACCAAATTGGTAAGTTCCGGGTTCATTGAGAAACTTTGACTCTGAAAATAAGGCACACGCACACTTAATTCCACTAGTTTAGGTTTAAGTTAAATAGCAGAAGGTCTGAGGAGATGGCTAATTGGGTAATGACATTGAGGGGAAAGAACTACAGATTGTTCTCTGACCTGCTATGCATGAGGGCAGTGGGCATGTGTGTACATTCACACAGATGTAAGTGAATGAATGAATGGACATGTAAAAGTAAACAAATGATGTGAACCAAATGTGAACTGAGAACACAGAATTCATGTAACATTACTGCTAAGGTTTCGTTTACTTTTACATGTCTAATCATTCATTTGCTCACTTCACTCATGTCTGTGTGAATGTAAACATGTGCCCACTCCCCTGGTGCATTTGAGATGACAAGTTACTTCATTGTGATGTAGGCATTGGTCTAAACCTTGGCACACTGGTCAGATCTGTTGGGTTTTTCTACTTTTTTTTTTTTTTTCAATTTGTAGTAAGTGATCTATACATGTCTATTAATTTCTTGTTCCCAACACATTTTCAATCACTGGTAACTTGCATAGTAGTTATTAGTTTGGTGGAAGAACATATCCTGAAAGTTGAGTGACTTTTATATTTCAGTTACTTGTGTGCTTCTCTTGTCTTTGACCTCATTCTATGAATGGTGCTGTCCTTCCTGAGTGTGACTCTGACTCAGCAGCAGACACTTGTCCTGTTTCTCAGAATTCATAGCCCCATATGATCAGTCATGCCACCTTCCTAAAACACATCTTTTTCCTTGGCTTTCATGAGTCCACATTCTTCTGCTTTCCAGAGATCACTAGATCATCTCAGGACAATCTCCTTTTCTGACTTGTGCTTTCTAGGCCTTAAAAAAAGTTACTTAGGGCTTTATCCTTAGCTCACGTTTTACTCACACATGTAAAGAACCTATTTTTGAGATTATAGATTTGCCAGTTTCATATCCATCCTAGTTTCCTAGATTGCCTTTTATATACCTTGTAAAGACTGGCTTGTGTACCTTAAAAGTAACAAATTTTCACGTCACCTTTTATCCTAGCACTTGGGATGTCCTCCGAGTTTGAGGACAATCACATCTACATAGCCAGATCCTGTTGAGGGGGTGGGGGAAGGTTAATCATTTTGAATGGAGTGCTTTAAATTCCTTTTAAAATTATTTTCTGAAGTCCCTGAAACACCATGTTAGTGTAGCACACTTGCTACTCTTAAGGGGCTCTCTGTTTCTTTAGTAGATACACCATGTTGGAAACATCAGTCTGCTCTTAAACCAGCTCTTGATGGCTCTCATCACTGTGTTCTGCTATTCTTTTACTTAGTAAATACTTCTCACATCCATGTGCTCCCATTTGTATTGAAATCATTGTGGGCCAGCCTCTACCACACCATTGCTTGCTATCATTTCTTATATTTGTTGATGCATCCCTACCTCTTTTTCTTGTATTTTGAAATTTGATTAGAAAAATACTTATTAAAAGTTTTTAAAAGACTTTAATCTCTTAAGTATTAAAAACCCATCTACTTGGAGTAAAAGATTTTACTTAACTTTACAAAGATAAAGATGAAAAACGCAGGGAAAATTGTAGAAGTATTGTTCTGTGGTCTTTTAGTCCCACTTGAAAGTTGGGAGTGTTAGAATTCATGTGGGATGTGACAGGAGAGTCCCTGCTGTCTTGTGCTCATTCCAGATCCTAGTGAGTCAACATTGCTTAAAAGCTAATGCAATCCTATTTTTAAAATGATTATTGCCATATTGTAGGTAGAGATGGAAGATTTTGATGCAAACATTGAAGACCAGAAGGAAGAAAAGAAAGATGCAGAAGAAGAGGAAAGCGAACTGGTAGGAGACAGACCAACCACTTTGAGCAGAGTGTCTCTTTGTTATTCTTAAGGCGTGTTTATATTCAGATCTGTAGTTTGATTAGTAGTGTTTATACACACTCTTTACAGTAAAAGTTTCCATAACCATCCTTGTGGAGAGTATGTATTCTTTTTATTTTTTCCTAATCCAAGAAAAATTCTGCGGTGTTAGGGAAAATTTAAGAGTAATAAGAAACTCATCTTTGTACTCATCTAGCTGTGGGTGGTTGAAGGGGAGTATACTTTCCAAGAAAGTCAATTACATATGAGAGGACGTTTTTCCATTCCAGCAGGTATGTGGTATAGCCTACCCAACATATGCATACTCTTGTCTCTTTGCTGTAAGATCTCAAAATTGAGTTCTGTTACCTTGAGGCAGAAGAACTTACTGAATGAAGAGACAAAGGGCTGTCACTGGCTGCTGGACTTGTTCTTGTTTTCTCTTGTTAAATGATGGCAAAAATGACTGTAGGCAATGGGTTTTTACCCAGGCTGATGAGAAACCTGAGGGGAGTTTAAAGTTCTGTGTACCTCCTGTAAGTGCTTTGGTTACACCTCTGTGGAGATATTTCCCTTATTCTGTCACTTAAGAAGTGAAACCTATAAAATTACCGATGTTTCAATGTTGGCTAATAAGGTACATAGATTAAACCCACAGTATTACTTGATTTATTTGCCATTTCAGCTCTTGGCTAAAATTGCTTCTTCTTGCTTCTCTTAATGAAAATGTACAAACCGAGATCCCTGATTCCTATTCTCTAAAATGTAGTCTATAAGGGGTGGTCTCTTTAAAGCCGTGTGTGACATAGAAGGTTCGTAATAGAAACTGTGTTTATACAGCATTGATGTCGACCTCTACATTCCTAGATGTCTTAAAATGTGGATTAAAAACTAAGCTTTAAAGGTAATGATAATTGAGTCTCAGTATGTTTTTTAATAGTCTTATTTTTCTACCATGTTGCATTTTGACATACATGATCTAAACTATGAGGGGAAATTTACATAAAGGTCCAAGGTCCAAGCTGTTCTTAACAGCTAACAACCTCACTTGCTACTTGTAGCCTGTGCAGGAGACTTCCACAGTGCTTTGGCAGCTCCATCCATCTTTTGTGGCATTTTTATCTCACTTGCTCAAATATAGTCAACTTGGAGTTTTTAATTAAATTACAGTTACCTTTTAAAGGGAAGCATGTTGCAACACTCTAGCTTTACATCAGAGAACTGTTAAGGAAGCCTTAAAATTCTAATCTGCTAGACTATTTATTTCCGAGTGGCCTGCTACTTTAACAAGCAGAAGGATTGTAGTGTTTTAAGAATGAATAAGATGGTTCCAGCAGGGGTAATGAGTTCTGTTTACTTCAATCTAAAGCTTCTTTAACCGAATCACATGGCAGAACCCAGCTCTTTTACTCTTGGAACTTATCCCAGGGGTAAAAGATTCCTGGAGAATATTAACCAAGGTGATGTGAACAAGTTTCAGGTTTCCTGTCATTTCAAACAATTTAATAGAATCCTCAGTAAACTGCATCTTCAGTTCTGTACTGGATGAAATCCAAGCTTTTCTTGGGTAAAAGAATCCTTGGGGATCATTGGTAAGATACATTCCAGCCTTTAGTGCTTCTGCTAACCTAGTACACATGATTTGGAATCATAAATACATAATTTCAGTGATGCTTATGGTTTTCAGGTGGTTTTAGGTCACACTTGTACAAGTTTTCCCAGTATTTATAGGCACCATCGCTTTAGCAGAGCTTTTTCTTGGTTTGATCTAAAGTGTTTTTGGAAACTATGATATAATTTATAATCTGAAATATTACCTACTAAGTCCTAGTTCTGGCATAAAGACTAGCAATGTATAAGCCTAAAGGTTTCCTGGAGTTAGAGTGCTCAAGAAAACTCTACTGTAGAAATTGTTACACTGTCTCCAGCATGTTTTCTAACTTGGCTGGGTGTTGGTCTCTTCTATGACCTTGAACATTCTCCACAGTAGAGAAGAGGACTCATTTGAAAAACAAACAAACAAAAAACCTTCAGTCAATTGGTCTGGTTTACTAGGTCCTAATATTAATGTTTCTGTATAATAGGATCTATTTGAAAATACAGTCCAAATAAAGGAAAGGGATAATTATAATAAATGACATGGAATAAGCTGGCTAGGAGAATAAACAGAAGGGATTACTACATAGTTATAGACACCCTGGGACATTGGAAAATGTTTGGGGAGTTTGTTTAAAATAAGTTACTCAGTTATCTTATGTAAACTGTAAATTGCCCTTGGTAATTTCTGGTTTTATTACATAATAGGAAAATATAATATTACAAGGTATCAGAAATGTCTTAATTTTCATCTGGTGAAACAGAACTGCTCTGAAGTTGATTCAATAAAATTAGCCTTGGTATGCTCTAACTGGTACATGAATTGAGTCATTTTCAGTGAGTGTGAGCTTCATACTATAGTAGTTGGGCCAGTCTTTCTTTTCAAGTACTTAGGGTGACACTGAAATATCGAGCGACTGACTTGAAGGGCACTTTTGGAGATCATGGCTTCAGTTATTTGAGAAGAGCAGTTGTACTTTGAAAGTACCTCGCTAGTTTATAAATCTTCAGAATGATATTGATCCTACCTCAGTAACTGTATATTCTTACCATACTTGTTGTCCATCTGCTGTTGAGGGTACAGTTGTGAGTCCTCAACTGTACTTACCTCAAACCTCCTTCATGATCCTACCCTGACCAAAAACTGCAGTTCGTAGGGAAGTTTGGTGGATTTGGTCACTTACTTTCTTCAAGGATAATAAAGTTGTGTTTTCCATATGGATATAGTTATAACTAGTGAGCGGAAACTGAATCCAGTCCCAGTTTTAATGCTTTTCCAATTCAAACGTGTTATGCATGTATGTGTCTCTTTCTAACCCTTCGAGCTTCTCTCTGTGTACGATTTAGGGTTACATTCCGAAAAGCAAATGGGAGATGGACACTTCTGAGGCAAAGCTAGGTGGGTATTTCCTTTTTCCTGTTTTTATATGTGGTACCTGATGGTAATGGTCATAGAGCTTTTCACTGCACGAGGAGTAAAGGGCCGGAAACTTCTGCTTAAAGCAAGATTTTGGCCAGCCCACACCCTTCAATCATTTCACCAGCTTTTGCCTTAACTACCTATATCTGTGAATGATTAAAAAGAATATTTTCTACAAAAAAATGCTTTTGGTATCATTGGACGTTTTTAGGGTAATTAGAAATATTTGATAAGCATAATAACATACTGTCACTTCTAACATTCATTTTTTTAGTATTAATTAAAAATCTGTCCCTAACATTTTTTTTAAAGAAAAATGTATCTGTAACTGACAGTTGAGTTTGTGCGTACTTTAGTAATAATTTTAGTAAATATTTGGGTTTTAAAAGTAACTAAAAAGAAAATATCTTGGGTAATAAATTTGAGTTACTGTATTAAGGGAAATAAATACATAATTTGAATATTTAAGGCGACTCCATTTAAATTTTCCTTCAGACTATCTTTAATGCTGTTACAAGGTAAACCTTTTTAAATAATTGTTTAAATTAAACTTTTGAGTTGCTTGATTTAGTCAAGTTAAAAAAATTGTATTAAATGGATTCCTTCAGTATTTTAGTGTGATATTTGTAAGGTAGTGGGGGTTTTGTTGTTGCTTTAATTTTTTTACTTCACTTAGACTAATTTAACATGTCAACTAAGATGCGTCAATAAAAATTTGAGGAAGGATGCCAGGCCTTCTGATTCTGAAGGCCTTGCTAATTAGGAATGGTGACTCTCCTGTTTCTCTTCCTGGTGTACTGTTACTCCAAAACTAAGAAACTGTCTGTCTAAATATTCTCAATTTGCAGAGTTAGTCTGGCTACACAGCAGTCTTGCTGCTTAGGTTTTGTGTTTTATATCAAAGTGGATACATTGTGTGCGTACTTGCATGGGTCTTGTCTTGTATTATGCCCAAGCACTTATGTAGTTGGTTTTGTCTAATTGGTATATTAAAAAGTTCAAAAACTCTACTATCCTTGTATTATAGGAATATAGGTGTGTTTGCTATAAAGTCTAAAAAAGTTTTAACTTGTGTCAAATGAAAATTATTTGTGGTTTATTGACATATTTATCTATGAGTCTTTCTTGAAAGAAATCTTAATAATAGTCATCTGTCTCTTTTCACATACCATAGCCACTTATTTGTTTAAATGCACTTAAGTTTTTAAGAAAATAATAGCTACAACTTTTAAAATAGCTACTTTTAAAAAAAGGATGGTGTTTTAGTTTTGCTTGTTTTGAATTAGGTTAGCCCTGTTTGAAGTTCTGTACTTTTAAAGTATCCCGAGAGACTATGAGATTATTTGTTTCTATTAGTGCTTTATTGGTTAGCTTTTGTGGCAAAGAACACTTATAAAAATAAGGGATTGTCAGAATGGTACATATTTTAACAAATATTCTTCCAAGGCTCTGTGTTATATGAGATTTGGGATTGTGCTTTGTTTAAAAAAATATGCCATTCCACTTTCTATTTTCCTTTCTAGTTTTAGAGGAGAAAAGAAAATGGAATATAGCCATGATAACTGTTCAAGAAAAATGTTATTAATATTTGTATTGGTTTCTGGGAAATATGATTGTCTTTATTTATTTCTCAGAAATGTGTCTTACCCAGTCTGTCAGCTCTGAAGATATTAAACAGTAAATTGCAGAAATGAATTTGTCATAAATCCTTTCAGTAACGGCACTCATGGTCTGGTGATAAATCTAGAAAGGGGAAGTTTTAATTAGTTCTTCAAAGAGTGATAATGTTTTTTAAAATGATCTGGCATCTGGCTCTGCTGGATTGTCTTGAGAGCTAATCCATCCAGCCTTGGAAGAAGGAAAATTTGACTATAAGATTTATCAAAGTGTTTACTTTGAGATTGGGCCAGTTGAAAATTCTCTCCTAACTCATGAGGATCATCTGAGAATTAGCCTAATTTGTGTTGCCTTTCATATCAAATTGAGTGTTTGGTTACTAGGTAGAGATTACTTCCCTGAGTAATCTGCCAGCATTCTTAAATTTCTTTTAGCAATGTAATTATGCTGAGGTGGGAACACACTTCAGCTTTACCTGTGTGGCATAATTGAGCTTAGGTGAAGAGTTCTGATTATGGACGAGTCTTACAGTAAGAAAATACTTCTATGCTCTTTTAAGCAGATTGTCAGATTCTTTGCAGAATCTTGGCTTGTGCTTAATATACAGGTTAGCCTGTGTCTGTTAAATTGGATGCAGCATCAATATCAAAACAGTTCAGAACTGGCCTGAGCTGTATCTAGCATGGTACTACAGTGTGATTGACAGCTGCCTGACCAGTGTTGGTTACACCCAACTGCTCTTTCCTAACTGGAAGATAGACATGGTGATGTACAAGTTGGGTTCTACCCATATCTGCTGGGATTTAATAATGAAGCTACTTCAGTTCAGTAATGTGAGTTCAGTTTCTCACACCTGTAAAACCTAGAGTATTCGCAACTGTTACCATCCTAACAGGTGTCTCAACAAGTGTTCTGCTCTTGTCATCACTTCTGAGTTGTATCCTAGCCTTCTTCTCATCAGATAGATGAGATCATCTTTCACAGTTGAGATGCGATTGTCAGCCGTGTAGACACATAACTCTTGTATGTTCACTTGGAAAAATTTTCAAATACCATTTACATTTAGAAAATAATAGATGTATTTATGGAATTTTCCTGTTGTGCTGTAGTAATATGCAGTGTTTTAAAGATGTGGTAAATTCTGTGACCAAGTTGAATCAAAAACTTCATTCTCTTTAAAACTTCATCTTTTGTGATCCAGGCCTCTAATGTGTGAATGGATTGGACACCAGTCTTTTCTTCTGTAACCAACACCCAGATGCCTCTTCCCTTACTTTATACCATCTTGAATGTTTGGGATTCTGGTATTTGTTGGACGAGGTGTTGAGCCTTTTCATACTCAAATGAAACTTGAAACATGATTGCACAATACAATCTCAAATTAAGAATGCTTTGACTAGAAATGCCGCTCTGGGGCTTTGAGGTGCAAACACCTAATACCTGGTCTGTGCCTCTTGCATTCCCTAGAGTACGGGAAAATACTATTGCAGTGTTCACCCTGCCTTTCCATATTTCTGCCTGGCCGTGCTTTGTTGCTAGAATTGAAATGTGAAACCTTCCCTTCAGAGTGTTCACAAAAAGTCGATTGTACTGAGTTTGGGAATCCTTAAAGTTACTTACTTAATGAGTGGACTGGAGCTTCTTACTCTTTTTCATAACACTGTTCATTGTTGAACTAAGGTCAGCTTTATTGCTTATGGGGTGTCATGGGTTTTCTGATACCATGTTTTATGTCCCTATGTAGTCAGGGATCCTGTACAATGTGACCTGTCATTAGAGTCATTTAGTGCAGCATCTAATCAACAGAAGAGGTAGAAGATTGGTTCTGTGGAACCCATCAGAGGAAATTTTATTGAAACAAGATGATACAATTTTCTTGAATTTTATAAACTGTTGTCATTTACATTACTGATTTTCCAGTGATAATTGCTTTTGTGAGGGAAGGGTATGGGAATTTAAAACTGCCAATTATACAAAATCTTTATGGCTTTTTAAAGATTATGTAGTTAGTTGTGTGTGGAGTTTGTATATTTGAAAGCATAACTCCCCTCCCCCCCCCCCCCCCCCCCCGCCACTGCTTCCATTGCATGTTCCATGTAGAATTCTCTCCAACTTGGTGCTAAACATTTCTACCACAGACATTCCTTATCCTTTATGGAGCTGAAGGTTTGGTGTGTGTCTGAAACAGTTAGGCTTTCCTTTATCAGCCTACTTTAACAATAGTGTGTTCAGATAACTTCAGGGGGTGCAAGTGCTTTATTGAAACTCAAATGTGTATAACTCATAATATTCCACATCTGTATTCAGAATCAGTATTAACCAATAAAAAAAAGACAACACATTCTCACTGTGTATTATTTAAGACACCTAATCTTATAATTCGTAATTTCTGAATGTGCTGCTTATTTGATAATAGTGAGCTATTAGGAGGCCAACTTCTTTCAATTTTATGATTCAGAAAGAAATACCAGATCTGGTTACTTGGGCTGACTTACCAGCTTTTAGCATGGTAAGTCAACAGTGTTCACAATGTAGTCAAAGCACAAAGTGGTCATCAGGACTTACGTTAGACTCTATGGCGCCATAGTTGTCTTACTCATTAACTCATGGGCGCTCTTAGGCAAAATCATAATTAAACACATCTTTAAACATGATCTTTAACTATCTTGCTGCTGTCCGATTTTCATACATCACACATCATTGTAGATCAACTGAATGGGATTAACACTGTGCTAAAGAAAAAGGCAATAATTGTTTTTAAAGAGACCTGTTTTTCCCTCTCATAGCATAATAGCTGAAGTGTGATTTTTTTTTTTTCCTGAGGGTGGGAACCTAGGAGACAGGACCTTTTCTTGCCTTGTCTATATTTATTACCAATATCGTCAAAATATAAATATAATGACTACCAATACAAACACAAACAGATGGTGGGAATCGCATACAGTCTGATGTTTTCTTAGCCAAGAAGATGGCTTGAATCTTAAAATGATGCTGCACTGAGAAATGTGGATGTGCCCTCTGGAAACACTCCAGCCCTCCTTGTCTTTTGTGTTTCCAAATTCCAAAGCAAATGCGCACACTTTTAATGCTGTGGCCCTGTGTTTGTCCCTCAGACAAGTTGGATGGCTTGAGGACTGGTACTAAAAGGAAACGAGACTGGGAGGCGATTGCCAGCAGAATGGAGGACTACCTTCAGCTCCCTGATGACTACGAAACTCGTGCTTCTGAGCCTGGGAAGAAGAGGGTAGGAGGCTTTGGTCATTAAAACGTTGGGGATGGAGAAATGACTGTCTGTAAAAGGTTTGTTGTGCAAATATAAGGACCCAAGTTTAGTCTGTAGCTCCTAGTAAAACAAAAAGTGCTACAGTTACAGACATACCTACTGTTCAACACAGAGGAGTCGATTCTTAAGAGCTTACTTATTTTTATGTTATTGGTATGATTGTTAACCTACATCTGTGTTGTATGTAACATGTGCATGCCTGGTCCCTGCAGAGGCCAGAAGGAACATCATTTCACCTATATCTGAGTCATCTCTCTAGGCCCTCTGTATTTCTTTAAAATTAATTTCCTTGGTGCTTGAATATAATACTTTAGTATGAGAGAATATAAAATGTTAGTAGATTATTTTTATGGTGGGTATTATTTCAAAGAATCTATATTTTAAAGCTCATTGCTATACTGCAGACGAATGTGGTATGCTGGCATCATGTAATCCATCACTAAAAAAGCAGAAGCAGGGAAATTTCTGAGTTCAAGGCTAGCCTAATAATCTATATAGTGAGTTCCAGGTTAGCTTTGTATGGGAATCAAAAAGTTCAAATACTGAAAATAAATCGTAAACCCACTTTTTTTTTTTTTTAAGTTAAGATTTATTTTATTTGAGTACACTGTAGCTGTCTTCAAACACACCAGAAGAGGGCATCTGATCCCATTGCAGATGGTTGTGAGCCACCATGTGGTTGCTGGGAATTGAACTCAGGACCTTTGAAAGAACAGTCTTAACTACTCTTAACTGCTGAGCCATGTCTCCAGCCTGTAAACCCACTCTTATCTATTTAGTTTGAGGAGATGGGGAAGGGAAATCCCAGTAATGGCCTTAAACACACCTGAGGACTTTAACAAAAGGCCAGGTGACATAAAATTGGCTCAAGCCAGGTGTGGTGATTCACCCTGCCATCTTAGCGCCTTGGATTAAGGCAGGAAGATTGTCCATGACTTGAGGCCAGCCTGGGCTGCAGAATAAGACACAGTATCACAGAACACAACAGGTTGAACAGTAGGAGTGGAACTGCTTGGGAAGTGGCTTGAGGTTCAGTTCTGATGACAGGGAATAGTTTGAAATTACCATGACTATCTTCAAAAAGTGATTCTTTAGAGTTGGTCAGATTACCTAAGTGACTTGGCTTTAAAATGTAATTTATGCTGGTGATGTTAGGCAGAGTTTGAGCACTTACATTTTTCACACATAAACTAGAAAGGGCAGTCTCAAGAGGCAGCATTTAATGCAACTTGAAAGGGTTAGAAAGTGATTCCTCTTCAAGAAGTTCTACGTTTTTTAGAAATATTTAAATGGCAATGAATGAAACATGTACTCAAACCTTTTGAGTGCTGATCAAGTTTTTAATTTACTTATCTATTTCTTATAGTTAAAGTGACCCTCCCCAACAAAAAAATGACATGATTTAAAACTCAAAAGTACCTGTAGGAAAATTAGAAGGAACTTGGACATTTTGAATTTTCTAGACATAGTTTCTCTGCGTAGTCCTGACTGTCCTGGAACTCTAGGACATCTAGAGCCCTTGGGACACCACACCCAGCAATTTTTAAAAATCATAAATAATTCATGCTGATTCGGTGTTGTATCTTTTTTCACATGTGCCACAGCATGTGTTGCATGTGTGCAGGTGATTTATTAGGCTTTGTGGCAGGCACCTTGTCTTAGTTAGAGTTTCTATTGCTAGAATAGAATACCTTAAAGAAAATTAACTTGAGGATAGGGCAGGGACTCTGCTCCTAGAGTGCTCTCAGCTCACGCTCCACTGACTGAAGTCAGGGTAGAAACATGGAGACAGGAAGTAAAGTAGGAATTATAGAGGGGTCTGCTTCCTGGTTCCCCATGCTCAGTCTGCTTTTGTACACGACTCAGGATCACCTGCCCAAGGTAACATCACTCCCATATGGTCTGGGGGTCTGGCTTTACCCACATCAATCATAATCAAGAAAAGGCTTCACAGACTTGCCCATAGACCAATCTGGTAGGGTTCATTTTCTCAGTCCAAGTTTCCTCTTTCCAAATGACTCTAGTTCTGTCAAGTTGACAAAACAACAGCAAACTAGCCAGCATAGCATCTCAGTGACCACTCAATAAGTGTTTTCTTTTAAAATAATAATAACTAAAAATGCACTTTCCGTTCCAGAGTCTAAACTTTAGATTTAAGGTTTGGTTCCTAATATCAGTATAGTGACTTACAACTGTCTTAATTCCAGTTCTAGGGAATCTGATGTCATCTTGTGGCAAGGGACACTGCACGCATGGGTTGTACATACAGGCAAATCACTCATACACAGTATAGAAAATAAATCTCTTTTTCTATAAGATCTCAGTGTCAGAGTTAAATAGCTGAATACAATTACTTAGTATATTTAACTGTTGAGGATTCACTGGGCATTTAAATTTACCGTGAGCATAATTAATTTTTTTTCTTTATTCAGTGGTCACTGGATTTCAGCCCATCCATCCTTTTTCACTCTTAACACTAGCAATAGTTCAATAAATGTGTATTATTAATTCTAAGAGGAGCCAAGAGCATTTATGAATTACTCATAGTGCATGTATTTTAACTATAAGTCCATCTTTTAAAGGAACCAATAGTAAATACTCCTGAACCCAAATATCTTCAGTTGAAACCTTATAATAACATTTGAAGCAGTGTTCTCTGTAGTTTATGAATGAAAATAGCACTACTAGCTCCCTGGGGTTTTTTGGGTTTTGTTTTTTGTTCTTTTTTGTTTGTTTGTTTGTTTGTTTGTTTTTTGGTTTTGTTGTTGTTTTGTGGGGGGGGGGTTCTAATTAAATTTGAAACAAGGGTTATTGTACAGAAATAAAGTTGCCCTTGATCAAAGTTCAAGTATATATAGTATAGGTTGCTATTTACAGGAACATAGTCATATAATATGGAAATTCAAAAGTAGGTATGTCAAGCACCAGACAGGCCTAGGAAAGCAATGGTTGATCGCAAAGGATAAAGTGGGGAAGGATCTCTGGACTGACACTAACTGAACAGGGCTCAGAGCTATAAAATGAGAACTAGAAACAAATGTTTTACTCATATTATAAAATGCCTTTGGCCAGAGATACCAAGGAGCTGATGTCAAGAGACCTTTAGTGGTAGGTTTTGTCTTATAATTATGGGAAAGTTTAAAACAGGTAAGAGTCTTGACTATATTTTAAGGTCACTATGGCAGAGAAAGAAACGTTTTTTAAAAGATTTATTTATTTTGTATTATCAATATACTGTAACTGTCTTCAGACACACCAGATCCCATTACAGATAGTTGCGAGCCACCATGTGGTTGCTGGGAATTGAACTCAGGACCTCTGGAAAAATAGATGGTGCTCTTAACCACTGAGCCGTCCTTCCAGCCCCAGAAACAGTTTTTTGACTTGTAGTTTTAAGTCTGTTAATCTACCCAAATAATAATAACAAATTATCCAAAGAGATTACCTTTGAGGTTCCCTCCCTCAAACAACCCAGTCTAATGCTTTTTTTTCTCTTTAGGTGAGATGGGCAGACCTAGAAGAAAAGAAGGATGCAGATAGGAAAAGGGCCATAGGTTTTGTGGTCGGACAGACTGATTGGGAGAAGATCACAGATGAAAGTGGTCACCTGGCTGAAAGAGCCCTCAATCGGACCAAATATATATGAGTCTTAGTTTTGAATGGAGTCATATTCGTCTGAGGTAAGGGCACCCAGCCATAAAAAATAGCCTGTCGTGTGGTTACTTCAAAGGTACTGAGGACAGCATGCTTTACTAAACATGATTTTTCTAGTTCTAATCAAGTAAGTATGTGCTAGTACTAACATTTGCAATTCAGAATATTAGAAAAGAAAGCAGCTATTTGTAAACTTGTAAGACTTAAGAAAAGCTTGGGTTCTTTGTTCTCAGGAAAGATGGAGTCATGCTAGGATAGATGCTGAAGTCTGCTAAATCTTCTGTGCACCCTTTCCTGGAGTGACCCTGTTTTCTTTTCTTTCCAGGTGGTTCGATTTGAGGTGACCTGAAGCTAAGACCCTCATGAAGCTTCTTTGTCAGGAAGCTTCTTGTGTCTCCATGTTTCAATTTTGTTTGTTTTACCACTTTTATTTTTAAAAGTTCTCCAGTATCCCCAAGAAATTTTAGAATCTTGCTCTATCCAAGCAAGACTTTATTAATATTTTTTTTAACTAATTTGGGGAGGGAAGGTTAGCTTAAGTGCTGAAGTCAGGTGTGGATCCACAGGAGGGTTCCAGCAGAACATTGCCTCCACTGTACACTGTCACAGACTATCATCATTGCTTTGTGGCTGTTTTTGTTTTTTTACTGTATGTAACTAGTAGCTGATTGTACTTGGATTAAAAACAATAAACTTTGACTATAAAGCCAATGAGATTTCATAGGCTGTGCAGCATGGGCCCTTTTCTCTTATTTTCTCAAATTTATTTTTATTGTTGATTAAGTGCAGTATGTCCTGCTTGATGAACACCCCCAAACCTCTTTACTGTTGAATATTAGCACAGTTGTTTGGTAGCACATTGTAAAAACTCAATGATTTCAAAGTGTTCCATGATAACTAAAACATTCAACTTTGCTTTATAGATAAATTTCTTTTTCAGAAATTTAACAGAGATCAAGTCTAAATATCCATTAGTTCCCTGGGGCATGTCTCTCTCTCTCTCTCTCTCTTTTTTTTTTTGTTGTTGTTGTTGTTGTTGTTGTTGTTGTTGTTGTTTGTTTTTTGTTTTTCTTTTAGGAGGGGGAAATAAGGTGTTAACCTCTGTATTCTTCCTTCCTCTTTTTTTTCTCATTGTGCTACTTTATGTTTGATTGTCCCCCTTCCCCCCTTAGCTGGTTTTGAATACAGGTGAACAGAACTAATACGTTCTATAGAACTCAAATTGTTGCCTTACTCTGAACTTGAGTTGTTGCTTTCTAAGTCAAGATCATGGTGAAGGAGTATGAAAAATCCACAGCCCTCTGGCAAGCAGCCTTTGAGCCTGCCAGCTTTTCAGGCTCTTGCCAGATTGCCTTCTGCATAGACTTTCATCTCCTGGGGAGATAATCCTACTCAGAACCCAGAACAGAGCTTATGCCCAGATAGCATTCTCCTTAAATACAGAAAGGAGGTACTTTCATCAGTCTTCAGATGAAAAGTCATTCTCTCTCCTGAAGATAGAGGTGAACTGTTTTCCTCACACACCAGGTCTTGGTGGTAAGCCAGCTTAACAGCTTGGGAACATGTCAAGAGAAGACCTCAGCATTGTATCATGGCTTTAGTTTTGTGTCATTGTGTTAGAGTTTTTCAACCTACATTAAATACTGTGTGTGCTTGGAGCTACTATTTCTTAACAGTTCAGGAGTGTCACTTTGGGTTCAGTAATGGCCTTTTCAGACTGTAGGCACTAATGGAAACCCCAATTTCTTCCTGTACTTTTCTCTGAAATTCTGAATGTTTAAGCCTAAAAGACTAGGTGCATTAACAGGTTAATATTGAATGTATAATTTGCTTCATTAAATGATTTTCACTGTTTGTAATGTTTAATTAGCTATTTTGGTGGCTAAGGCCTGTAATATATTTCTGCATACTGATCCACTTCAGCTACCTACCTTTATTATATTGAAAATGTTACATGGCAAGATAGCGAAATCAAATTGTTTGTACAAAGACTTACTTAACGCTTATTATTAGAGCTCCCCCATGTCTTTTTTCACTAAAGTAGGACTTACAAAGTTGTTTTCCTGCTTGAGACAGAAGGAAGGCCTCTTTGTTTCTCAGTTACCTTTAACCTTTCTGTAGTATTTGAAACACTCAAGATTAGTGGTGGTTACCCATGAATCTCAGGTCTCAGCAGCGTCAGCCATGACCTGCGCCAATTCTCAGAAAGTAGAAGAACCGCAGGGATGAAGAAAGAGTTGCCTGCTTTCAGAAATGGGTATAGCAAATAACCTCCATCTACAGAGGAGACGGAACCAGGAAAAAGGAACCAGGAAGCAGTAAGAAAGATAACCACTTAATACTTGATTCTGCTAGGCCAGTAGGAAACTGTTAAAAAAAAAACCCCATTTTTATTGTCACCAAGACCAAGAGAATAGAAAGTCCAGTGGTATCTTGGGAAAATTTGGGTTGGGTAAACATTGTAGTGAGATCTTCTAAGTTATAGTACCAAACCCAGAATCTGTATTTGCTAGTATTTGCAGCTTTATTAATGTTGTCTTTTTTATTATTATTTCAGAAAGCAATTGAGTGTTCTTTTGCGTTTTTATTTAAATTATATTAGTTGTGGTTTCTTTTATCTGGCTGGATTTATTTCTCTTATGGCAGAAAGAGCAAGTCAAAGTAGATACCACCCTATCCAGAGTCTTGACTGTACATTTTAAATTGAACTAATGGTTTTCCACTTGTGTTTCTTTGGTTTGGAGCTACTTGGAGTTTGTGTTGAATGTTTTATCCTGGTAACTGCAAGGTGCAGATATTTGCTAATTGGCGTCTAGGGGCTTAATTGCCAAGATTATAAAAGCAACAAGTTCTCAGATAGAAATAGACTGGATAGAGTTTAGAATTTTAATTGAAGTGTTAAGGCAAGCCACAGAAAGAGAATGAATTCTCGTTTTGTATTAATAGATTGTATTGATAGTCATACAAACTGTTCCTCTCTCAGAACCTATGTGACCTCAAGTGACTCTTACCTTTCTGAATATCAGTTTTACCTGTAGAGATGAAAATGCAATTATGAACATCTATTTACCTAATATGGATCATAGTAAAATATCCCTCAGAGTTATTCTGAGGATTAAATTGGGATAATAAACTCTGCTGCTATCATAGGACCAGCCACAAAGTAAAAGATAAAAATCAGTAATGCTGGGCAGTGGTGATACAGGCCTTTAATCCCAGGCAGAGGCAAGTAGATAGATCCCTGTGGACAGCTTGGTCAACGAAGAGAAACATTGTCTTGAAAAACAAAAAGCAAATGAGTAATAAATCACTTAACTTATTCTCACATGTCCTAAAGATGGTTCTGCCATGGTATATCGTCAGCTGCTATAGATTGAGCTGAGTGGTAGGAAACAGTGCAGGATATGAGGAGGTGGGAGAGCGATCATTTCAAAGCATTTGTAGGAAGCTGGTGTCCCATCCTCAGGGCCAACATGGAGGCTTAAGAGGCTCCAGAGCAAAGCTGGAGTAATGACAGAATGGAATCAGCAGACCATAGGCATGAACACAGCATAACATGAAAAAAACCCAAACCCATGGTGCTTGTGAGTGTCTCTCACGCTCATGCAGTATAAAATCAGAAATGGTCAGTAATGTCCTTAAAGTCGCTGCCATCTGCCCCCTCAGCTTCCCGCTGCACCTGTAGCCAATGTTAAAAGTTAGTCTTGTGCTTTGTAAGAAAAATGTGCAAGTTGGCTAAGTATTTACTTTGTCAGTGGTCTTTGTGAACTACTTTGTATTCCTTTTAAGAGTGAGGTTTAGCGGCCATTCAAGTCATACATAAAATACTTCTGTTATCTCCCTTTAGTTTTCCAAAGTTAACATCTTATTATAAAGGGTATTTTCCGAAAACTTTTAGAAATGGTTTCAACTATGTCACTATTTTTTGTGGCATTGAGCATATGATACAGATGTTCTACATGACTCATCGTTTGCTGGTTTGAGAGTCGCCCCTGGAATTCCTTGCACATTTCTGAGTCTAGACAACTACCATTCTGTTTTCCATTTGTATAATCTTGTCACTTAAAGAATACTATACATTTGAAATACATTACATCATCCTTTGGGATTGGTGTTACCGTTTGTCATTGGCATAGTTCCTTTGAGGCTTTTTCAAATTGTCCTGTATATCAGTTATTCCCTTTTATTGCTGACTAGCATTAGATCCTGTTCTCTCTTGTGGCTGTGTCATATAACCGATGTCATGAAAATTTACTTACCAGGTCTTAGTTGTTGAGTAATCCTGTTGTCTTTTGCTGCTCTAAATTGTGAATTTTCTATGCACTCAATCTGCCTTCCTGCACCTACCTAATATCTAGCAATGAAGGAACAATACCAATGACATCCTTTGCACAGACGTCCTCAAACTGTAACGCTCAGCGTAAGCACAGCGCAGTGCTAGACTGCTATCAAGAGACCATGACTGTAGTGAGGTGACAACGGCTGACTTGCTTTCCTAGAAAACCCTTGATGATTGAACTGTGACAAAGCAACGAGGACCAGAATGGCCAGAGATTCTTGGCTCCCTGATCCACACAGGACTTGGGAGCTGAGACCCCGGGCTACCGTCCTCAGGATCTGGGTGTTTATATGCTCCAAGGTGTGAACTGATCTCAGTTCTGCAGTTCACTGGTTCAAGATCCTGGGACCCTGCAGTCATGGATGGCCCTCTGCATGCCAGCAGCACTCTGCACTTGGAATTCCACGGGGAACCTGGGAACAGTGCTTTACGATGTAGGTAAAGCTTAACCTTGAGTCTTCCACTTAAGAAATTTGAATGTCCTGCCAGAGATATTCATAACCTTGTTTTTAATAGTAAATCATAGATAGTAATTTTTTTAAATCTCAATTTATATTGAGGAATAATAATAATAATCCATTCCATTGTCATTCAAAATCCCACTCAGGTGTACTACTTTGCTGAGGCTCTACTTCCCAATTAGGAATGATATTTGTGAAGTGTTCTCCCTGTCTCTCCTTCCCTCCCTCCTTTCCCTCTCTCCCTCTTTTCCTCTTTCTCATTTCTTGGTACCTTCATGACTCCATGAAGAAGACATGGAACCTCTGAAAGAGCAGTAAATGCCTCTCTCACCTTCCTCAAAAAACATCAGAATACTTTGGATCCCTTTATGTGGTTGCCAGAATTGTTGCAAGATTACCACAAATTAAAGACCTGTTGTTTGTTTTGGGTTTTTTGTTTTGTTTTGATTTTGGGTTTTTTTTTTGTTTTGTTTTGTTTTGTTTTGTTTTTAGTTGCTGTGCCAGGTGCCAGAGCTGGGCACATTCCATAAAATTGGTTGAGTGTTCTCTCATGCTTATTTTTTTCCAAGTGTAGCCTGTGTGTAGCCCCTATGTTTGCAGAGAAAATAAATAATGGAATGCTTCTCATGTAGGTGCAGGAAGCACAAATTTATGTAGAATTGACAGGTGACACCAGAGGCAGAGGGTGCTCACTATAGTGCTTGGATGTCACGGCAGGTCTGGTCAGAAGAGATCAGCACTTTCCAACCAGTGAAAATTGTAGCTATGGACTGATTTGAATCTTTACTTGCCAAATTTTCTATATTTTTCTCGAACACTTTCTGGGCACATAGTAGCACATGCTGTGACCTCATCACTTAGTGAGTGGAGTCAGAAAGACCAGGAGAGTGGGCTGGAGAGATAGCTCAGAGGTTAAGAGCACTGACTGCTTTTCCAGAGGTCCTGAGTTCAAATCCCAGCAACCACATGGTGGCTCACAACCATCTGTAACAGGATCTGATGCCCTCTTCTGGTGTGTCTGACAGCTACAGTGTACTCACATACATAAAATAAATAAATTTGACAAAATAATCTAAAGTCAAATAAGTGCTTACACTCACCCTACCCCCAAGAAACATTGTGGAAGAGGGGTGGGGAGCATGTAGTATCTGGGTGGGTCAGAACACTGTCTTCTGAATACATAGCCTGTGCACACATGAACTCACCCCCGCTAGGGTTACCTGCACAAGCTCAAACCAACATGACCACCCAGCATTCCATCAGGCAGCCTTAATTGAAATCAGTTCCTTAAAACAAAAAGGTGGGGTGGAAATTGTATTTTTTTTTAATGTGTATGTTTGAGATTCACTGAATACACACAGGGAATTATTAGAGAATAAAACTGCTGAGCCATCTCTCCAGCATCCCTACCCCCCAGATTATTTCTTAACATGAGAATTTTAGTATTTTAGCAACAAGAACTTTGTTTTGGCATTGGGTTGTAAATGGCTTGGCTCACAGAACCTCCCTGCCTCATCTGACTCAAGGGCTTTGAAACATTTGACATTTAATAGATTAGAGAAACCTTTGGGCTCATTCTAGTCACACACACACCCTACCTCCTTTTATTTTTCAGTTTTTATGTAAAAATAAGCTAAACAAAATGACTCCATTAACTTCTTACAGTGAGTGAAGGGCTGGAGTTTGGGTTTCTTGGTCTACAACTCATCACTTTGGTTTTCTTTACAATTTCTTCATAAGGATTTAAAAAGAATCTTAGGATGGTAAATTCTCTACTAATGTGTATATAACTAAACTATATGAACCTGAAATACATCCTGTAAGTTTCTCTTTGAGGAACAATGCCATATGTTTAAAACATCTTTCTGAATTCTCACAATTGCAGGGGAGGGAGCTGTACACCTAGGTGCAACAATTATTGTCTGTCTGATATTTCTTTTTTCCTCACAGCATAAGAATTAGTAATCTTAAATGTTGTCCTGGTGCAAAAACAATGGAGTTTTCTCTCAGAGTAAGGAAAAATCATGATTTTTTTTTCCTTATCTCTGTCTCTGTGGGGTATGTGTGTGTGTGTGTTAGTGTTATTTCTTTGTTTTTCAGGAAAGGAAAGGATTTCTCTAACCCCCTTTTCTGTAGACCAGGCTGGTGTCAAACTCAGAAATCCACCTGTCTCTGCCTCCCAAGTGTTGAGATTAAATGCATGCACCATCATTGCCCTGTAGTAGCCTATTTAGCTCTAGTGATTAGCATCTTATCTACTTGAATTTGTAATTGTCCATTAAGCATGTGATTAAGGACAAGCTCACACACTTCAAATGGGGTCTGTTAGCAACCTAGTTCCCAGCACTAGCTCCAGCCTCTTCCAAGCTTACTGCAGGGACACTGTGACTCAGCTCCCTGAATATCCCCTTCCAGTTTTCCTGTGTTCCCTCTTCCCTGAAGCTGATCCTCACCTTTACCCTCCTCTGAGCTCTCATGGATTTGTCCTACTGTCTTGGTTTGCCTTTATAAGTTGAGTAGCCAGGCATATGTTTTTCACATCCTCTCTGTCCTAAGAGCAAACGCTTAGAAGGTAAGAACTTTGACTCCTCCTCTGTCCTGGTATTGGCCCAGATCTGGTCTCTATCCTTACAGTTGGTGCTCAGCATTGGTACCTGGAAAATTTAAATATGGTATTAATTCATGTAGGTCAATATATGTGCAGTTTACAGAACCAGGCTTTGTGTTTGCCTTTTCACTGTCTCTGTATCTTGCCACTGATGGGGTACCCAGTCATATATTACATAAATCAGGCATCATGAATTCAAATGTCTTCAGAGCAGAGGAAGATAATACAAATAAGAGGCTTGGCCAATACAACAGGATAGTCTTCAAATAAGTAATATTCTCATGGAAAAATGCCCTTCCCCACCCTTGAAACAGTGTATATAGACTGCCTTTCTTTCTGGGACAGTTATAAATACAAGTACTGTCCTTACTGTGGGGAAAAGCATCACCTGAAGTACAGTGACACATGGCAGTGGGAGGGAGGAGAGCATGACTACGGGTAGTAATTACCTGCAAGAAAATACCAACACTCCCAGATAAAAATAATTGGAAATCTGGACTTTTATATGAAGCAGTTTTTTACAAAATAATACAGAGACTACTAGAAGCTACAAACTCCCTGCCATAATCTTAGGGCTTCTGATATATATCCTGAGGGATGGTGATAATTCTGAAAGGCATTATTAGGAACGGTTATGTGATAAAGCTGCATATATAAATGCATGATCACCTTTATCTGACATTTTGGAAAGGTAGTTTTCCCTGAGCAAGGCAATATAGTTCACTCATAGTGGAATTGCAATGGGCTTACCCTTAAACAATTTCTGAAGATAGAAGTAAGCCGTGTACACGTCCTCCAGTAGTATGCAGAAGAAGGAGCCAGTGAGCAGCTGAGTGGCTATATTGAGCTGGTGAGTTTGACCAGAATATCTGCTGTGAATATGCTTTCTGTTTAAAGCTGCCTTCTTAGCACCGGCACCATCAAGGTAGGTATAATTTGTTGTTTCCAGAGTACTGGGCATTGTCTCTCATTTTTAAAATTGATGTTTTTTTTTCAAGCACAATATATGAATTTATTTTCATTATTAAAGTTAAATATTACAGCCAAAACTTAACCGCACCCACATCACCTTTTAGGAAATATTTAGTGGTGCCATTTGAAGGTTGGTTTTACAAATGTATAGATACATTAAGTATACAGTTCTTTTTTTTTTTTTTTCCCACATCTGTGATAGCCCTTCCTTACACTTTCTGTACATTCACTGTCTTGGATGCACATAAATTTCTTTGCAGGCATTCATTTTGTTTGTTTATCTGTTTTTTGAGAGAGGGTCTTACTGTAGCCCTGGCTGTCCTTGAACTCATTATGTAGACCAGGCTGGCCTCAGACTCTGAGAGCTGCCTACCTCTGCCTTCCTTTCAGAATTAAAGGTAAAGGTGTGTGCCAACACACACACACACAGTTTCCCTCCTGGTAAGTTGCTGCCCTATTATTGGATTTCACATCCTTTCAAATGTTCCTTATGTGCATGTGTTCTAATTTTCCCAGTGAAAGCAGGGAAGAATCTGAATCCTGGGCCATCGGGAAATAATTTCTCTTTTACTTCTTCCTAGTGAAGACTGTGTTTTAAAAAACAAAAAATTAACAATGTTTGAGGTAGTTTTTTTTAATGGATTTTTTTTTACCCTATAGTGACACCTATTTATATTTTGGTCCCATTAGGTTAGAACACCCTTGTTTAAAATAATGCTTTACTACTTTGAATAATAATAATACTGTGTGTGTGTGTGTGTGTGTGTGTGTGTGTGTGTGTGTGTGTGTGTGTGTGTGTGGTCAAGGGCCTTCAGGATCATTTCTTCCATGGATCCTGGAGTCGAAATGAAATTAACAGACTTGGCACCGAGCACCTTTATTCACGGTGTCATCTCACCAACCCAGTGCTCTTGCTATTTTGGAATGCCACTTGGTGTGTAAAGGGGTGTGGTGCTCTTGCAGAGGGCCTGGGTAGAGTTCCAGCATCAGGCAGGTTCTTAGCTTCCTGTAGCTACGTCTGCGGGGGATTCAACGCCTTCTGAGCCACTTAAGGCACTGCACTCATGCATAAGTCCACACTTAACAAATACACATAATTTAAAAGTAAAAATACAGCTGATGTACCCCATTGGTCTACACTCAGATCTGGGTTAAGGGTATGCCTGATGTGCATGAGTTCCAGGCCAGCCAGGACTACACAGTAAGACTTTATCTCAAAGCACAAGAAAAGGAAGGGAAAAAGCCAGTTTTATGGTACCCTAATTTAAATCTAGAGTTTGATGTATGTTTGGAATTAATATAGGTAAACAGAATAGATTCTAGTTCAAAATAAAGTTTTTAAAATAGACATCGAATGGTTTTGAAATAGTTCACGTCTGGGATCTTTCTACCTCATGTAGTGAATTCTGCAACACTTCATGAGAACTGTTCTTTAGTTAGACATGAAGCTCATTAAACTTTTTATTAAGGGATCTTCTCTGCCAGTCTTGGTGTGTTAGTTGGAAAGTTGCTAGCTAATAAGTAATGATTCAATGTTGTGAATTCATTAGGCCATGGTGGGGTACTTTCTCAGAGTCAGTAAACTTAAATACATGATTACCCCTTCCGTTGTGTGTACATATCCAGAAGGACAGTGAGGTAGAAAGAATACGCTGCGTGAAGTCATGTGAAAGAAACTGGTTTTGGTTTCTTCTGAATCCCAGGGTTTAGTGTTTGTTTTTGAGATAGAGTCTCCATGTGTAGACAGACCAGGCTGGCCTTAAACTTAGCCTGCTAAGAGCTGGGATTACAACCTTGCATCACACATGTGGCCTCTGCTTTGGTAACTTTTAAAAAATAATCTTATATTTACTTACTATGTATATGTGTGTATATCCGTGTACACATATGCCACAGTGAATGTGTGGGGTCAGGGGGCTAGGTGTCAAACATCTTTGACCTTAACCCACTCCCCAACCTCGGTTTTTTTGGTTGTGGGTTTTTGTTTTGTTAAGAATTTAACTTTGCGGGGGCTTGAGAGACGGCTCAGTGGTTAAGAGCACTGACTGCTCTTCCAGAGTTCAATTCCACATGGTGGCTCACAACCATCTGTAATGAGATCTGATGCCCTCTTCTGGTGTGTCTGAAAATAGTGACAGTGTACTCACATACATGAAATAAATAAATTAATTTAAAAAAAAAAAAAAAAGAATTTAACTTTGCAGTTCAGGCTGGCCTCAAATTCCCACTCACTCTACTTCAGTCCCTGTGTACTAGGATTGTAGGCTTATGTTACCATGCCTGGCACATGAATAGTTTTTTAAAGATCCCAAACTGTGGCTGGCCTTGAGACATAAAGGAGGGTTGTTTGTTTATTTTTATTTATCTCCAGGTTAAAATGTATTCGTTAAAAACAACTGCTAAACACCCCAAATCTGTTGGAAGAATACCACAAACAACTGTAAAATAAGCTGTATGTTTGTGTTTTGGTGCATGCCTACAGTCTCAGTACTCTAGAGGCCACAGCAGCAGGATGAGGTGAAGGCCAGCCCTAGTACATAGTAAGTCTGAGGCCAATCAAGGCTATATAGATTCAACCAAAACAAATTATATGTATATATATATATATATATATATATATAGAGAGAGAGAGAGAGAGAGAGAGAGAGAGAGAGAGAGAGAGAAATACTTACTATTCACCCAGCTTCAGAGAGTTTCTTGAGATGCTTCATGCCACAAAAGAGCTTACAGGGAGAATCGGACTTGGGACAACACATAAAACCAAGATTTAAAATGCCTTTAAATTAGCCAGGTGTGGTGGCACAGTCCTTTAACCCCAGTGCTGGGGAGGCAAAGGCAGGCAGATCTCTGAGTTTGAAGCCAGCCTTGTCTACAGAGCAAGTGCCAGGCCAGTAAGAACTACAGAGAGAGACCCTGTCTCAAAAAACAAGACAAAACAAAAGTTTCTAGTCAGCCAGGCCTTCATTGGAGAAAAGATAAGGAAAAAAGATAAAACTTCTTGTTTTACGTGAGACAACTATACACTTGCTTTGAGCCTACAGAAGTTTATTAGGAAAATACTCAAAAACTGTCTAATCAGTGGCTCTATTAAAGATGGAAAATTGTATAATCTTAGAAATACACTAATTACCTATGACTAAAAGGATGTCAAAAATTGATTCTATTGTCCTATAGAAGCAAGCTTAGAAATACACTAGTCAGCAGAATGACAAGCACAGCAGCACAGTGTCATAGGAAAAGCAAAAGACGTTCATAACGTTTACAGCATGGCCTTAGTGGAGTTTCCTCCCCCTCACAATGTATTAACATCTGCTCAAAGCCAAGTTTTACTCTGCATAGAACACATTAGTATATGTTACTTCATAGTTATAAATAGTGCCACATAGTAATTCCACTCAAGTCTTTCCCACTGGAAAACACTACAAATGTATGACTTTGCTCACAGTTTGACAGTGGAAATGACAACGTAGCTAACATTTCTAGGGAACATACCAGGAGGCTAAACATGTTACATGTACTATCTTCCCCAAAGCTAGGGCAGAACTAGGAGATAGGTGCTTTTTACAGATGGCAAAGCTGAAGCCAGAACTGTAGGTAACCTACACACGGCCACAGCTGGGAGGTCCCTGGGCACAGGCTTCTTAGGGTAAGAAAAGGAAAGCAGAGGAGCAGCATTAGCCCTGAGGAGTGGAACAGCTGGCAGGGAGACTGGTGTTCTTGCATAAGGTGAAGGAGAATGAGCCACAGAGGCCAGGAAACAGGGAAAAAACACTGATATTTGAGAGTAAAAAGCATTTGGACATGGTAAAAACATTTATAGGCATTAAGAAGCCAGATAGTGGGGCAGTGTCCCAGAAAAACTTGATCCAAGAGGTCGTCCTATAAAGCTGTGCAGTTTGGGGGAATCTGATTCTGTTTCCCTAGTGGGTGCTTCTCTTCTGCTTTCCTTTCTGCTTTTCCTCTGCTTTCCCTTCCCCAGAGGCCAGCATCAGTGTGTAAGGGTTGTTCTTATTCATGACATCATTCAATATCTAGGCCAGTGGGTTCTTGGCCTTCCTAATGCTGTGATCTTTGAATACGGTTACGCATGTTTTGGTGATCCACAGCCATAAAATAATTTTCATTGCTACTTCATAACTGTAATTTTACTACTGTCATGAATCGTATGTATCTGAAATGCAGGATAGTCTTAGAAGAGCCCTGTGAAAGCGTTGTTTGACACCCCCCAGGGGTCACAACCCACTGGTTGATAACTGCTGTCCTAGGCACTTGCTTATTCTATTCAGAATTGTCTCATCTAATGTAGAAATTGTATACACACACACCACACAGAGATAGATAAGAAAAACATGATTTTTCCCTATTCTGAGATATATAACTGTAGATGTGTGTGTGTGTGTGTGTGTGTGTGTGTGTGTGTGTGTGTGTGTGTGTACACACAGGTACCCAGGTCTTCTGCAGGGATTACAATCCTTGGTCTTGGTGGCCAACTTGACAGGACCCAGAATCACCTAGGAGACCCTTTACAGACATGTGAGCCTCTGTAAAGGTCCATCTTAACTTGGACTGCACCAATCCCTGGGCAGGGACCCCAGGACTTCAGTGGAGGGATGGAGCATCCATCACTCTGCTTCCTGTCATGGATGAGCTGTGTCTTGCTGCCTTACCTTCAGTGATGATAAAATATACCCTTGAATTGTGAGCCAGAATAAATCCTTTCTTACATTGCTTTTGTGGGGGTATTTTACAATCTGTGGTGTGTATTACTAGTTACAAATGTAGGTCACAGAAGCTCTGTGTATTAGTGCCTGAGACTTACTGTATATCTGATTGAGAATATTGTGAGAAATACCATGTTTGCTATATTGTAAGCTTTGCCCTAAGCATTAATCCAAAGGCGATTAAAAACTGCTGAGAATTTGCAAAACTCAGTGGTGGGATGTGTGCTTAGCTCATGTAATGCCCTGTGTTCAGCTACGAAACCCCTCTCAAAAAAACAGGGACAGGGTGGGGAGCGTGGGGGGATGGAGAGCACTTTTCACATGCGAAAGTACATCATTCTGTCAGCATGGTAGAGTGCTCTTTATCTCCGATGCATCACTAAAGTCCTCGTAGTTCTCAGTGCTGGGAAATAATGTTAGAGTATGTGAATCTGCAAATACCCTACAGCTTGTATGAACCATCAAAAAGACTTTCATTTGGGGGCCGTACATATCATGAAACTGAGCTGCTTTACAGAAGTGGTGATTGCGCCTCAAAAGAGGGGTGGGGACTAGAGTGAATAATTATGAAAAATCAGACTATAAATAGGTAGGTGATAGATAGATAGATAGATAGATAGATAGATAGATAGGTAGGTAGGTAGGTAGGTAGGTAGGTAGACAGACAGACAGATGAGAGAAATAACTACTGAGAATCAGGAAACCAATGAAATTTCAGTTGGATTCCATTTATTTTTGAGATAATATCTTATATACCCAAACTAGTCAAGAACTTGCCCAGACTAGTGTCCAATTTGCTGTGTAGCCAAGAGTGGCCTTGAATTTATAATCCTCCTACCTCCCGTGTTCTTGGATTTCTAGCTGTGTGCCACCACACTAGATTTATGCGGTGCTGGAATCCAGAGCCTTGTGCATGCTAGACAAGCATTCTCCAACTGAACTAAATCCTCATCCTTGAGACCATTTTAAAAATAGACCTCCAAAATGGGCTTTGTGGTGCATACCTTTAATCCCAGCACTTGGAAGGCATCCTAGTCTAAATAGTGAGTCCCAGGACAGCCAAGGCTACACCTAGTAAGACCTTTTCTGGGGGGGGGGATCAATAATGGAGCCAGGATGTATAAAAGAATTTATTAAAGAATATTCTTTTATCTCTGCCCTTTCTTTGATGAAAAATGAATATGAGTCAAGTACTTACATGCCAAGAAGGAGCCTCTGGGTTTCTTTTTTTGTTTGTTTGTTTTTTTAAGGTTTATTTATTTATTATATATAAGTACACTGTAGCTGTCTTCAGACACACCAGAAGTGGGCATCAGATCTCATTAAAGATGCTTGTGAGCCACCTTGTGGTTGCTGAGATTTGAACTCAGGACCTCTGGAAGAGCAGTCATCTCTCCAGCCCGCCTCTGGGTTTCTACTGTTTGAGAAGTGGTAAAGTGAAGGTTCTCATGCCAGGCAGGGTGGAGGTACATTCCTGTTACCCCTGCCCTGGAGATGTAAGGCTAGCTTGCTTTATATGGCTCATTCTAGGCATTTAGGGTTACCAAGATTTGCCTCAACAAAAGTTTCCTAATGTAGATAGATATTCTACAGAATGTCAGAGAACTGCCTGCTCTTGATAGGTAATCGAGCACACCCCACAGCCCATGACTACTGTCTGCCATTGAGGGATTATAGCATTCTGTAGTACTTGACCCAACTCTGAGAATGTCTAATTGGGGAGAAACCAGCACCCACGTATACCTTAATAGAAACATGATCAGACCTTTGGCTGTGTTGTAACCACTGAAGGAACATAACTGGCTTAGCTTATGCTCACAGTATAACAGTTCCCAACACTGACAAAAACATACTTGGTAGAAAGAGAAAACTGGAATAAGACAGGATTCTTTAGCTGGCAGAGCTTACATATTTATACATTCCTCTGTATCAAGCTCAGTGGTTAGAGAATACTTCCTGGCTAGGCTGCAGTACACAAATGCTTTCAATTTGAGCTAGCCATTTGTTTTTTCATCTAATTAGCATTCAGGATAAAGTCCAAAGCCCTGGAGATGGCTTGGCTCAAGTTTTTAAGACATAGGCTAATGAAGCCAGGTTTGGAACAAGGGATGGTCATTTGGACTTGTTTCCTATGAATGTCTTAATAGTTGTGTGAGATTGCTCTGGAGAAGTATTTCTAATAAATCAGTTTTCTAACAACTGATGCCCTGCACAGGCTGCTCAATGCTTTTGAATGTTCAAAACTTAAGTGTGGCAAATGCCTTGGTTTTGATGAAGGGGGAGCTTTGTAAGCATAGTAATAAATTAGATTGGTTGTATATAATTAGGTATATTAAGGGCATTTAAAATAAAACTTGCCCTGGATGTAGTGGTAATGCCTTTAATCCCAACGCTCTGGAGGCAGCAACAAGCAGATCTTGGGAATTTGTGGATAGCCTGTTTTACATATTTCCAGGCTACAAAAACCCTATCTCAAAAGACCACACACACAAAATTCCTAACTGGGAGTGGAGTCCAGTGGAATCCAATGATAGAACACAAACTTAGCGAGAGGGAAGGAGGCACTAGGTTCAATATCCAGTAAAAGAAACATCCTAAAACCTTAAGTAGTGTATAAACATTAGATTTGCTTAAATATGTTTCTTTTCTCCACCATTTGAGCAGAAAACTCAGAGGAAAGACTTTGTTCATATTAGGGCAGTCTGACATGTCTAGCAATAGCCCCCACCACCACCCATCAAGTCATGAAGGTAGAGGAGCTAGATGTGGAATCTGTTCTAGGCTGATAGCAGGAAGGGGAGCTACTGTAGGCACAGTTGCCCCTCATTTAGCACTGTGAAACCTGAAGGATACTCTGCCCTGCCCGCCTTCAGTAGTCTTTGCAGGCTTGGTTCTGACTAGAAAACACAGTTGTTCCACTTTATGAATGCCTTGCCTAGGTGCTCAGGTCCCATAGGGGGGAAATGTAGATGTCCTTGTTCATCTGTGTGAGTTCAATCATAGACTGTAATAATTTTGGAGTAGGAAAGTCTCCGTTTGTGTCTTTGTCCCAGCCCTGCCATTCATGGCCTGTGAGGCCCTGTAGAGTGTATGCTAGCCTCAGTTTCCTCTTCAGGTTAAACAAGGTGGACCAAATGGTCTCCAGGGCCCATTCTGGCTTTCTCATCAGTAAGTTCCATTTTTATTTTTATACATGTTGTGTGCATAGGCAGTTGGAGCATCAGTACATAGGTCAAATAGGACTGATAGAACTGTTAGCTGATCCAGTGTTCCAGCAGACAGATGTAAGCTACAGCAATGGATGAGGCAGCACTCCTGAGTGCCAGCCTGGTCATACAGCAGTGCCACTCTGCCGGTGCCCTGTTGGTATGGATTATTCCTGTTGGAGATCCCGAGTGACATCATGAGCCCAGCATACACAGTCATTGGTTCCTCCACAGTCCTGACTGATCCCGTACCCTGGCACAAGGATCAACGGGGTACCCACAGTTCAAAATTTCTTGGGGTTTTTGTTTTTTTGTTTTTCAAGACAGGGTTTCTCTGTGTTGCCTTGGCTGTCCTGGAACTCACTCTGTAAACCAAGCTGGCCTTGAACAGATCCACCTACCTCTGCCTCTCTGGTGCAGGGATTAAAGCTGTGTACCACTGCTACTTGGCTGTGAATTTTCTTCCTGAGTTATGGAAATACCAGAAAATTACCAGTGTCACAGCACTGAATGGCTTTAAGTCTCCTGATTCCAAACTTGTGTTCCTTTCCCAATAGACCATGAACACACTGATAGGCTGAGTTGGTGCACTGTGGTTAAGGTTAAGTCTCTGATGCTTCTGGACAAGAAAATGAGTATTCAAAATGGAAATTGTACCTACCGGAAAGTTCCTCTTGTACTCTCTTATGTGACTACGGCTAAACTGACATTTATGACAAATCTTGGGCCACCCTGGGCCTGTCTAATCCTTTTGTTTGATCTTTGTCTTTGTGGCCAAGGCTGTCTATCCTTAAGTTCCTGATCCTCCTGCCTCTACCTCCCATCTTAGATTCAAAGGCCTGTGCCATCATACTTGACCTCATTTTGTTTGATCTTAACTTGGAAACAGTCCCTGGTGGTAGTTGGAAGATTTGAGTATCTCTGGTATATCACTGTCCAGTTTTGAAATAATTTTGTAAATGGGTTTCTTCCAGGAAGGATCTGAATCTTTCCCTGTGGAGACAGCCCTGAAGAACTCCTGTAATGTCAAGGTGGCAATTTCCAAGAAGCAGTCTGGGACCTGTAGCCCCAAAGACACCCCCAAGAAAAGGAAGAAATGAGACTGGTAGTGCTGGCACCAAGGAGAGTCCACTGGCTGATGCTGGTTTATGCTGCCTGCTGCCGGTTCAGAGTATCCCTGCCCTGGGCTCTGCAGCCTAAAGCTACCCTAGAGAAACACAGACCTTAAGTGACCTTTCAGGGAGACAGTCTTGGGTGCAGGTATTAGAGCCTTTCAGGACTTGTTGGTTCCAACAGGGTATGTTTTAATGACTATGTGGGAAATGTCAGGTTTGAGCTTTCATTTCCTTAGACCTGTTGTGAAAAAGGCCATCCTCAAGCTTATGACTGCCACACCTCATCCTCATCCTGTTTTTAGATTGCTAACTGTTCTGACAATACACAGCTTAGATCTCGTGGTACCCAGTGCATGACTTACCTCAAAGTCATTCCCCTTGTTATAATGTGTATTGAGAACACGAAAAAGCTCTGAGTCTCGAAGGACTGCCAGTGCTTGGGCATTCGTGACACCATCTGAAATTGCTTGCCGGGCATACTTTTCCATCTGGATGTAATAAAATTCACGGAAGTTGCTGAACCACTTGATCATCTGGGAGGTGATGCATCGGTTGAACTGTATGGACAAAAGCGTTCATCAAATCAAACTTTTACCTCAGGGTGCTCAAATCAGAACTGTCAAATTATCCACTTCAGCATGAGATTAATGTGAATTGGCCCCAAGCACTAACCATTACCATTTTACTTTCAGAAAAAGAAGCTATGGGTACTGGCCAATCCTGTGCAGTTAGATTTTAAAAAAAGAAAAAAAAAAACAGTGTTTACTAGAAAACAGATGTTATGTCTATAAAGACTTTATGCTTTTGTCCATGTGTCTAAGCATGACTTTGGGTTTGTCCCTTTGAGCCCAGAGGGATAACTGGCCAAGGGGGTATAAGTAAGGTAATGTAAGTAAGTAATGGTAAGGGTGTAAGTCCAGGAGCAGTCTCCTGACAAGTGGTGTTTCAGAACAAATGGAAATGTGAGTCAGTATTTACTGTGGGGATCGCAGACTGGCCTGTGGGCGCATGCAGGGTTTGGTTCTCATATTGTTTGGTTGTCCTTACCATTGCACTTGATCTCTATGTACTTACACTCAGTTTTGAAACACAGCAGTCTGGATGTAAGGTATCAAATCCAAGTCTTTATGCATGCTAGACACATACTGTGCCACTGAGCTACATCCTTAGCCCCTTACATCTCTGTATTTCCTTATCACTTACCCTTCCTTTCTCTCTCTCTCTCTCTCTCTCTCTCTCTCTCTCTCTCTCTCTCTCTCTCTCTCTCTCTCTCTCTCTCCCTTCCTCCACCCCATCCCTTCCTCTACCTCTCTATCTCTTTCTCTCTCCCTTCCCCCCTCCCTCCCTCTCTTTCATTTTTTTCCCCAGACAGGGTTTCTCTACATATTCCTGGTTGTCCTGGAGCACAGTCTATAGGCCAGGCTGTAGACTCAGAGATCTGCCTGCCTCTGCCTCCTGAGTGCTGGGATCAAAGGTGTGTGCTACCGCCACCACCTGGTTCACATTCTTCTTTAAAAAAATATTTGAACTGACCCTATAGGTAGTAGAGCTCTTGCCTACCATGCCCAAGGCCCTGGTTTTAATCCCCAGGGTTTTTTTTTTTTTTTTTAGATTTATTTTTATTTATTTGTATGAATAACCTACATATATGTATGTGTACCATATTCATGCAGTGCCTACAGAGGCCAGAAGAGGACATCAGATTCCTCTGAACTAGAGTTAGAGATGGTTTTGAGCTGGGAGTCAAATCTGAAGACCTAGGACTTGCCTCACACTGCGGACAACACACAGCAACTGAGGAGTTAGAGGCTGAAGTGCACTGTGAGACTTTACCTGAACATCAGGGAAGTAGGCTTTCAGGAGGCTGGAGCTGGGGTACCGAGTGAAGAAAAACATTAGTTTGGCCTTCTTCAGGTGACCAGGGCTCAGGCCTTCCTGGATGTGTTTTGGTGTCAAGGAAAAGAACATTTAAAAACGTGAGCTTACATCCTGTGCCGATGACATCTCCACAAATATGGGGAACATTTCTGCAAGACACGTGGCAAGCACCAGCCTTTCCGCGCAACATGGTATAAGAAGAAGGGACTCTCTGTCTGCCCAAGGGAAGCAGCTTTGTTCTGTGTGGGGGCAGCCTAAGCCCTTTTGCTACAATTACCAAGAAGACTGTTGAGGCCTGCCTGCTGAGCCTAGCTCCAGAGCTAAGCCAGTTGTGGTGTTAGGAGATGTGAGCATTTTGGATGGGGAGATGATAAAAGGGAGAAGTGATCCAGTCTAAGCCAATTTTGTTATTAAGACAATAAAATTATGAGTTGTATTTTTTTAAAGTTTTAAACTCTGGTGATGCATACCTGTAATCCCAGTAATTAGGAGGTAGAGGCAGGCAAATCAGAAGTTCAAAGGCATCAAGCCTTAAAATTCATGAGACCCTGTCTCAAAAAAGTTAATGAAATAATAATCAGTTTATTAAATAATTTCACCAGATTAAGTAATGATTACCTATTCCTTGTAGTTTCCATCTTAGTTTTTTTGTTGTTGTTTAGTTTTGTTATTTTCTTGACTGAATGGGGCATTTGCTGTCTTTTTCTTTTTCTGGAAGCTGATCAGATAAGCTGGAAGCCATCCACATGATTCTGTTGCACAGTTTTCAAGTATCTTGGTGTTCAAAAGTCATATCTTGTGGCTTATATGGGATAGTGCAGCTTCTGTAGCCTGGGCTAGGAAAAGATAGCTTTGCCACAGAAAAATCACTTGGAAACCTCAGGTAGAGACTGTCTTCCGTTCCACCTCAATATTCTACAAAATAAGAGGGAAGTCACCTCCATGATCTCCATTCTGGCCTTGGGAAATGGGAGCCAACAGACATCTAGCCAGATACCAGGTCCCTTCTGCTTCCTGCAACTGCCTCTCAGACACCTGATCCTCAGTCATAGCCCTTATCTGAGACACTGTACCAAATGGTGTTCTGAGTTCAGAATTTGTTAATTTATAAAGGGCTAATGTGGCCTCTGGGGCTAAATGGGAGAAAGTCTATAAACAGCCTCCAGTAAGTTGCACCACCAAAAATATTTGCATTCATCTTAGTAGACCTTTTAGAGTATGGGGGGGGGGGTGCTAGGAGGCCGGAGGCTTAGAGATTGAAAGTTCTGACTGCTCTTCCAGGGGACCTGAGTTCAATTCCCACCAATCACATGGTGGCTCACAACCATCTGTAATGGGATCTGATGCCCTCTTCCGGTGTGTCTGAAGACAGCAGTGATGTACTCATACATAAGAGTGTGTTGTGGTGTGATGGTCATGTTTGTGACCCACCTACCACAGAGAAAGTCCTCACTAAACACTGCCATTATTATCCTGCCCAGCTGCTAGGCATGCATGGCGCTATGCATACTTCTTCCTTTAAAGATGTCTACTTGTGTGGCTTTCATGGCCCATAGAAAGCAAAGTACATTCTACAGGCAGCAGTATGCAGGGAAGGAATAGTTGAAGGAAAAGACAGTGGAACCATGCCTGGGCTAGGGCTGTCTTAGCCCCCAAACCTGAAGCTAATCCTCTCTCACCAGGCACGGTCAAGCATATATTAGGTGCCTACAAATTTTGGTAAATTGACTGCTGTCTTCTGTGGGGGTTGAGGATCTCTCGTTGAATCTGAAACTCCGCATTTCTGCTAGGCTACCTGACCAGAAAGCTCTCAAGCAGGATTGACCTGACTCCTGTCATTGGGTTACAAGCATGTGCAGCTGTGCCTGGCTTTGCTATGTGGATGCTGGAGAGTCCAGCTTAGGCCCCCCTGCTTGAGGAGTGGACACTCTTACCCACAGAGCCATCTACCGAGTCCCAGGAAATTAGTCTTCTTAAGGAGGGTCTTTCAATAGGGAGTCTAAGCCAGTAGTATGTTATCAAAGGTCCAGACAGGTAGAATTTCCTATACCCAATCTGTATACATGATATTCATAATCCCATGGAGGGAATGGTGGAGAATAAGGTCGTTTTTAGCATTGCTTTTAGGGTTTCATAACCTTCCAGGGAAGTCTGAGCTTTGGGGTACTCAGTCTACTGCTAGAGACCAGCAGGGGGCGCTCGTGGCACTTAAAGAAAGGCTGGCCCTGGCCCCCAGGACTTAGAGCCTTGTAGCTAGCTGCCATATGAATCTGAAGGCAGGTCTTCACACGGCCAATAAGAAGCTTCCAATCCACAGCTTGCTAAATATGCTTTCAGGCACACTAATTCTACAAGATGCTGGTTGGAAGGTTCTTTAGCTCTTAAGAATTCGGTCTTCCTATATTCTCTTGAAGCTTCGCCTCTGACTTGAGCACAGTGAAGGCTCTGGGAAGTCTCACAGTTAAGAAACTAACCAAGCTACATGTTTTTTCTAATTTAACAATTTCCAGGTGGGTGGTGGTGGGGTACACTCTCAAGGCAGGAGGCAAGGTCAGGTCTGAGTTTGAGGCCAGCTTGGTCTATAGAGCTCCAGGAAAGCAAGGGCTACACAGAGAAACCCTGTCTCAAGAAAGAACAAAAACCAGTATGCTGGGGATTATTGAGGGGAACACTAAGGTAGTGGGAGCTGGGGTGTGGTGGCACACACCTTTAATTCCAGCACTTGGGAGGCAGAAGCAGATGGATCTCTGATTTCGAGGCCAGCCTTGTCTACAGAGATCCAAGATATCCAGAGGTAGTTTGGGGGGGGGAGCTGCAGGCCATCTTAGATGGCTTGAGGTTCATGTGCCCAGTCTTTCAGCTCTTGCTAGCTGCAGTCCCTGCCCCTCTCCTTTTTGGGGGGGTTGTATGTTTTGGGGAACAAGAGTTCTCTGCTAATCCTAGGCTGTCCTCGAACTCTGCCTCCCAAATGCTGGGATCAAAGGCATGCACTACCACCATACCTGAAGACTTCTCCCTTTCCAGCTGCTTGGGGGTGGGGGATCAGTTCTCTGAGGGAAACTACCCTTCCGGCCCTTAGTTCTTGGTCCCTTATGTATTTATCATGACTCCCAGGACTGTGCAGACCTTCTATGCTGAGGACTATGTGATTGGGGAGGACATACCTCAGATGAGGTTGCTCCTTTAACCTTCTCTGCCTGAGAGAATGGGCAGCTTGCAGCCCAATTATATACAGAGTTCTTCCTTCCATGGGGCGGGCATTTCTCTTATTTTTGGGAGCTCATTTGAGTTTAAAGTAAGCAAAACCATTTCAGACCCAAAGGAGCAAGTCAATTACAGCAGAAATCTGATGGGCCCTAAAGTCCTGAATCGTCCTGTGATACTTCAATCCTAGAACAGTTTCCATTCTGAGGCATGAGAAAGGAAGGCCATAGGCATATTAAGTAAAACCTAAAAAGCCAGGTATCATAGCTCCTGCTCATAATCCCAGCACTTTGAGGTTGGAATAAGAAAACTGCCAAGATTCAAGGCCCCGCTGGAGTACATAGTTCCTGGCCAACCGGGGACCCTGTTAACAAAACAAAAGCAGCCCAACAAAAACCACGGGGGAATTAAAACCATTCCCTGTATAACTTCATTACTCCCACTCCCTGCTCACATTCTGGTTTCCTGTTTCTCTGTGCGGGGACCACGACACATCCGTGACCAGTAAAGGATATGTGGATGGAAGAGAAAGGAAGTGAATCAGCCACGCCCTGAAGCACGCCCTGCTCCATCTTCACAGCCGGCAGGAGAGGCCGGCTTTCCAGGTGGACAGGGGTGAAAGACAGGGGGAGCTGCTGCTGGCTCAACCCCCAAGGTTGCTGGGCAGACTCTGGGGGTGTACGACATTGGGAAGGTGCGTCCTGGGGGGAACTGCCACTCCAATGGCCGTCGGGCCCACGACCCAGAAGCTGGCTAAGAATATGATTTTCCCAGATGTGGGAAGGTACAGTTGTCAAGGGACAGTTTGGTAGGGGACTCTGATATGATTTGGGGACTCCTCTTGGAGATACAGGACACATAGAAGAATCTAGAGGCCTAGCCAGCGTTGAATTGCCCATGGGAACCCCAGCTTGTGGCTGGACCTTTCTGGGCAGGGTGGCAAGAGTAAGGGGGTCTTTATAGGTACTTCTCCCTGGAGGTGAAGGCTCGCTTCTGCCCTCTGATGCTAGCCCCTGGCAGCTTCGGTCCTGCTGTGTGAGCTGGCTTCGCGGATCAAGTAGCACCTGTTGTAATACTGAGTCCACGGCCTCGGATACAGCTCTGCTCAGTTCTTTCCTCAGAGTCTCCACCAAAGCCCGTGGGCCAGAAGGACAGAGCATAGGCTCCTCGGACTGCTGCAGAACCTCAGCTGCTCCGGGCTTTACTGCTCCACAGATGTTCCTGCTAGAACTCTGGGAAGGTTTGCTCTCCGCAGTCCAGGCACCTGATGGGAGGCTGTTCCTCGGCTTTGCCCTCAGGGAGCCTCTTGGCTCAGTACCTCCTGGGCTCTGCGCTGGAGTTCTGGGCTCAGTAGCCTGTAGGACATGCTCCTGCAAATCCCTTAGCTGTTGCTTCAGTAGATGAAGCTGTTCTTTCACCCGGGTCCCCCCCTTCTTGGGCCCTCGATCCCAAACAGGGCTATATTTCAGGGAACCTTGGTGCATTGGAAGACTCTGCTTTCTCTTCCTCTCCCGGACCTTTGCTGGACAGAGTGAGCTCTCCCTGGTTCTGCCTAACACCAACGAACTAGGAGAGAGACACATGCCTCTTACAATGGTCTCTACTCTGGCCCTCTTTGCCTGTATGTGCTCATCCCAAAACCAATCAGCATCAGTGAGGCTGGAGCTGGGCAGCTGATTACTGGGAAAGAAGGAGTCTCTGCCCACCTCTGCGGTGGGTGGGCTTCTCTCCGGTTCCATGCAGGTTTCTGCCAGATGGGTGCAGGTCTGAGACTGAGGAGAAAGCAAGACAGCAGTTGGATCCATCACCTGCCTCTCCAGGTACCCGTAAAGAGCTCCCAGGAGTCCAGGGTCTTTGAGAGCCTTGCTAAACGGAGCCAGACATTGCTGAAGGGTTTTCTTCACACAGAAGGGTGAGAGTCAGCTGCTTCGGGATTCAGGAAGGCCAGGCTGATGGGCTCTCTGGGTCAGACTCCTGAAGCCAAAAACAAGAAGAAAACTAGATACCAATTAAGAGATATGCTTTTCAAACTTGAATATGCAAAGGAATCACCTTGGGAGCTTGATAAAGCACAGGTTTCAATTCAGCAGCCAATCTGGAACAGGGCAGAGATTCTGCATTCCCGACTAGCTACCACTCCATGTTCATTGGGGTCTCACTTTGAGACACTTCCAGAAGAAACCCTCTCGGGGAAGAATATCTGTTTGGGCAGAATAATAAATAATAATAGCAGGATGTGGTGGTGCACACATTTAATCCCAGCCCTCATGAGGGAGAGACAGATGGTTCTCTGTGAGTTAGAGGCCAGTCTGGGCTACATAAGGAGTTCCAAGACAGCCAGAGAGTGCCACATAGGGAGACCCTGTGTCAAACAACAACAAAAGATGATGATGGGGCCAACTGAACAGCTTACCCAACATCCCTGGGCTCTGAGCCATGAAGGGGTTACTTTGCTACACCATCCATACACAAACTAGTGGCAGGTTGAAGTCAAACTAAGCCTGTTCAGATCCACAGTGAGTGAGAACAACAGTCTCCCAGCTATTCCTTTAAAATAGCAAAGTCCATTGGTTTCGTTGGAATAAATAGGACCCTGGAAGTGGGCCAGGAACTCCTCACCTCAGACTGGGTTGTATGTAGCCCAAGGTAACCTTGAAGTTACTATGTAGCTCAGAGTGAACCTCAACTTCTGATCCCCCTGCCTCTACCTCCAGCATGCTAAGGTTACACATGTGCACTCTACCAACTTAGCTACATCCCCAGATTTATTTGCATTTTGAAACAGTGTCTCCCTGTGTAGCGCTTGCTGGCCTTGGCCTGGAAATCTGCCGCTTCTGGTGTCCGTGTCCAAGTAGTGAGAGCTACCACACACCTGAACCCAAAAATCTCATTTGAAACAAGTTTGAGAGTCATTGATATTTTTACTGCAATACTGCCCTGTATCCTTGAAACCAGATAATGCATTGTAAGCTTAACTATCTATTCAACAGCCACTCATTGAACACCTTCTAGGGTCAGGCCTCTGCAGTGGAAGGGCTGCAGTGATTAAGACCGGAAGTCTGCTCTCAGGAAACTGTGGGGCTAGGAGGGGAAGCAGAAAGCTGTTCTTAGGTTATGAGGCCTGCTATGAAGAAATCGCATAAAGAGCAGAAACTGGGAGAAGATGTGAGAATGGAACTGTTTTAGGAAAAGCCACTTAGAAGGGCTCTATCTACCCAGAGTCTGCCGAGGAGGTTTTTAACAGATGCAGAACAGATAAGAGCACAAAGCTCTCAGAACTACCAAGCTGTCCCATGTGTCAACTCACTGTGTCCCACGCCAATCTTGAGTGGGGATTATTTCCCCGTTTTTGTAGACAAGTAAACATGGGCTTTGTGATGTCAAAAGCAGCTCCTAGTTACTAGAATCTTCTGACCCGAGGCGCGCACTTGAGCTGCCTCCATTTGATTGGTTTCTCTGTCCATTAAGCAGATTCACCATTTTTCTACAGGAGATAAATGAATTTGCCTTCTACAGACTTCCACCCGTGTTTGCCCCTCTTGAACCAAATACTGGCTGAAGGAGCTGAAGAGGTGGTCTCTTAGTCAGGGTTTCTATTCCTGCACAAAACATCATGACCAAGAAGCAAGTTGGGGAGGAAAGAGTTTATTCAGCTTACACTTCCACATTGCTGTTCATCACCAAAGGAAGTCAGGACTGAAACTCAAACTCAAAAACCAGGATGCAGGAGCTGATGCAGAGGCCATGGAGGGATGTCACTTACTGACTTCCTTCCCCTGGCTTGCTCAGCCTGCTTCCTTATAGAATCCAGGTCCACCAGCCCAGGGATGGCACCACCCACAATGGGCTGGGCCCTCCCCCCTTGATCACTAGTTGAGAACATGCCTTACAGCTGGATCTCATGGAGGCATTTCCTCAAGGGAGGCTCCTTTCTCTGTGATAACTCCAGCTTGTGTCAAGTTGACACACAAAACCAGCCAGTACAGTTGGCTCAGCAGCAATGTGCTCAGCACACAAGCATGAGGACCCCCAGCACCCACACAAAACCTAGTTATGGTGGTGTGTACCTTTAATCCACCAATGGGGAAGCAGAGAAAGGAGGATTTGGAGGACCTAGCTGGCCAACCAGTCTAGCTGAATCAGTGATGTTCAGGTTTGATAAGAAGCACATGTGCACACACACATGGACATGCATGAACACACATAAACTACTGACAGCAGAGAACCAGCTTATTTCTGCCGATTACCCTGAGGCTTGCTCTTTTATCGGTTTGTGGGTCTGCCAATGATATCTGCCCTCGGCTTCTGGATGACTGGCAAAGACACTCAAGTTCCCCACATTCTGCAAAGAAGCAGAAGGCAGTAATGTCTGCAATGCCATCATGGGGAAATATACCACTGAGAGAAAGTTGGGATCATGGATCAGACTAATTAGGGGATTTTTCATTTTGAGTAAGACATTTGCAAATTAGTAAGATAAAGAGTCAGATATGGTAGCCCAGGTCTTTAATCCCACTATGTAGTGAATTCCAGGTTA
The DNA here is from genome assembly GCF_963924665.1 of Micromys minutus. Classification (NCBI taxonomy): domain Eukaryota; kingdom Metazoa; phylum Chordata; class Mammalia; order Rodentia; family Muridae; genus Micromys; species Micromys minutus. The sequence goes on from NC_137969.1 coordinate 229,114,404, forward strand.
TCCAGGGGCTACACCGTAAGACCCTGTCTCAAAAATATTTTTAATTAAAAATAGCCAGGTGTGGTGGCACACACGTTTGATCACAGCACTCAGGAGGCAGAGGCAGGCAGATCTCTGTGAGTTTGAGGCTAGCCTGGTCTAAAAAGCAAGTTAAGGACAGCCAGAGCTACACAGAGAAACTCTGCCTAAAGAAAAAATCAAAATAAATAAAATAAAAATAGATTACTTGAAAAATTAACACAGCCTGAAAACTTCATTATTGTTACATTTGTAATAATAATGGTTTGCCCCTGTTGAAGAAATATTCCTTAACTTCTTTTGATAATTTGACAATTTGATCATGAATATTATAATGTACATATAAAATATTTTTAAATTTACCGTATTTCTATTTACATGTGTGTGCATGTTGCATTTGTGCATGAGTGCATATGTGTTTGTGAGTGTGTGTGTGTGTGTGTGTGTTTGTGTGTGTGTGAAGGTGTGTGCTTCTCTGTATGCACATGCATGTGAACTCACACACAGGTCAGGAGAGGGCTTTGATTCCCTAGGGATAGAGTTACAGGCAATTCTTACAGGTATTAAGAACTGAGCTCAGGACCTCTGCAAGAGGAGCAAGCCATTGAGCCATCTCTCAAGCCCTTTGAATAATAATTTTTACTTTAAATGTATGAATATTGGCAAACATCACCTTCTTGTACAGTAAGGAGAGGATGAGCTCTCTCTCATATGTGGGGCATCATGTGGTCAGGTGTGTGTTGTGATGTTCTAAATTCCCTTGCAGTTGATGCTGCTTTCTCGGTGACATTAGCTATGACATTAATTTTCTAAAACGTGGGTCATGTATGCCTGTCCATGGAATCAAAGCTTCCCTGGCTTCCCACCAACCGTTAGCTGCCTCAGCTCCTCGTGAACACAGTTCATTGGAAGGCTGCCGAGGATGTGCTCTTGAGCGGTCACATCTGTCACCCTCCCAGTCTTTCCAAGAACGGGTCCTCCTGCTTCTACTCTTTTCCCTGGCCTTTCAAAAATTTACAACACAAATCTCATCTCTAAACATATCAACTCTTAGGAGCTGGAGAGATGGCTCAGTGATTAAGAGCACTGACTGCTCTTCCAGAGGTCCTGAGTTCAATTCCTAGCAACCACATGGTGGCTCACAACCATCTGTAATGAGATCTGATGCCCTCTTCTGGTGTGTCTGAAGATAGCTACAGTGTGCTCATATGCATAAATAAATAAGTCTTTTTTTCAAGTGTTTAATTTTAAAAAAATTAAAAATAGATGACTTGGAAAATTAATAGAAAGATAAAGAGAGGTAGATGGACCCATTGAGCAGAGAATGGCACATGCGTGCACGCAAGTGTACACACACACACACAGCCTTTGCCAGATTCTTTATGGGTTACTTAAGTTATTGTATTGCTTCTAAGGGTCAATATAGTCTGTGTGTCCCATAATACAGAAGTGCTAAGCTAAGAGGCAACAATACAGTAGTTGTTGCTTTGTGTATATATGTGTGTTTTTGTTTTACTTTGTTTATTTTGAGGCAGAGTCTCACTGTGTTACTTTAGCTCGCCTGGAACTTGCTGTGTAGACCAGGTTGGCTTTGAAGTCACAGACATCCACCTGATGGGATTAAAGGAGTGCACCACAACTCTGAGCCACAGTGTGGGTTTTTTGTTTTTTTAACATTAATGTATTTAATAGGGTGGGAGAGGGGAGCACACAACAGCACACATATGAAAGTCAGAGAAGAACCTGTGGAGTCAGTTCTCTTCTCGTGGGTCTTGGGGATTGAACTCAGACCATCGGGCTTGACAGCAAGCACCCAAGGCCGAGTCTGTTCAATAAGACAACAGGGAGCAGAGATACTTTAAGGCTGGAAACTGGAAATCCAGTTAGACTCCACATGGTCAGATGCTCAGAAATGTTTACAGCCATGTCTGCAGAACAGTCTTGGGGACAGAAGGAGGGTGTGTCCTGAGGAAGCAGGTTCTGTATGCTGAGGCCTGCATGCTGCCCAGAGCCTCTGTCCGGCTGAGCATAGCTGAAGCACTGATGCCCTTTGAAATTAACTGGCAGTGCTCCCATATGCAGTGACACGGGCGGCAATGTCATAGTCACAGCCTCAGAAACAGCTTCACTGCTCTCCTGAGATTTGGAGAGCAACAAGGGCTCAGCTTACTCCAGATACAGAAAGGTATTAGGAAAGAAACAAAACCCTGTACTGCTGTCTCTCGGGAAATCACCGTGGCCATTGTGGTGTGCTTCCTTTTCTCCCAAACGTCTTTCCCTGTGCACGTGGAACTTCACATAACTTCCTATCATAGTGTCACTTCGAAAGTCAAAATAGTGTTATGGATATAATTCTGTAGTCTCCTTTTTCCTCTTTCATGCCCATTAACATCAATTTCAACAACACCATGAAAGACGACAGTAATTATAGGTATTAATTATATAATAAATGTTATTGTAATTTAAAGTTCTCTTTTAGCCATGTGTAGTGAGCGGCTAAGAGAGAATTTTGTGAGTTCAAGGACAGCCTGGCCTAATTAGTGAGTTTCAGGATAGCCAGGACTACATAAGGAGACTCTGTCTTGAAAATAAAAACAAAACCAAGACAGTTAGTTCTCTAGTGGTAACTAAACTCCTTCCTGTCTCTTGCTAGTATTGAAGTACAAGCTGTATTTTGGTATTAATACAAAAATGGGCCTCCAAGCCATTTAACTTGCTGTGAGAACTCTCTTTGTCTTATAGCTTTCTTAGTTGTGTGCTGGGGAAAACTCTTAACATCTGAGAAAGGTTTACAGACCCCCTGACCTAACACTGGCTTGTTTTAGAATACTGATTACACTGAAGTGTTAACTATCAGCACACACATGCACACACGTGTGCACTTATACACACAAGTAACAAACACACAAACACATTGCTATAAAATGTCAACCACAGTACAAACCTAGCATTAGCATTCACACATTTATCCTTGAGAACTTTGTTTGTGTACTTGCTTAAGACAGTGCCTCATTATGTAGCCCTGGCTGGTCTCCCAAGTAATGGGATTAAAGTCCCAAGCCACCATGCCCACCTGTGAATTCTTTTATTTTAAAATTTATTTATTTTCTTTTTTGTGGGCTTGAGTGTTTTTGTTTTGTTTTTTTGCTGTGCACCACATACCTGTCTGGTGCCCGTGGAGGTCAAAAGAGGCCACGGTTCCTGTGGAACTGCAGTCACAGATGTTTGTGCACTGCCATGTGAGTTTGTTGGGAAATAAACCAGGGTCTTCACAGGAGCACTCTCTGTAGTCTACTTACTAATCTGGATACATTTCTAGATGTAGTAATACTGTATCAAAGACTAAATACCTATTAAGCTTTTATACTTTTTACCCAACTGCCCCCCCAGTAATATACTAAGAAGAACTGAGGAGCCGAGGGAAACTTTTAGCCTTCGCTCTGTACCAAGGCTGATGTGTTTGTGTGTTTGTTACTTGTGTATATAAATGCACATATGCATGTGTGTGTGTGTGTGTGTGTGTATACTTTTAGTTAATTCTTAGTTTACTCTGTTAATATATATCTATCAAAGAACCTGCAACCTCTACTTAGCAATGCAACCTGACATTGTCATTTAAATCTTTGTCACTTTGATGGGTGAAATTTTAGGGCATGAAATACTGAATGAATATGTTTTGTTGGCATGGGTACAACCATGCCAAGCCCCCCCCCCACAATGCCTCAGCCTCATGGGAGTGGCAAGCCTCCCCTGGGTAAGCCTCAAGGGATGGCAAAGCTTGTTCTAGAGTGTAAACGTTGACAATATGTGCAGAAAATCCCACTGTGGCTTTCTCCTTCTAGATGTTCACAGACTGCTCCTTCCAGGATTAGCTAAACCAGCCCCAGATGTGTACCTTGAGCCCTGCCTCCGTGTTTATCTCTATGTAAAATAACCCTGCCTCGGCGTTCGGCTGAATGCAGTAATCCCATCTTTCTGTTCAGCTAGGTTGAATAAACATGCTAAGCTTCTGAGGATGTTGCAGCCTCTTTATCCAAGAGCTCAACCCACACCCAGATATTCTATGTTTGACATTTCTTAATTCTCTTGTGCTGTCCTCCTTAGGTCAATCCCAGAAGCTATGCACATGTGCAGCACAAATTATCTCATTAACTGTGCTTCTTTTATTTTCATTAACCCTGATCATATATATTTTTAGGTAAATATGCTGTACATATAAAGAACCGTGGGGCTGGTGAGTAGCTCTGTGGTTAAAGAGCTTGCAGCTCAAGCATGAAGATCAAAGTTCATTTCCCCAGCACCTTCATAAATGGGTGTGGTGGCCTACCTGTAACCCCAGGGTTCAAGAGGCAGCTGGATCCCTGGAGCAAGCTGGCTAGCTAGACCAACCAAATCAGTTATGTTACATATGGTGGATAGCAACTGAGGAAAACAGTCAACAGCAACCTATGGCTTCCACATGCACAGGACCTCACACACAAACATGTACTGACATACATGTAAACATGCATGCACACTGTACAGTTACACACACTTGCATGGGTCAAAAAGAAACCTTAAGACATTTTTAATATGAGTGAATGATTTTATGCACCCAAAGCTAGAAGAAAATTACTACGATGATTTCTGTGAATTTATGTCAAAGATGGCCATCCCATATTAATTTAAAGCAGGAGAATGGGTTAAATCTATAAGCAGAAGAGCATCTACATGACACTATCTTGTGTAACCACTTACAAATTTATATTTAGGCAGAGTTTATGGAACACTATTTTATAATAGCTTCGAGGTTAAGAGAAAATTGGATATTAAAAACACAGCAAAATCTGGGCACGGGTGTTTACAGTTTTAATCCCCGCACTCAGAAGGCCGAGTGAAGGGCAGCGAGTTTGAGGCTAGCCAGGGTAGCACCAGACTGAAGCTGAGGTTGAATGTCAAGTGACAGACAAAAGAAAGGCGCTCTGCATTTACCCGGGCAGCTGATGTGCTGGGGCCCCTGGGCAAGCTGGGAAAAGGAACATCTGGAGTCTGCCATTTCTGCAGCTGCTCCCATACACTCCAACCCAGGGCCCTTCTCCTGAGAGTCTGCTCACCTTTGCTGAGCTCTCGAAGCGCTGCCCAAGTTGGGGAAAGGGATGGCTGCCCAGGGGCCAGCTCAGGTGTGCGCAGCTCCTTTCAGGCTATGTTTCCCTTCTGTGGCGAGTACAGATTTGGGCCACAGCATACTCCAACCAGGACACGGGAACCAACTGGGAAAGCAGATGGGTTCTGGGAAGCCCTTGGATGAAGGGCATCATGGGAAGCCTGAGAGATACTACCTCACTCTCATGACTGCAGCTGAAGCAGAATTCTAACTTATACAAGAAAGTTTCTTCTTACTTCCTTGATGAAGCTCCTGCCAGCTTCCGATTAGGACAAATTAGGATTTGCGTTTGCTCATTCCTTTCCTTGACTCTGTCATAGTTTAACTGGTCTAACCTTGTGTCCTGGTAGTTGCCAATTCCGACTGCATTCCGAGAAATATGAAGCAAACTGTCTTACCCTATACACACGGCAGAAGACCTAAGGACCCCTCCTCCACCAGTGTTCATTCATTTACACAAATGCCTTTTTCTTCACCTGCTGATTGCCTAACAAACCTCTCCTCTAAATGGCCAAATATCAGGCACAGCTAATGGCAGCTGCTGACATGAGACCTGCTCAGGGTAGCACGTCTCAAAGTCCTGTGGTGCTTTCTGGCTAGACTGAGGTGTTTTCCTTCCTAACCTCAGCTCTGCCATTCTCCACAGTGAGAGACCCTTGGCATTGTCCTCACTCCGAGCTGTACATGCCAATGGTAGGAATGGGGGACATAATTCCAGACCCCATTGGCGGCCTGAGGTGTTGTCTTGGTGGTGATTTGTGGAGTGATCAAGGCTCCTGGGCTTACACCAGAATGGTTAACTCTTTATTGACCTTATTATGCAAGTCCTTTCTTCCTGCCTATTTTTTATTGTTTTGTCTATAAAACAGGGTTGACGGTAGTTAGTCTCCCAAGCTTGTGTCTCCACAGGAGACCATGTAGTCAGGCATGTCTAGAACCAGGGCTGGGAATAGGTGCCTCTTCCATTGCAGTCTCTTCCTGTGGTGGTTCAGAGACCCCCATAGCCACAGAACTGTGGCACCCATATGGTCTTAAGGAGTGCCCGATACAGCAGTTTCCAAGTCTTAAAAACATTGACCATTAACAAAACGGAAAGAAAAAAAAAAAAAAAAAAAAAAAAAAAAGGACCAGTGGAGGAATTGCTGAGATTTTATTTGGAAGGTGAGGGCATAAAAAGTAAGCATATAAAAAACTATAATCTATCTTCTAGATTCCATAAAGGAGAATTTTAACCGTCCTGCTTGTCACAGGAGGAGGAAGGGCATTACATACGATAAACCTAGCCAGGAGGAAAAGTCTGTCCTGCCTTCTGTTATTTCCCTGGAAACTGATATGAACGCCACAGACCTTGGACCATCATGGCATGCCTCTCCACTTTGCAGGAACCCAGAGAGGAGGAGCGGCGTGTGAAAGATGCAGAACTTCAACAAGACCTCTGGATATCAGAGATGATCTTGCACAGCTGTGCGGGAGTTGTGCGGGAATCTGGGATAGAAGTAGGGGTCTGGGCTGTGCCCTCAGGAATTGGCCCTGGAACCTCACTTTCTTAGGGTTCCATTTTTCTGAAATGGAGATGTCATAATCAAAAAGATGGTGTGAGACCCTAAGGAAAGAGGAGCTTCAATTTGTCTCAGATATTGGATATGGCATAGTTCCAGGGAGTAAACTATCTCAGTGACTAGAATTCACTTGAAAATATTTTACCCCTCCCCAAAATAGATAAAGCAAATGTGATAGAATAATTTAATATTTAAAAGTTCCATAATAAAATTAAACAATAATGATTAATAATAATGATGATGATGATGATAATAGCAAGGCAAGTGGAAGGAATAGCATTACTTACTGAGAAGTCCTCAGGGAGGTCTGCTCTCCTTTAGAGCTTTCACCAGCCTTGGGCAAACAGAGCGAGGGCCAGGAAGTGATTTTGGTTTCCTTTCTTCCTCCCCAAGTCAGCCAGGTGCGGTAGCTGGGTGAGGGGAGCCTCCTGCCCCTTCTTAATGCGAGTCACTATCTGACAGACCCAACCCTACTGGGGCCCAGTGGGCTGCTAAGCACAGCCAACCAGCATGGGGGGGTTATGAATATGCAAATTAGAGCCCCCGAGCTGGTTGGCTGACCCCTGTCATTTCCCACCTCCATGGCAAATCAGGTTCTCTGAAAGCCCAGCTCAGAGGGTTTCTTGAAATGCCATCCTTTCCATCCTTGCAAAGAATTTTCAGAGCCCTTTGAAGATTTGGAGCGTGGATTGCTCAGCTTCCCCACTGCTCTGTCAGCTATGCTGTGAGACACTTCCAAAGTATCATCTTTCTAGACCCCTCCAGCAATCTCAGGGGTCTGAATTCTATCTTGCACCAAAATCTCGAACCTCAGATCTCAGGAAGAACAGGTTGTGAGGCCTGCCCCCGCAGTAGAAGTTGGAACACTGGCTGGTTGCTGCCTGTCTCTGATAGAGTTGAGAACCAGCTTACACCTAAAACACCACCCAGAATTTTCCATCTTCTCTACTTCAACATGGGAAGCGAAATGAATGCTGTAAAACACAGCAGTGGAAATCAGTGCGCTGGACTGCTAAGGATGGCTCCACAGGTAACAGCTTCTGCTACTCTTTCAGAAGCTCGGGGTTCCGTCCCTAAATAAAACTTTAAAGCTTAGGAAAGAGAGAAAATCAATGCACTGTCACTCATCTTATCAACATGAATTAATCCTCAAAGCATAATGCAGAGTAAAGAAAAACTCGGTCACAGAGTGATACAAGGACTGTGACCCCCATTTCTATTATGTTCAAAAGTAGCCCCTCCCCACAGAGGGTGTGGGTTTTCACTGTGGATAAATCTATTCATTGTTTTACATTATAACTGCATTTATCAATAGATGATATCTGGGTACCATTGGTATACACTGTAACCCTGTATAGGTTATATTCTATATAGGTATATACTCTAAAGGGGCCTAGAGATGGAAGGACAGGCTATATACTTCCATCTAGTAATATTCATATAGAATGTGTGTGTGTGTGTGTGTGTGTGTGTGTGTGAAGGTAGGATTCATACCACATACACATATTAGAAGATTTAAGGTGAAGAGAAAGAACTTTGTGTATATTATTTAAGATGAACTGACCACTGAGCTGCTTTTTCCATTCACGGAACTAGTTAATCCTTTCTTGAAATCACAAAACTTTTGTGTAGTTTGAAAGTGTACATATTTAAAAGCTTTAAATATAAAAAATTTAAAACGAAAAAAAGTATGTGTATAGGTGTGCAAATGGAGGCTGTGATGGAAACTCGAACTCAGAACCCTGAACCCTGTTACCATTTGCTTTCATGGGTGCGTGTCCCTGGAGGCCAGTGGTTCTCAACCTGTGGGCTGCCATCCTTTGCAACTTGAACAACCCTCTCACAGGGTCATCCAAGATGACTGGGAAACACAGACATTTATATTGTGATTCATAGCAGTAGCAAAATTATAGTTATGAAGTAGCAACAAAATAATATAATGGTTGGGGGGTCACCACAAGGGTCACAGGACCAGGAAGCTTGAAAACCACTGCGAGACAATGCTGTGCCTAGAGAGACTGCAAACTAGGAGAGCGTCTTAGCCTATCGAAGCACCTTGCAGACCATGGAAGCTCATGAGTAAATTTCAAGGAAATTGATTCCAACCATTATTCTTGGAGGAGGACTTTGAAGGTTATCACGTTCAAAGGCTTTTGTATGTATTAAAAAACGTTTTTGGCAGTACTAGGGATTAAACCTAAGGTATTATACATGCTAGGCTTTGGCAAACGGTCTACCATTGAACTACATTCTCAGTTTACTCTCTCTCTTTCTCTCTCTCTTTCTTTTTTTTGAGAAAGGATCCTGCTACATTGTCCAGACTGGCCTTGAATTTATAACCCTCCTACCTTGGCCCTCTTAATTCATGGATTATGAACACGCGTGAACATGCCCCAGCCTGAGACTATAAAATCAAAGATGAATTTGGGTGATCAGTAAAACTCCAGGAGATATGCTTACCACATTATACCTCAGCTTGAGCTTTTAAACCTTAGAGAAGAATTTCAAAAATTAATCATTAAAGCCATGAAAAAAAATTATGTGACTATGGGAGGGGAGGCGGGGGTGTAGCCTAGTGGCAGAATTTAGCATTCAAGAAGCACCAGCTTCAACCCCACCCTCCCACCCACCCACCCCAGCACAAAACAAAAGGATTAGGCAACTATCTAAGAAATGTTAGCAGCAACCTCAGGAGCTAGAGACGGACACATCTTAGCTATTCTTGTATTCTCAAAAGTGTTGTGAGCATGGAAGTATGTAGTCATTTCTCAATTACTTATTGGCTAGCTTTGAGCAGACAGCTCAGAAAGGGAGTGGTTTCTTTGCTTCCCTCCTGATTAGTCAATAGAAGTGACAGGTTTGTTTTTTTGTTTGTTTTGTTAACTTTATTATTTTTTAATTATGTGTGTCTGTTCTGGGGCAATGTACAAGTAGGTGCCCATGAGCCAGAGGAGTTTGATCTCTTGGAACTGGAGATAGAGGTGGTTGTGGGCCACGAGATAGAGCACCAGGAACAGAACTCTGGGCCTCTGGAAGACCAATGAATGTTTTTAACCACTGAGCCATCTCTCCAGCTCCAAGATAGTTCTAAACAAGTCATCACGGTATCAGTGCACTGTAGTGATAGAGACGCTACTTCGGAAGCATAAAGTACCTGCTCATTCTGTCAGAGGGAAATAGGAAAGCTTTCATGAAGAGATTTAAAGGGGGATTTAAAAGCCCCTAGATAAAGAGGAAAGAACAACCCACACAAATATGGGGAATGAAATAGTCCACAGGGGGTGTGATGTGGTGGGGTGGGGCAGATGGCCAGCAGTGAATTACGGCTAATATCAGCATCTGTGAAAATGAGGATGAAACTCAGAACCCACAAGCTGGATTACTAGCTCAGGAGTTTGGCTTTCTAGACAGGCAGTAGCAACGAGTAGACTTTAAGTAGGAGAGCGGCCAGATTAGCTTCCCACTATTGAAGGGTCTTTGGCAGAGTGGAGAGAGTGAAAGTGGGGCCTTAAGCCTGTTAAGGAGGCTTTGGAACTAACCAGATAAAGGGCATTTCAGGACCAATAATGAGCAGCAGCTGGGAACGGGTGACTTCTCTATTTCTAGTCAGGGACTCTGCTCAGTGCTCCAAGATTCCAATGGCATTGTTTCCAGGCTCTGGTGAGTGGAGGCTATGTGAAGGTTTTGAAAATTAGGCAAAATAACTCAAGTAAAAAGAGAACAGCACTAGGTGGTTCGTTCATTCAATTCATCCACTAATTTGTTATTTATTCAGCTGGAGCTCATGGAATACCTCACCTGTTAGGAAGTCCAGACTAAAGGCCTAGGGATTTAAGAGCGGGCCAATAAGGACTAAGGACCCCGTATGCTTTCTATGCAAGGTAATGGGCAGAATGGTATACCCAGTGCTGGGAAGCCTACAAGTGTTTCTACAGCCTATGGCAATGGGGTGTGGCACTGTACAAAAGTTTAACCCCTATAAGGTTAGAATGTCACATTCCCAGAGTTTGGTAACAACTTCCAGAGTGCACAGGATGGGTGGAGAACTGTTAGCTAGGCTGGAGAATTTGCTTAGGGGTGGGAGAAGATCAGGAGATGAAGCACAATGAGGCTAGTTGGTGAAGTCTCCTTCCAAACAGTTCCTCTGGTTGTGGTGACCCCGGGCTATAAGATTATTTTGTTGCTACTTTGTTGTAAATTTGCTACTGTTATGAGTTGTAATGTAAGTATCTGATATGCTGGATATCTGATACACGATCCCGCTGAAAAGGGTCATTGGACCCTCCAAAGGATCGCGAGATCCACAGCTTGAGAACCGCCGGTCTTGAAAGGATACATGAAAGAGCCTTTTACAAGTTCCAGTTACCTCTAGTCTCTTTCTTTTGGGGGTGGTGGGAGAGAGTGTAAAGTGCATGCATATACTTGAGGAGTTCCAGGCTCAGCTAGGCAGCGTCCCCTGCCCAAGTCTACATAAGTGTAACCACTGGCCTGAGATCGGAGTTCTTAGTCAATGACCTCTCTTCCTAGGGTGCAGAGGCAGAAAGGCTGGGGGGTTTGGGGGACAGCAGAAAAGGGCGCCAAACAGAACTAGCTCTGAGGAAAGGTAGGGAAGGCTTGAACCCGGGGGCGCTCCGGTGGCCGGATAGTTGTCCTGTCCTCGAAGAATACTAACCCAAGCTGGCCCGATCTTGACAGCGCCACAGATTCCCCAGCGCTGGGACCGCTCGTTATACTAGACCGGCTCACGCTGCCGGGCACCCAACACGGTTATTGGTTCGCTCCGAACACCCCTCGCTGCTTGGCTGGTGCTGCAGCCGGTCTCACTTCCGGTTGTTGCCGGGCCCTATATCCGGTGTCCGCCCGCCCTCCATCCCGCTGTCTCCGCGATGCTGTCCCGGTCCCGCTGCGTGTCCCGGGCGTTCAGCCGCTCGCTTTCTGCCTTCCAGAAGGTACTTCTGGCGGGGCCCGTGCTCCGATGGGTGCCGAACCTGGCTGTGGACGGACGAGCAGGCTGAAGGGCAGGGACGCTATGTGCTGGCCAGGCCGGGCACCAAGGGCACCGGGACGCGGAGGCTGCCGACGCCCTCGGAGCCGCCCAGCCGCGTGTTCGGAGTCCCGGAGCCCTAGTCCTCTCCCAGGCAGCCCGCGCCAGCGGTCTCCTGCTGTCGCGAACCCTTTGCTCCCGGGCTGGGAGCCGCGCCCGCAGCGACATTGACTTAGAGTTTAGAGAGGAGGCACGGCCCCCAACCGTATTCCGGGGCCTGTGTCCTCCTCGAGGTCTCAAAACCAATGCTTGTCCGTCTCCTGGGGAGGTTGACATAGTTTGGCCAACTCGGCGTTTTGCATTTACTTGTGGAGTTAAGAGGATAATTCACCTGTCAGCAGCAGGATAAACGTGCACTTACAAAAATGTGTTTTTTCCCCCTTTTCATTTTGGGTGACGTCGATAATGTCTTCTTTCTCAACAGGGGAACTGCCCTCTAGGGAGACGTTCCCTGCCTGGTAAGTTCTGCCCTTGCGGTCACCTAAAATGCTCTTCTCGTGGGCAGAGCAGCATGTGAGGAAATCTGATGTTTCTTCTGATGGTATTTAAGGACAATACATTCAGATAGATGGGAAGCAAAATATTCCTTAAGTATAACGGCTCTCGTTTATTCACTTGGCACATGCTTACTGGGTTTTGTTGAGCTTTTTGTGGTACTGGGGATGGAACCTAGGGAATGAGAAGCAAGCACTTAACCAGGGAGCTACACCACTTACCCATGGTTACTGAATTTACAGTCAGGCACCGAGCTAGGTACTCATGAGAGATACAACAATTAAAAAGTCTTGTCCTCTCCTCTGGAAGCTTCTGACTTAAAGGCAAGGTGTAAATTGCCGACGCTGAAGATAGGGGCAGTGAGTGTAAACGGAACAGACTTCTTTTAAGTAGGTGACAGAGCTGTGGCTTGGAGGATGTGACAGTCAGTGAAGAGCAGGAGAGAGAAAGGGGTAGGATACATGAAGTCAGTGAAGAAGGAAATGGGTGTATTCTTCTGGAATTGGAAACAAAGTGACTCTCCAGAAGCCATTAGTTAAAGGAAACGGTATCCTGTTTTCCCCTTAAACTTATTTGTCTTTATGTGTATTGTGTGTGCTTGCTTGGCATTATGTGCCCGTGGAGGCCAGCGGAAGTCTGTGATCCCCTGTAATTAGAGTTTCAGGTTGGTTGGGAAATGCCTGTTGCGGGTGCTGAGAACCGAGCCTGGGTCTTGGAGGGAGCATTACAGGTTCTGAACCCCTAAGCCCACAATTTTTATTCTCATAGTTGTGTGTGGGTTGTTGTCTTTGGTAGAGGGAGAGAGAAAGTTACTAACAACCCTCCGTAGCTTACTTTTAATCAAGTGCCTGGCAAATATGCATTTACCCACCTGCCCAGCCCCTCTTTTTTTTAAATTTTGGAGACAAAGTCTTGCTGTTTAGGAATGGCTGGTCTAAAGCTCAGTATGCATACACCAGGCTGGTCTTGAACTTCCTCTTGCCTCTGCCTCTGAGAGCTGGGGTCACAGGCTTCTGCTACCCCATTTGGCCCTGGCAGAATATTTGTTGAAAGATTCCATCTTACTGTAGGATTTGTTGTGCCAAATGTCGTTCTGAATGCTTTCCATGCAGTTTTGGCTTAATCATAACAAAATGAGAGTTAGTAGCATATTCCTAGGTTTCTGGGTCAAGGTCACTCAGCTAAAACTATTTAACCAATAGTTTTGGCCTACCTGACTCCTTTCTCAGCCCAAACTGGTTTGCTGAAAGAAGTGTTCTCATTACTTGTAGACTCAAAAGAGTTTGTGTCTGAGTGACAGGGTCTGATCTAGCCCCAGCTGAACTCAGACTACATAAGTAGTCCAAGGCTGACATTTTACTTTATCATTCTGCCTCTCCTTCCCAAGCGCTAGGATCCCAGGATTGCACCACCATGCCTGGTTTTATGTAGTGCTGGAGATCAAACCCAAGACTTTGTACATGCAGGGCAAGACTTGCCAGTCATCTGAGCAACAGACTATAGTGCTCACTAGGTTAGCTGTTTCTAGGTGGGAGGGAGACAGATGGTGTCCATCTGCAAGAATCTCTTGGGTAGCTGGATAAACAAAGCAAATATACATTTATGTCCACATAAGGACAAGATAACATTGTGGTTACTGAGAAGTATAGGATGAGACATGAGGGTAACATGGGAGGTTAGAGAGTAAAGGGCCCAGAGAGGTGACATTTAAGATGAGACGTAAAGAATGTATGAGTTAGCCAGGGAAATGCTATTCCAGGCAGAGGAAATTACTTGGGTAAATGTTTCCAAGCAGGAAGAGACTTGACCAAGTTGTACAGTGGTCAGCTGGAAATACAGAGACGGCTAGATGGAGGGTTGTAAAGTGCGTGGTGGACTTTATCCTAAGCCAGGAGGGCATAAGGCATCGAGCACAGTTCACGGAGCACTCTCAGTTATGACCTTTCTGTTCAGCTGAAATGCTGGAAGATGCCACAAGTATTTTCTCCACTTGTTAAGCTGTGAGGAAAAGGAAAAGCCTTGTGCTTAGGGGTGGGCATCTTGGCTCAAGTATTCTGGTTAGGCTAGTTACCAACCTTGTTGTATATGAAATAGAAATAATGGCAGGTGGCCATTCTACTTCAGGGAGTAGCTATTGAGAGTGGAAAATGAAGAGGCCATTGTGTGAAATCTCCTTATAAGCCTAAAGTACCGTACAAACAAAACTTGTTATAGGATAACTTTTGTACTGGACTCCAGTTTCCAAAAAGCTCTGTGGGCTGTTGTCTTCTAAGGCTCTGCTTAGAGTCTGCACTGCACTCACGGGCTGCTGAGCATAGAGATGACTGGCTGACCTGACTCTGGGAATGTTTGTGAGGGAGTATATGTGCATAAGGACCGGCTTTCTCTCAGTCGATGTCACTTGCACCCAGAGTGTAGAAAGGATAAGTAATATATTCTGAAGAAGCAGCTGTGGTTAGTAGATATTGGGGAAATGAATTTATGATAAGGACAGTTTGTTTAGTGGGTAGAGACTCCTCTCCCTCCCCCCTCTCATGTTCAGCTGTGGAAGCTGTGGGCTAGCAGCTATAGAAAGGGCAGGGAGTCTTCACAGAAACTGAGAAAACCCAGAGTGTCATGGAAAGCGTGCGTAGGCCTTTGGCCAGTGTCAGAAAAAAGGGCAAGTTACTCTTTTTGAACTGGGACTCACAGGGACTTGCCTTTCATTAAGAGTGACCAGGTGGGAGACGTACATCAGAGGAAGGTAAACTGACAGGAAGAGATGGTTTTTGCTCAGTTGAAGGACAAGTGGAAGACCCTAGGCCTAAAGCTGCCTGTATAATATAGTCTTTGCCACTAGGGTTCAGTCAGTACACTTTCTAGCCTCATCCACAACACCCAGATCAGTGCCTCAGGTTATGAAGTCACAGGACAAGCTACCATATGTCTTACTTTCAAGTGTCAAAGGTAATAGAGACAATTTATTATGTAAACATAGTAGGCTAATGAAAATTAGTGACTTTTTAAAGCAGGTAGATTTTACAATCTGTAGGGCTGTACATCAGATCTCTTTCCCCTCCAAGTGCACATTGACCCTTAACCTCCCATACCTATTTGCTGCTAATAAGGCAGGTAGAAAACTTGAGAAGCAGGATTCTAGATGATAAAATTATTGCCTGAAGCTGGTCTACTCTGTCTGGGATCTATGGGATGAATTGTTTCATTTAATACACTGTGTGGGGTAAGAGCTGTTGATTAAGAGCTCTTTTGTTTCTTGCAGGGGTCTCCTTATGTCAGGGACCAGGTTACCCTGACAGCAGGAAGATAGTGTAAGTATCACTGGGTAATGCAGATATGTGGCCGTGGTTGATTTACTTAGACACAGATTCTAAATTTAAACACTTGTTTTCACAGACCTGCAGTTCTAGAAATAGAGAGTATTAGGTTGAATCTGTAGACCTGGATGGTCATGGTCATTTTTATTATAATCTACCTTTGTCAGTTCAGTGGTCAGGTGTTAGACCAAAAGTATCCTGAACCTTCGCAGGAAGTTAAAAGGTAATAAATGTTCACTTGAAGCTATCTTACTCTTTTTCTTTAAAATGAGAATGGCCATCTAAAAGAACCTAATGATATTCTAGTTGGATACAAGTGCAGCTGAGGACTGGAGGTCACATTTGTTACAGAAACTGAGAGAATTCTCTCTTGGTAGCATAGTTACTAATCTTAAAATTAGTAATGCAAAAGACCAGTTAAGTCCCAGGACTTTTGACTGGTTTGTAAGAATGCTATTGTTGTCTAATGAGGAGTTTGGAGGAGGGCCGTCCACGTGTGGTCCAGATTAACTTGTACTTGTCAATGTTGTTTTGAGTTACTTTGCATTCCAAGTGTTTTTAGGGTGCTGAGAGGCTGCTTTCTAGTACCCTTTACAAGAGCTGTGGGGCTGCCTTGTTTACAGGGTGAAGCTTTGGCAGGAGTGAGAGCTTTCTCTTTATACAGCACAATAGGTTTTGCTTTCATTCCAAAATGTTTCATTAGCATGCTGTTAGAAAGTACAAACTCTTGAAATTTTTGTTTGTTGGTTTTTTCAAGACAGGGTTTCTACCCTAGAATTAGCTCTGTAAACCAGACTGGCCTCAAACTCATCCTCTGAGTGTGGATTGAAAGCACGTGGTGCTATGCCTGGCTCTGAAATGGCATTTCTAGGAATCTGTACAGAAGAATTTATATATTCAGATATCTTTCAGATAGGACAAACAGCCAGCAGTTAAGCTTTAGCATTTTAAACATTTTCCTACTATGCTAAGTAGGAAAAAATTTATAGAATATTTCATTTTTTGATGTGTAATTTCATTATAAAGTTTTTTCTGTTTCTCATACTCAGCAGTAAGCAAGTGATGCTTTCATAATTTAAAAAATAATTCAGAGAGTCAAAACATATTACTTGTTCCATTTAATTGGAGAGTGGGGTAATGAGGAAAAATCATGACTGTAATAAATACAACACAAAACTGTTTAAAGTTAATTGTGGAAAACTCTGAACTTCCACTTGAGTCACCCCCAACTGTGTCACACTAGTAACACCATCTGTGTCGCATGCTGTCTTTTCTTCTATGCATGTCTGTTTTGTTTAAAAGATCTTTTCAAAAAAAAAAAAAAATCCTTTTATTGCATTTACTCGTGTAGTAGCAGTAAAGGGAGTGCACCATGCAGGAACTTGCGGGAAGTTGGTTCTCTCTTCCCACTGTGTGAGTCCCAGAGAATCAAGCTCAGGTCTCGGGTCTTGATCTTATCCACTGAGCCGCCTCACCTGCTTAAAAGATCTTTTAATGTAAGCTTTTTTTACTTTGGTTTTACTTAATAGGTAATTTCATGTTTCTAAAGGCAAAACAAGACTATGAGTTTTGTTTTTTATTTTCCAAATTGGGTTTCTCCCTGTATCCCTGGCTGTCTCAACTTGTTCTGTAGTCCAGGCTGGTCTCAGACTCGGAGATCTGCTGCCTTCTGCCTCCTGATGCTAGAACTAAAAGTGTGAACCACCACTACCCAGTAATAAGTATTTTATCCTTGCACATTGAACACCTCTTCCAAGACATAACCAGTACACCAGCTTCCAGCTTCCTGGGTGTCTGCCAGAGCAACCCCTTCCCTTCCACATTAGCCATCAGTCTTAGCCCTTGGACATATTGTTTTTATTACATTCTTATGTGTGTATACAAACTTTATACACAGCATTCTTTGTTCTATATTTTTGTATTGTTCCCCTTGATACTATATATATATACATTTTAAAGTTAGCCCGACATAAAAGAAAAAGGCCAAAAGGGAATTAAGTGTACTTATGTACTGTAAAGATAACCTGTTAAAGTATAATGTCTCATGCCTTTAATCCCAGCATTGGGGAGGCAGAGGCAGGGCAGATCTCAGTGAGTTTGAGGCCAGCCTAATTTACAGATTGAGTTCCAGGACAGCCAGGGCTACATAGTGATACTTAGTCTCAAAAAAACAAAATAAATAAATAAATAAATAAAATGTGTTGAGAACCCCTAACTCCTGTGTAAAAGGCGAATTTTTCTATCAGTTTAACTCATCCCCTCAAACTATATAAATAATCGTTGAATGACAGCTAGCCTCCATAAGTGGGCATATCTATTACTTCACTCCCCAGAAGTAACTTAGTGAGTGCACGCACACACAGCCGCTTTCACCTTCCTGCTTACACTATGCGGTGTTCAATTTTCTAGCTTTGAAGTTCTTTTGCCGTGAGTCCAGGGTGGGCAGATGTGCTGCCTCTTTGTAAGGGAATGCTATAGGAAATACCATCTAGGTGGGTTTTTGATTTTGTTTTGCTTTGTTTTGGTTTGGTTTTATTGCTGCTGTTGTTTTTATTTTTCAGGAGGGAAAAATTTTTTAAAAACTCTGCTCTTTGCTTCTGAGTTTGCTGTCATTTTGCTGCCTTATCTAAATCTAATCCTGAGGATAGTAACACATTTGTATTTGGCATATCTGTTCACTGCTAAGGGTTTGGTTAAACCTAATCAGGAAGAAACATCATTTTGGCTAGTTTGCAAAGGACTAAGATTCTTTTTACTTTATAGAACTAGTGGGTCTCACTCTTGAGAGGTGACATTTCATTATAGTACTGAGTGCTAGTTAAGGCACCTAGGTCATCAGGCTTTGGGGTCCTACTTGCTGAGTCAGACTCTGTCCAGGTCTGGCCTGACATGTGCTTTGACAAGTTACCCTGCTTAAGATTCACCAGTTTAAAGAGGTAATCCTTGGCACCTGGACTAGACTGAAGTATTAGTGGTTCACATTCTAAAAGAGTTAACATTTGTGTTTCTTTTGTAGCATTAACAACAGTAACGTCTTCAGTGTTCGCTTCTTCCAAACCACCACTGTGTGCAGTTAAGTACCTGATTTCTTGTGAATGGACTTTTACTGGAAAGAGAAACAACTGAGTTTATTAAAGAAAACCATTAAAAAGACAGAATGAGCACTTGTGGTTTTCCTGTTTTGTTTTTCCCTAGAGAATGACGTGATTACAGTCCAAACCCCAGCGTTTGCAGAGTCTGTCACAGAGGGAGATGTCAGGTGGGAGAAAGGTGAGATTTTATTTCCTCTCATTTAGGTTAAAAACTAAGATCTCTTCATGAACCACAGCAAGTGAAAACTGTGGTCCCACCTTTTCTCTACATACATATCTACTTCCTCCCAGTCTTGTAGGAAAGTGGTCTTTTAACACAGTGGGCACAAAGGGGACCAGAGTTTCCCAGCTAACAGGTGTCCTTTGACTGTCTTTCAGCTGTTGGAGATGCAGTTGCAGAAGATGAAGTGGTGTGTGAGATTGAGACAGACAAGGTGGGTTTATCCTAAAGATTTATTGCTTAATTCTAATTATTCAGGTGGTATGCAGTATGCAGGCTAGTAACTTTAATCTGTAGCTACTTTGTTTTCTTTGTAGTTCCTGGGCTGCTTTCAGTCTTCTTCCTTGTATCACAAACATAGTAACTAAAGTATGTTTTAGTGTTTCTATGAAAGGACAGGTGAATGCTTGCTATAGCAATAACTTGTCCTTTTCTCACTGAAATGTGCCTTAGGTGTTGCTGTGTGTAGAGATATAATATCCAGAAGTAACAGAGTTGTAACTCGTTCTGCTTGACAATGCCAATACAGATGTGGAATCTGTCTCTATCTCTTTCTTTTTCAGACTTCTGTGCAGGTTCCATCACCAGCAAATGGCATCATTGAAGCTCTTTTGGTACCAGATGGAGGCAAAGTTGAAGGAGGAACTCCTCTGTTCACACTCAGGAAAACCGGTGGTAAAGAAGTTCTCCTGGTGGTCAAGGTCTCCAGTGTTTCCTGGTGGGGTTGAGGCTGATCATACACTGTCCAGCCTCAGACTGCCCCTGCCTCAGACTGACATGCTAGTCACACCTTTAGTTAGGGATAGGAGAAATTCTGTTAACATGTATGGTGAACTTTAATTGTCAAGTTCTAAGCCAACAGGATAATTCGAAAATCCACAATACTCTTTTCTTTCCCTATTTCTCAGATTGGATCTTTTTCTTGTTATTTTGTCTTTTTTTTTCCCCGAAGGGCCTTGAGTTTGCTAGGCAAGCGCTCACTCTACCACTGAGCTAAATCCCCAACCCCTGGATCTTTTTCTTAAAGAACTAACAGAAGGCAGGAACCCGAAGACAGTCATTTTCCCCACACTGACCTGGATCACATGGAGCTTTAAAAATATACAAATGGAAAGGCTTCGAGCTCCTGAGATTTCTGATCTATCACCTCGCTATAATAGTTGGATCATTGTTAGTTTTGTAGCATTCCCCTAAGTGATTCTGACATAGTCAGGCCCGAGAGCCACTGAAATGTGAGAATTAGCAATTTTATGGTGTGTGTTGTAGACAATTGAACATAGATTCCTTTTTTTACAATTACATTTGTGTGTGTGTGTCTGGGGAGTGTGTATCCAAAGGCATTTGTGTGGAGGTCAGTGGATAACTTGAGAATTGTTTTTCTCTTCCTGTCATGTGGGCACTAGGGTTGAACTCAGGTTGTCAGACTTGGTACTTTCTGTATAGTTTCTTCTCATGTGTAATATGTTAGGAAAATTGACATTTCTCTTTGGAAGAAATGCCAAAGAAAGATGTCTGTACTGGACCTTATATTCAATATTGGAGATTAAAAAAATCTGCTTTTCTGACTCATAAGTGAAGATTTTTGTAGTTAGAGCATTTAACTGTAAAAATAGCCAAGTAGAAAGATGGTAGATTGACCACTGAGGTTGGCCAGGGCAAGATTAAGTTCAAAGTAAGGGGGTGGAATCTAAAGTAGTTAGGAAGAACGGATGGCATTGTTGATGCTGGGAACTGAACCCAGTTTCTCTGTAGGAGCAGTATGTACTATGCACCCCTGAGCCATCTTTCTGGCTCCCAAAATAGAATTTTTATCAAATGCTCACTTAAGATTAAAGAGTTCAGAGGCTGGAAAGATGGCTCAGTGGTCAGATACTGCTTTTTCAGAGGACCCATGTTCACTTTACAGTGCCTGCATGGCATCCCACAGTTGTCTGAAACTCTACCTCCACGGGTTCCCGTGAGCCTCTTCAGGTACCTGCATGCACATGCACATACCCTCATGTAGATACACACTTACACACACTTAATAATTATTTAATTTGGTTTATTTAAAATAAGCATTTTTTAAAGAATTATTTATTTAATGTATATGAGTAGACTGTCGTCTTCAGATACACCAGAATACGGCATCATTGGATTCCATTACAGATGGTTGTGAGCCAAAATGTGGTTGCTGGGAATTAAACTCAGGACCTCTGCAAGATCAGTCAATGCTCTTAACCACCGAGCCATCTCTCCAGCCTCCCCTTCCCCTTTTTAAAATTTTTAATGGTTAAAAGTATTCCTTTTGCTGGTGGTGGCAGTGCACACCTTTGATCCCAGCGCTTAGGAGACAGAAGCAGGTAAATCTCTGTGAGTTTGAGACCAACTTGGTCTACGAAGAGTTCCAGGACAGGGCTATACAGAGAGAGAAAACCCTGTCTTGAAAAACAAAACAAAAAGAGTATTTCTTGTACATGTTAAGTTAAAATTGAAGATGATTAGCAGTATGTCACATATATGTGTGTATTTTAACATTTTCATTTGCTTTGTTACTTTGCTTAAAACAGTGGTTCTCAAGCTGGTTACAACCCCTTTGGAGGTTGAATGACCCTTTCACAAGGGTCATCTAATAACCTCTGCATATCAGATATTTATATTATGATTCATGACAGTAGAAAAATTACAGTTATGAAGTAGCAATGAAAATAATTTTATGGCTGGGGGCAGGTCACTATAATGTGAGGAACTCTATTAAAGGGTCATAGCACTAGGAAGGTTGAGAACCACTGTCTTAAGTTCCATTTTCTTGGGCTTAGTATGTGCTTTGAAAGTACTTGCTGAATTTGAAAGTCAGTAGATGTTAGTTAATATTTGTGAAACCGGGAAGGCATCTGAATTGAGCCAGTCGGACATTTAGGAAGATCTGAAAATAGAGAGTAGTGGCTTATATCAGTGTGTATCACGGATTCTTTGCCTGTAGCAGGTACCTAGGAAACGTGTTTGAGGACTGGAAATAGACCTTTGTCTAAATCCTCCTTTAGTAGCTGCAGTTAGTTGCCTTCCATGGGGTGGTGCCAATGGCAGCTCTTTTGTGTGTGTGTGTGCAGCTGCTCCTGCTAAGGCCAAACCAGC
Organism: Micromys minutus; assembly: GCF_963924665.1. Taxonomy (NCBI): domain Eukaryota; kingdom Metazoa; phylum Chordata; class Mammalia; order Rodentia; family Muridae; genus Micromys; species Micromys minutus. The sequence continues at coordinate 229,136,403 of NC_137969.1, forward strand.
TGAAGCCCCTGCTACAGCCCACAAAGCAGAGCCCGAAGCACCGGCGGTCCCTCCTCCCCCTGCAGCACCTGTGCTCACTCAGATGCCACCAGTGCCCTCACCCTCACAACCTCCTTCTAGCAAACCAGGTAAGACCCTGAATTAGTTAATTTTTCATTGCTGTAACAGAACACCTCACAGCAAACAACTTAGAAAAGATTTATTTGGGCTTGTGTTGGGGATGAGAGTCTTTTATGTCAAGGAAGGTGTGGTGTCAGAGTACAAGGTCACATGGTCTTTGCAGCCAAGAAAGATTGTCTGCTTGTTCACGTTGTTATTTAAGAGCTACTCACTCTCAGACCCAGCCTACTCCCAGTGAGTCTCCTCACTCCAAGTGCAAGAATTCAGTTTCTCTGGAAACACTGTAATGATGCTGGTAAGCGTCAGGATCTTGAGGGTAAAGCAATAATACTGTGTGAAAGCATTGCTTTCCATGTTTGATGTAATTGTGCCCTCTTCATTTTCAGTGTCTGCAATAAAACCCACTGCTGCCCCTCCACTGGCTGAGGCAGGAGCTGCTAAAGGTCTGCGTTCAGAACATCGGGTAAGCCTCTGACAGCTTCTAGGACAGTGACAGAGAGTCACTGTGGAGAGTGATAGTGTGGTGTTCACCTGGTACCACATTGCCTTGGCCTTGAGAATGGGGAGAAAGTTACTTGTTCATGGTCTCATAACTGTCAGAGAGTATATAACTAGAATGTAAGGTCTCCTGAACACTTGTGAGTAGGTTTTCTACTGTAGTGTGCTGCTGGTGAAATGCTTCAAATGAGTAAAATAATCTGCAGAGACTAGCACATCCTTTTTCTCCCCACAGTGACACGCACTTCACAGAGATAGTCTGCTGAGGGCTCTTACTAGACTTCCGGGATATTTTGCCTCAGCTTGGGAGCCAAGGGAGGGGGCAGATTGTTGCATTGTAACAATGTTCCTTCAGAGCTGACTAAGCCCCCAAGGAAGTATGGTCAAGAGTGTGGGTTCTTTGCCTGAGAGTGCTTCCTAAAAATACCAAAGCCTCAAAAGGTTTTTTATTTTGTTTTGTTTTGTTTTTGAGTTTCCGTTCCCCAAGTAGCTATTCTCACGCCAATCTTTATCAAGAGAAGTTGCCCTTTCTGAAATGGCTCTTAAGCTGGCTGGATCTACACCACAGTCTTCCTTTCATGAATTGGTTTTGGTTTTTAAATCACACTATTTCCTGAGCCTCTGTTCTTGGTTAAACTTCAGGTACATGTGAGTGAAAACTTTGGTCTCTGATTCCGTTTCTGCTGAGGCCACTCAGGAAAGGGAAAGCCTCTCTAGCTTTAACTGTAGTGATTGGACCCAGCATCGAGGACCATGCAAGGAATCCCAGCACTTTGGAGGCAGAGGCAGGAGGATCACTAGTGCTTGTCACTCATCGCTGGCAGGCTGAGTCGGCTCACTGACTGGGGATGGCCAGATGGTCATTGTTCCACTTCCCTTTCAGGAAAAAATGAACAGGATGCGGCAGCGCATCGCCCAGCGTCTGAAGGAGGCCCAGAACACGTGTGCAATGCTGACAACTTTCAACGAGGTTGACATGAGGTGCGTCTCTAGTTCTAGTCCCCACGCCTGTGGTTCTAGTAGTAGAACATGAAAACTTACCCTAAGTCCTTACCAAATGTTGATTCCAAAAGTAGCTTGACCTGGGAGAGGTATTTCTCTGCTTCACTCCTTGTTGACTTATGCCCCTGACCCACTGGTTTAATGTTTACTTTCCAATACTATGGAATAGATGAGAAAATAGTGAGCTTTACTGCAACCTAAAAAGCTTAGCCATTTGACGTTCCTACCTGCCTGAACTAGTATGGTCTCTGATAAGTTAGCTTGTTGTAATCAGTGTTGGTGGGGGGTGCCCACAGAGGTCAGAACAGGGCATTGGATCCCTTAGAGTTACAGGTGCTTGGGAGCCCCTTGACACTACTACAAGGAACCACATCTGGGCCTTTGAAAGAGCGATATGTAACAGCTTGTTTGATTTTTGAGACAGGGTCTCAAATATGTAGTCCTAGCTAGCCTAGAACTCACTATGGGGACCAGACTGGCCTTGAACTCACAGAGATTTGCCTACTTGTGACTCCCAAGTACTAGGATTAAAAGTGTGTGCCATTATGCCCAAGCTGGTTGGTTTGTTTTGAAACAGTGTCTCATGTTGCCTGGGTTGAGCTTGAACTCTCTTTGTAGCTGAGGATGATGGTAAGGGCGCCACCTGCTGCTAGAAATGGCCCACTTCTTGCTACCCTTTGGAATGGGAAACCCTTCACAATGTCCCTAGAAGGACACCACAGTCTGCTGTTTTCTAACAGTGACTATTTCTCCCCCCCCCCCCCCCCCCCAGTATCACAAAAGTTTATTTAGCAAAAAGTTTCATAAGAAAATGTGCATGACCTAATTCTACATCACAATCAAACAGGCCTTTGGGGAGGGATGTGAACACACTGCTGGACACTGGTCAGGCTCTTTCTAAGGCTTCTAACATGATGATGCTGTTTTCTCGGATGACCACCATCCAATGTTGTTCTGTGGCCCACTGGCTGCCATCTCCCCACACTCATCAATCACAAGGTTCATGAAGGGATCAAAGCCCCGCAGTATTCCTTGTACATGCCTGCCACCATTTAACTTCATAACTTCTTGTCCATAAATTTCTTCAGTTTGGGAGGGTGGGCTTTGCTCATGGTGACTCCTCAGCGGGCTCGGCCCAACGGCTAAGGAGTGAGTGGCCTCAGAAACGCCACAGTGACTATTTCTTGTGTACCTTCCCAAGCAACTTAGAATCCAGCAGGCAAAAGGACCTCTTACTCTACCCAGTTTTGATTGGAACTAAATTGAGAGAGAGAGAGAGAGAGAGTGTGTGTGTGTGTGTGTGTGTGTGTGTGTGTGTGTGTGTGTGTGTATACACTTGTGCATGTACATACATACATATATGTACATATATGGGAGTATGTAGGTGTGTGTGCATGCATGTATATAAAAGCCAAAGATCAAGTTTAGTTGTTGTTCTGAGGAGTCTACCTTGTTTATTAAGGCAGGTTTCTACTGGTCTAGAGTTTGTTAAATAGGCTAGGCTGACTAGCCAGAGAGTCCTGGGATCTGCGTGTCTCCGATCTCTGTAACTCTGAGATTTCATGTGTGTGCTGCCAAACCCAGGTTTGTTTGTTTGTTTGTTTTTATGTGGATTTTGAAGTTCAAACTCGGGTCTTCATGCTTACCTGGGAACAAAGGTGTTCTCTAGGTCCCAAAGAGTTAAATTCTAAAATAAGAACATCAGTTTACTACACCTATTCCTGTAATGACCTAATAGTTGATTTCCTTGTTTTCTTCAAGATTTTGATGTATCCAAGTTATCAGCATTGTAATGAAGAGAAAATTGTTTTATTTAACAAGTATTTTAAGTGATTATCATATGCATATTACTAATGTATGAAATTCAGAGGTTATGAAGATGAGTGTAAGCTTTTTGGAACTTGTTATCTCATTTTGGTGAACAAGCATCAAAAAAATAAAAATGAGTAGGAAGTGGAGAAGCGAATCTGTGCTTTTGGAGTTTGAATGGGCTATCAAAAATGGCAAGTGGGCTGGAGAGATGGCTCAGCAATTAAGAGCACTGACTGCTCTTCCAGAGATTCTGAGTTCAGTTCCCAGCAACCACATGGTGGCTCACAACCATCTATAATAGGATCCAATACCCTGTTCTGAAGTTTCTGAGGACAGCTATAATGTACTCATATAAAAAAATAAATCTTTTTTTTTTAAAAAAAGAAGGCAAGCATGTAAGCCAGGTATAGCATGCACATCTGTCATCCTGGTGCTTGGGAGGTGGTGTAAAGTTTAAAACCAGTCTGAACTATGTTAAGTTGAGAGCCTGTCTCGATTTAAAAATAAAACAATGTGAAAATGATAAATAGTGTTACAGAGAAAGTCATTCCAAATAGTTTTAGCAATTTGGATCATGACACTATCAAGAAAGTGTAAGAAACAGAAAACTTTTTTTTTTTTTTTTTTGGCCACAGTCTACATAGGATAGGATGCTAAAGGTTGGATCTGTATTTCAGAGGGGTTTGAATGTCAGTGTAAGAATGAATTAAGACAAAGATCACGTCTTCAAAGTATCCATCTCCTTTGCTTTGAGTATTAAGTCTCTCCATCTGCTTCTCAATGACGAAGTTTGTTTACTGAAGTATGTAGGGGTCTAGTTAATTTCACTAGATGTCATTATTTTACTGGGAAGTCCACAATGTAGGGAAGGACTTTTCCTAATGAATCTCAAAGGCTGCAGCTGTGTTTCCGTCATTAGGGCAAATTGAACACAAATTAAATTGGACTTTGAAATTGTACCCAGTTTCTTAAGACAAAGCATGTAAATATTTATGTCTCTAAAAGATGCAGTTGGCCCAACATGTTTGATGGCAAGTCTGTGTAATAGCTGGATCTTCTTTCAGTAGCTCATCTAGTGTCACTTAGCAGTGGCCTGAGGCCTTGATGGTAGCCAGTAATGTGGTTTGGATTGAGTGCCCTTTGGGTCTTACGCCTATCAGCTAACCCAGAGGAGCCTTTCTGAGACTTGCTCCTTCCTCCATTGTCCCAGCTTTGCCTCCAAGGGCTGAGCTCTGAAATAGAAACTCCTTAATGACCAGAAAATGGCATTCAGGCAAGTCTGAGACCAGAGACACCCACCACGCCTCTTTCCTGCAGTAATGCCTTTAGGGTGGTAATTCTAGCACTAAATGAGGTTAGACTCAGGAAAATAAACATTTAAACCCAATCAGTCCCCTTAGGAAAATTTTCTTTTTTAAAAAACAAAAGGTCTGAAGTGGGCAGTTAAAGAGTACCACATCTTGTCTTTCCTGCTAATGTTGAATTAAGCCATTATAGGGGGAAAGGGAGAAGTGAACATTTGGGCCTGAGATAAAGTTAAATTTAATTTTCTTCATGGTATGTTATTTCTATAATCATAGACGTTCCTGTGGGAAAACTATGGGAGAGATGTTTCTCACTAACTCTGCAGTGCATATGTGTATGTGTGTATGTGTGTGGGCAGGGACCCTAGTTGGTAAACCAGAGGATGTTCAAGTTGCAAAGTCTTCTCAGGCAAGCCCTGCGCTAAATCTGAAAGATAGGCCACAGCCCACACGGAACCACTTTCTAAATACCAAGGAAACCACAGTCGGTGAAGCTAATCTTAAGAGCAGACGCTGTGTGTTGTGTCTTGGTGCCCAGCCCAGTCCTCCCCCTCACGTGTGATGGGCACTAGTAACTGTTTGATGAGCAAGTAGCAAGAAAACAGTGAGTCTGCTGACTTTGCACAAGCCTGGAGGAATATTGGACTCACCAACTGCACATAGAAACGGTTACTTGTGGAGCCCACACTTCACAGGTGGCAGTTTTTCTTTTCTGCTAGTTAGGAGAACTATTACAAAGTAAGAAGCTTTCATTTTTTAAAAATACAATTCTAACAAAAGGAATATTGTTTTTTAGTGTTTATAAACCTAATTTGAAACTTAAATCTGTGTCTAATGTGGATAATTCATGATTTTAGTGTAGGGAAATACACTGTTTGGTATGGTAGTATTCAATGTGATCTTCAGATTCTCTGTCACTGAAGTCTGTGACTCTTAGAACTCAAAGGATTGCCTTAAAAGGGCTCAGCCATCTTAAGGACAGGTTGGCGCTGATTCTCCTGGGTGTTTAGTGTTTAGTGATGGGCACTTTATTATATTGACCACTAGAAAATGTGTCAGTGCTTGAACTTAGATGGTCCGGGCTCAGGGAAACCTGTCCATTTGTGTATATGGATAAAACCTGTGAAAGTCCAAAATGGGGCTTTAGCTGTTCCTGCTGGGTAGCGCAGGCCTGTGATCCCAGCTAGTTGGGAGATTGAAGCAGAGAATTGCAAATTTAAGGCTAGACCATGCAATTTCAAGACGCTTAGTCTTGAAACTTTAAAAGGGCAGGATGCAGGGTGGGTTGGGTGGTTGGAGAACATAGCTCAGGAGTAAAGCCCCTGCCAACACTGCTCAGAGATCATGACACAGCCTAAGGCAGTGTGCGCATGTGCACACACCAGAGCTTCATCGACAGTTTCTTTGCATCGTGTATTTACAGTAACATACAAGAGATGAGAGCTCGGCACAAAGATGCTTTCCTGAAGAAACATAACCTCAAATTAGGCTTTATGTCAGCATTTGTGAAGGCCTCGGCGTTTGCCTTGCAGGAGCAGCCTGTTGTAAATGCAGGTAAGTTTCTTGAGATCGGTATGGCAAAGATCTTTGGAGCTGAATGTGTGAATACAGACTTGCTGTCACATTTAGGCGTCTCCAAGGCTTTTTATTCACAATCTGTAGAAGCCTGATAACCTTTACCAAATACCAGCATGATTCTTTTCTCTGCACTAAGTGGGCAGAAAGCTTTCCCTACTGTGTAGCTTGGCAGTTGCTCTGGCAGTAGGTAGCTCTGAGATAGCCCAGCTTCCCAGGCTGTCTCATAGCATGGGAAATCTTGAGTTCTGGCTGTTCCCCCTCACCCTCCACCATGCACCCTTTACTTGGAGGCTTGGCTTTCATGTTTGGCATAGGCTCCAGGTTGACCTTTGACCTTGGGTTAGGGCCCTCATTGGGAGGGAAGGCTTGCGCTTTATACTCATTTCCTTTCCTCTTTGCTCTTATTGTTGAGGTGTTGATCTAGCTTACAGTTCTTGTTTCATACTGAGGCACTTCTGTGTTCCTTGGAAGATAGAGTGACACTTTGCGGTCCTCACCCTAAAATCCCTAGTCTCTCCCCCATTGAGTGCTGTGTGCTCTAGATACTCAGGAGGGCTTTCTTTGCTCTTGGAATCTCTCAGAGTTCTCATTCCCTTAACATGCATTTTAACAATCCAGTGTAGACTCTTTGGAAGATTCCCAAGCCTTTTCTTATAAGTACAATTTTCAGCAATTGGTTTTCTATTTTAAGATGGTAGATTTAAAAGCCAGACCTTCTCCACTTCCACCTGGATCTCTAGAGAGAATAAACTGGGCAGCATTCTCCTCCCTCCTTTGCTTTTTACAGAGCACTTGATATCTAGCCATTCTCTGCTCAGGGAAGACTTGCCTAGATAAGCAGTTAATGTGCTTCTGCTGTGTTCCTTCTGTGAGCTGTGGAACAACATGCTCCTACGTTCAGGTTGATTCAGAAGCTTGGGAAATACTGGTATGAATTGGGATGGACGCCAGGAGGGTGTCAGTTACTTGTAGTTATTTTCATGTTGATTAGTCAGCCCACACTGCATTGGCCACAGAAGACTTTAACTCCGTTAACTCCTTAGCCTTGGCCAAGAGGGTTGTATGTAACGTGCGTTTTCTCTTTCATAGTGATTGACGATGCAGCCAAGGAAGTGGTGTATAGAGATTATATTGACATCAGTGTTGCGGTTGCTACCCCAAGGGTATGTTGGGGCAAGAGTTATAAGTGCTTGATTAAATCCTGTCTTAGTTATTTTTATTTCTATACTAAGACACCAGGACCAGGGTAACTTAAAGAAAAAAGAGTATTGGGTGGGCTTCAGTTTCGGAGGGCTAATAGTCCATTGCCATCATGAAACTGAAATGGCAGCAGGCATGGTACTGTAGCAGTAGCTGAGTCACAAAGTATTGAGACAGTCACAAAGTAGAGAGAACTAACTAACTGGGAATAGCATGGCTTCTCTGAAACTTGAAGCCTACCCACACAGCAACATACCCCGTCCCAGTAGGAAGCCACACCTCCTAATCCTTCCCAAACCATTCCAACTTCAGACCAAGTATTCAGATATATGATCTTGTGGAGACCATTCTTATTCAAACCACCATAGATCTCATTTATATTAAAAAGATGGTCATATGAAAGGGGTTATTTCTACAGTTCTGTATTTTTAGGAGATGGTTAGTATAAAGTACATTTACAAAAATAAACAAAACAAAAAAACAACCAAGTGTAAGTCTTTTTAATCACAGTGAGTTTAAGGTGTTCTGGTTGGGGAAATTGTAACTATAAAGAGTACTGTTATTTGCAACTTAAAACAACTTTTCACTTCAGGGTCTCGTGGTTCCTGTCATCAGGAATGTGGAAACTATGAATTATGCAGATATTGAACGGACCATTAATGAACTAGGAGAGAAGGTACAGTAGACGGAAGTGTGTGCATGCACTGCTGGGCAGTTGAGGGAACAAAGCCTGCAGAGGTTGGCTTTGCTCAGGCCCCTGGAGCCTGGTTCTCTTGAGAATATATAGCCTCCAAGGAAAGCAGTGGCCACATAAACTAAGGAGAGGCATCTGGCAGAGCCCAGTATGCTCTAGTGATTGAAGTCTCTACATTCAGAATCTTCTGAGTAAAGAAATGTTGATTGTAAAGTCCTGGTTTCTCTGAAGGTGGTCACAGTCACCTTAGCTGAGCCACTGTCCTGTTCACTGGAGTTTGCACTTCTGATCTCAGATAAGAGATCAGATTTACTGTTTTGGAGCAAAGAAACCTGGTTGGATTTAATGTTTTTTATCCTTAGGCCCGAAAGAACGAACTTGCCATTGAAGATATGGATGGCGGTACTTTCACCATTAGCAATGGAGGCGTTTTTGGCTCACTTTTTGGAACACCCATTATCAACCCCCCTCAGTCTGCCATTCTGGGCATGCACGGCATCTTTGACAGGCCTGTGGCTGTAGGAGGCAAGGTAGGAACCATTATTTTTTGAGATTTTTAATCGCTAAATGGCTGGCTGTAAGAGAGAAACCTAAGCAAATCCTTATTATAAAGCATCCACTGTAATTTCAGACTTAAGTTCCAATTCTTAATTACTAAATGATAGTTAAGGCAGTGGTTTTCAAACTGTGATCTGGGGGTATTGACGTCATCTGGGAACTTGTTAAAGATGCCAGTGCGTACTGGAGAGAGAAATCAGCAGTGAAGAACACTTGCTGCTCTTGGCAGAATAACTAGATTCCATTCTCAGAAGCTACAGAGTGGCTTGCAGCCATCAGTAATTCCAGTTCTGAGGTACCAGGCACCCTCTTCTGTCTTCCTTGGCCACTAGGCATGCATGTGGTTGGTTGCACATGCATACATGTAGGTGAAATGCTCATTCATGTTAAAATAGTAATTTTTTAAAGTAAATTCTTAGACACACACACACTCAATCTCCTGAAGGAGAAATACACAGTTCCAATGCATGTTCAAGTTTCCTCTGAGACTTATTGACATGTTGTCAGCACCTTAGGGAGTCAGAGATGGGTAGATTTGACCCCGGGAGACGGCACAGGGCACAGGAGTCTATGGGCTACAGAATTGTATAAGAAAACTTGCAAGTTTTATTTTGTTTTAAGAATTATTTATTATATATAAGTACACTGTAGCTGTCTTCAGACACACCAGAAGTGGGTATTAGATCTCATTACAGATGGTTGTGAGCCACCATGCGGTTGCTGGGATTTGAACTCAGAAACTCTGGAAGAGCAGTCAGTGCTCTTAACTGCTGAGCCATCTCTCCAGCTCAGCTTACAAGTTTTTGAGAGTTCAAGGCATGAGGGAAGCCAAAGGGCTTGAGTTAGCTACTGGAAGATATGTTAGTTTAAAAATATAAGGTTTTCTGAGACTTCTGTGTCTAGAACATTTCTGGGTCACTGACCTCTTTATAAACCCAAAAATCATAGGTCTTTTTCTTGGAAAACAGCTACATGCCTAGCTTTACACATAACAGACTTTTTCTTTTTCTTTTTTTTTTTTTTTTTTAATTCATGGATTTTTAAGACAGGGTTTCTCTGTGTAGCTTATTTGACTGGGATTATCTATGTAGACCAGATTGTCCTTGAACTCTGATATCTACTTGCCTCTGCCTCCCCAGCATCGAGGATTAAAGGTGTGTCACCACACCTAGCAGATAGCAGAAAATTTAAACTCAAAATTAGTTTTTCCTCCTCCGGCTTTGGGTTGTTGAGCAGTAGTAAAGTGTTTGCTAGTGTGTTCAGAGCCCCAGGGTTGACACACCTGGCGTGGCAGTGCACGCTTGTGGCTCTAGCTCTTAGTGGTTTGGTGTCTTCTGTGGTTGTGCAGTGGGCTTGAGAACAGTCTGTGTTTCACAAACAAATAAAACCCAGTTTGTAAATGTGACTTCAAGGCAGTGCTGTTGTCTAGAAGTAAGGTGCTTGCTCAGAATACAAAAGGCCCATTGTTGGATTTGCACATTGCAAAAAATAATAGTAATAAGATTGTAACTTCAAAGTAGCTCCTACAGGCAGCCACAGTTGAAGAACAGTGTCAGGTAGAGTCCAGGGTTGCTTATTTGTTTCAAGGCAGTTTTGAGTAGCCTGTTTCCTTGTTAAACTTTGCTTCTAAGTTCCAGAGCTTTGCATGAAAGAAAATAAACCTAAGTTATCTGGAGGCAGCTGTGGTAGGAAAGACTTTGGAACTAGAAACATTGGTGTGGGCTTTGCTTTCTCACCTTTTTCCCTCAGCAGGGCTTTTTCTCTGATCTGCTGGATACAGATCTGTTGAGTTCTCCTCTCTGCAGGTGGAAGTTCGACCTATGATGTACGTCGCCCTGACCTATGACCACCGGCTGATTGATGGCAGAGAGGCTGTGACTTTCCTCCGGAAAATCAAGGCTGCTGTAGAAGACCCACGAGTCCTCCTCTTAGACCTTTAGGAGGAACCACACACCCTACCTATTGATCACGCAGGAACTGAAAACCAGTCTTCTCCCTGACCCCTCATCAGTCCCAGGTTAGCCTGATGACAGGCAGGCACTACTGTTGGCCTCAAGCAAGGAAGCCGGGGCACTATGTAACCAGCTTTCCTGGGTCTTTTCTCAGTGTTCCTTCTAGGCTCTTCCTCTCTCTGTGTGACTCTTACCTTCTGCTCTCTTGGGCCTGAGAGAGAGAGAGTGAGAGCCTAATGGATACTCATTAATATTCCTGCCTTTATTCCAGTCCTCTACAAAGACAATTTTGCTTCTCTCCAGTAACAGTGTACTATAGGGTTACCACCAGGGACCATGTGATTTGAGTTTCTATCTTTGGAAAGCGTTCTTCAGAGATGCCTAGGGGGATGCTTTGCCTCCCAGGCTCAAAGCAGCCTCTGTCCCAGCTGTTGACATTCTCACTTGATGCCACCTGTGTGGAGGTATTGACCACAGGCAACGAGGTGCTGCTCTGCTTCCTAAATGCACCATCATTCTGACCTGTCAGTGGCTTCAAGGTGCCTCTCTACCTCTTCCAGGAAGCACAGGCTGGGGGATTTTGGGGATAGGCAAAATTGTGGAGTGTCTCTTAAGGTTACCTGTTGTAATCACAGATGGGAGTTGAACCGTGGCTTGCCCTCACAGGCTTAGTTGTATGCTAGCACTGGGAAGATTCATTTTGGCGTAATTACGTACAACTGTCATCATGCCAACCCTTTCCAGCTTCTAGGAATCATTCTAGGACACTGTCCTCACTTAAAGCAGATTTTAGGATATCATGGCAGTGGGACAGCCTGAGAAGGGACTGTTCGCACCAAATCAGGCTGATGAGAGCTTTTAAATTCAAGGTGGTGTGTGCATGTGCTGGGAAGAGGCTCTTCTCTCCCTTCCTGGGATGTGGCAAGTCTTGGTGCAAGTGTGGAGCAAGGTCTTGGTGCCTCTGGTGCAGGACACAGATATAGGGGAGGATGGACTGTGGTGGGTTAGGCCTCAGGAGCTCGGACAGTGAAGAGATGATGTCATCTCTAAGATCACTCTTCAGGTGCAGGTACAGTTAGAATATTCTTGAGGCATGGTAAAATTCAGGTAACTGCTTACAGAAGCTCCTAGGCCTTGTATCCTGCACTGAGCCTGAGACTGCTGACAGTTGACATGGGGCCATTAGTGCTGAATGCCCTTTTTTATAATCCAAGACAAGCTAGGGGGAGGGGAGGAGGTCAGTATTGAGTGCCTGCAGCATCGCTACTATATCTACACCATTCATAACTTGTAATTAAAATATTTAAAGACTGATTTTGGATGAAAATTAAAGGGCAAATGTTCTCAAACAGGGCTCCAGGGTCTGTGCTCCTTTTGACCCTTGAGGCTGTACAGCCCCCATCTCTGTCAGCAACCACAGTGCCATTATCACTGAAAGCTACTTCATCCTGAGTTGGCTATCCTGGTGGAGCCACTGGTGGAACCCAGGATCTTTGTATATTTTTATCTCTAAGTAGCATACCAGGGCCCCATCTCATACCTTAGATGTATACATACAGCCAGCCAGGGGAGTCCACTAACGTCTCAGTGCCCTGGGTTATTTTCAGGGAGCCCCATGGCCCTGACAAGCCAACTCTTGAAGAGAAATTGTGGCTCCCACCTATGTGAAGCCCCTTCAAAAGAGTCCTTCAGGGGCAGTTTCCCTTTGAAGGACTTGCATCATTTCCTAGATAGAGTAGGGAGGGGCGAGCACTCTTAATACCATTAGGACTTGCTTGCCACGTGTGCGCATTATAACCACAGGTCTGCTTACAGTGAAGCAAGGGGTTGTCTCCTAGGAGCAGTATTTGAGGGGCAATGGACAGGACAGGGTTGGTCACCAACCCAGCCTTCCTTTCCCACATCATCTGCTGATCCTGTTTGCAGTTAGGCCCTCCCTCTGGTGGTTTGTCCCAGGAAGAGTTGGGGTCTGTGAGCAATTGCAGCTGGTAGCCTCAGTGAGTTATGTATTAGGTCTACAGTTTGATATGCTGCACATTCTAGAAGTGTCCACTAAACTTCTGGAGTAGCTGTTGTATTTTACTGAAAGGCCATTCATAAGCCCTGTCAGAACTGGACCATGGTATTCCAAACTGATGGCTCAACACAGTGCTAGATGTACAGTGTATAGGCTGGGTAAACCTGGAAGTGACATGTTCTCCATAAAGCAGTGGCCGAAGTTGTCTGACATTATGGGTTACCACAGAAGGAATCTACACTTATGAGCCAGCTCTAGCAGGTTCTAAGTTAACCTTTTAAGAGTCTCTGTTTTCTCAGGAGAATCTTCTATGAGCTGACTGAAGATTATGTGCTTCATGGTACCATGACCAGCTCGGGCATCTGCCGCCTCTCCTTCCTCTGTTTCTGAGGCTGTTCCTCAGGCTGCTTCCTTCTAGATCACTTTCGCTATATTAATGATGCAAAGATGCCACAGAAAAAACAGGCTTTATTAGAGAGTAGACAAACCCTAGGCACTTAGAGGACCAGAGCACACACGGACATGCACACATCAGGGAATTGGTCAAGTGAAATTTTGTTGCATGTGCCATGTCCCAGCAACTGGGTTGTCTTGAGGCAAGCCCTCAAACCCAGGGGGGAGGGAGCCTATCTTTGGAGATACCTCTTACTTAACCTGTCTGAAGGCACTGGGTAAAACTGGTTCATATGTTCTGTGGTGTCTCATTCTAAAAGTCAGCAGGCGGTGAATTGAATAGAAGCTCATACCAAAAAGCAGAGTGGCAAACAAGCAACACCTGAAAAGAACCAACTGCTGGTCCTGTGGAGCAAGCTCTTCTGACACAGGAGAGCCAGCCAGAGAATAAAATGCTTTATTCTGTTTCCAGACTCCGTCTAAGTGGTACAACTGCAGCCTAACCTCATGCTTAACACCTCTGGCTTCTCTTTCCCTTGTTTTATTCTCCAAAGTCAGAAATTAGAAGGTTCAGGACTGGGGAGTGGATCATGCTACACCCCACCTCTCCCCACTTCACCCTATAGACTAACCACCTTCCTAGCACCCAGACCCCTATAGGAACAGCCTCTGGTTGTAGCAGCCCACTAGGTGCATGACTATAGTAAACTCAGGACAGTCCTGGTTTGGGTCTACTGAGCTGGAGGCCCAGTGTCCTGAGATGTCTCCAGAGATGCCCCACATGGTGTACAAATGGCAGTGTCCCCAGATCCGTCAGTTGGCTCAGCAAGTGTTGAGTGCTTTGGAACTAGAGCAACAGAAGGCACCCTTTAACATAGTAGGTCCCAGCTGAAGGTACAGGTGTGTGTTCAACTGTTGACTGATGCGTAGGTTGCTCGCTAGGGTGCAACTCACTGCCCTTCCAGCAGCTTCTCTAGGCCTGTAGCAGTCATCAGTCTGAGGCCCAAGCAGGTGGTGAACAGAAAGAGGAGCTGCTGCCCCCATATTCTTTCCTCGAAGTCCACTGATGAGAGGGGCCAGCCCAGCTGGTAGACAAGAACTAGGCCAGCGGTTTCGTCCACTTACCCACCTCTTACCCCATTAGCCTGCTCCACTGGATAGTACTGAAAAAGGGGTGGGACTTGAGTTTGCTGATGCCACCACCTCCAGCACCTAGGCGCCGCTGGGGGTCGAACTGTAGCAGCTGTGGGGAGAGATCCGATCGGTACTCTGCAACCCTTCCCCATTCCGGAGGGTGACACCTATCACCAAAATCCCTAGGGTGCTCTTTCCTTGCTAACCCAGTAAGCTCCTTCCCCCATGACTTTGGTGGTAGCTAGCACAGGCATTTATGGGCATTTATGCTTTCCAACACTTGAGTTAATGTGCACAGGTAGTTTCTTTCGTCCCCTACCGATAAACCAGTGAGCCACCGTTGGGCAAGAACCTCACCTCAGTCAGCAGAGAGGCTGCTGGGCGGCTGAGCCACTCAGGCAGCTGGAGTTGGGTGTGGGCCTGGAATCCTGAAGGGTGGCTCTGGGACAGTGCCTGGAGAGGTGGGGGACACAAGGAAAGGCCACTTTAGGGATGCTTACACCCTAGTGGCAGCCCAGACATGCACACACAGGCACAGGACACAGTCCAAGAGGAAGATCTTGGTAGTTGCTCATTGCTAGGATCTATTAATGACTCATACTGAGCTAAACCCCAGACACTAAAGAAGTTGGCTCAGGAAGAGGAACTAGGGTTAGCATTAGGGTCGGAGCCTGCAGCTTTTTAGAACCGTTGTCTTTATAGAGTAGACACTATCGGGAGCAGCACTAGACTTTTTTCCTAAGTCTCTACAAGCTACATATGCAATGGCAGGCCTGCCACACAGCCATTGAGGCCAAGGCAGGATGTGAGGGCAAGCAGAGCAAGCTAAGGGTGCACTGCAGGAAGAGGGCGGGAGAACCATGTGGGGCTTGGGGTGTCAGCCTGAGTTAGGACCAACAAAGGCACATTAGGTCTGACCTTTAGGTCACTCACACTGTAGCCTTCTGGTGCTAAACCATTTTCCTGCTCAAATGTAGTTCCCTCTCTTGCTTCCCAGCCTGACTGGTCCCACATGTCATTCTGGGCTCATCTGAGTGTGTAGCCTGGTCAAGTGGGTGGTGTATGTACTGAACCCAGCTGGCCGAGCAGCAAGCTCTGGGGATCTGCTGTCTCGCCCCAGACCCTGTGCGTTACAGATGTGCGTCATCACACTTGACCTTTACACGGTTGCTGGGGACCAGACTCATTTCATGCTTGAACAGCAGGCACTTTACCCAACGGAGCCACGTCCCCAGCCTGCAAGTGGGCTTGGCTGACCCACTGACTTGTACGGAAGAGCCTTCTCCCATCTCAAATCGAAGTCTAGGGATTACATAGCCTTGAAGGGGGGACTGGATAGTAGGGAAGAGATTTAGATTATAATCCAGAAGCCTTCAGGGAAAAGGTTGCTGTTTCTCCAAACCTCAGGTCAGGCATGCTCTTCCATAAATCTCTGGCTATGCCAACAAGAAGCCAACAAGTCTCCTTAGCTACAGGTCATCATGCAGTATGATCATTGCCGGTGGTCTGATGGGTGGAAGGACGTGTAGCCCAGTAGCCAGGCAGGGAGAACCAGGCAGCCTCTGTTTTGACTCCAGCTGGCTCAGCCTAAACCCAATGAACCCCAGCAGAGCTCTAGACCCTCCCTGCTCAGCCACTCACCATTCCTGTGAGCAGTTCATACAGAAGTGACCCATAGCTCCACCAGTCACAAGCTTCGGTCAGCTCAGAAATCCCTCCAACCTCTGAGAACAAGAACACATACATCCCCACCTCACATAAAACGGTCCTTTCTCTTGTAGCACCCACTGCCCATCTTCTGTTTTTAACCCATACAAAGGTAACCAAGATTTAGAAACATCCCCCAACTTCCTTCTTGCCTGGAGCACTGTACAGACAGTCCACGGCTTCCTGGCTGCACTGGGGCTCCACTTCTGACCACTGGCCAAAATATGTGAGTTGGATGTGACCTTGTCCAGTGTGCAGAGAGGAACGGAGGGACAAAGGTTGAAAGTAGCGTCAGCTGGATTCTCCAGGCAGCCCCAACACAATCATGTCAGGGGCCAAAGGTCATCCCAAGTGGAGTCTCCCTCAGGGTGTGACCCCTTATTGCCCAGGGCCCAGGGGTGTTCCTAAAGCTGTTTGCCCACCTCTGTGTCTTTAAAGGAACAGATGAAGGAAAGGGAGAGGGGGGGAAAAGCATGGCGCTTTATAATCTTGGGGGTTCTGTTGATTCTTGGCTCCCACGTGAGGAATCGGGTTGGAGCAGGGAGGCTGGGGCTCTTACCTGCCTGGTCCAGGAGTAGGTTCTGGGGGTTGAGGTCCCGGCACAGCACCCCCTGTTCATGCAGTGCCTCCAGCGCCAGCAGCATCTCGGCTGCCCACTGCTTCACCTGTCCCTCCCTCAGGCTCCAGGCAGCTCTTCCGCTCCCTAGGCTGGTCCTGTTTGCTGATGGGGTGCTCTGACCCCTGCCTCGGCCATAGGCCCCTAGCACCCGGTCAGCCCCTTCTCGTACCCAGTGGAGCCTCTGAGTGGGTGCTGGGTTCGAACTCTGGCCAGCTCGCCTGACTTGACTGTGCAAGTGGCCACCCGGGGCCTCTGTGAGATCTGAAGAGCAGACGGTACTGGTCCTGGATGAAGGTTTACCATCAGCCTCTTTCTGAAGCTGGAGGGCTTGGGCTAGGCTCTGGGAAGTCCATGGAGGCTCCATTGGGATTCTGTCCTGCCTCGAGGTATGGCCTGGTGGGTGCTTTGCTGGAGTCATGAGGCTGAGTTGGACTTTGGACTTCTCCTGGGCAGAGCCAGACTTGAGCCCAGAGTACTGAAAGTGGGCCTGGGAGAGTAGATGTGACCAAAGGGTGCCTCCTGGGCCAAAGGGAGTGAGAGTGTAGGGAGGAAGAAGAGCACGCACACTAGGCCCAGGCCTGATCCTCCCTTCCCCCCATTTCATCACACCCCCTCTGCCTCCTCAGCGGCGATCTGATCACCCTGCTCTGCCCCACCTCCTGGGAGCTCAACTCCACAGCCTTCATACCGGATCAAGCTCCGGCGTTCCTGTTACGCTTCCTCTTTCGTTTTAGGGAGAGTGGCATAGCAGACGTTAGAGGCCACGCATGGATTGACAGCGACCACATCATGACCCAAGGATGTGCCTCACATTTTAGAATCACTAAATGTCTGCGGCGAGGCTCAGTTCCTGTCTTTACAGGTTTAGTCACCGGCCTCACCATGTGGTCGGTCAGTCAGGGATGGGCACTGACCAGAGAAGCCAAGACTAGAGGAAATGGTAACAAAGAAGACAGCTGAATAAAGTCCCCCTTCACCTGCCTAGGATGGAGACATCCTGCCCACGATTTCCCTGCCCCCTCAGCACCATACAGATCTCCACAGCAGCCTGGCCCTGCCCTCAGCCTTCTGAAACTCTGGGTTCCCTGTCTGTGCCACATATGTAAAACAAGCCATATTCCTCCTCAGAGAGCAGAGTTGGGGAGAACAGTAATACCTCAAAGCTCTGAGGAACTGATGGGCCCTCGAAGGTCCCCTCACCTTGCACATGCTCCAGGTGCAGGAAGATGGAGTCCTCGCTCACGAAGTATCGCAACAATTTTGTCATGTAGGGGACGCCATGTGGAATGATAGTCAGCCTCTCCCGGCTTACCGTGTGACACCTGGGAAGGCTCTGGGGAGGGGACAGGGTATGTAAATGACCTGATATTCCCATATTCCCATGCTCTGGGTTCAGGATAGTAGGCTATGAATGGGGAGACAGGCTGAGTAGCATCTGTTTTCACCAGGTCTAGCCCTGAAATCCCTTGGAATCCACGTCCAAGGAAGAAATACTGTACATGCATTGTCAGTCTTGGAGCCTTGGGCAATGCTCAGAGGAACAGGCAGATTTTGGCTTGGAGGAAGCATGGACATCATATGCACATTCTGGGGGTGGGGGGTGGCTAAGCAGGGATCTCAAGAGCTCTGAGAAAGTTCCAAGAGGAACACAACATGGCAGCAGCTGGGCAGCACCTGCCTTCACGACGAAGGTTCCTCCAGTTGTTGGGTCCTGGACCACCTGCACCTGCCAAAGTCCAGGAGACACTGGTCAAGGTATGTGTTAGTCCCTGGGCTCTCCAGGCTCTGAGGCCAACATCCATCCTGGTTTAGTAATCTACCCCTACTATACCCAAACATCCAGGTTCTGGAGCTTTTTTTCTCCAGCATCTGGGGCTCCTACCTTCAGGGGAGCTTTCTCAACCATCTAGCCTCCTGTCTCCCCTGGTTGTGAGCTCAACAAGGGCAGGAACCATCCCATCCAGCTTAGAATTCCCATAATGCAAGGATAAAGATCGACTCTTCACTATGACGGCAAGTGGTCTAAGTACCCTCTGTTGGGTTTGCTGTAACCCTCATGAGAACATCTCTCCCACTACCTGCCTACACCAGGCAGGCCCTGTGTGGCCTGAGGTGGACAGCCAAGATCAACACTGTAGGCTTTGGCCAGAGGCCATCGTCCCAGCAGGGATTGAAGGTGGCATGGCTGAAGCATCTCGGAGGTAGTCAATTCTTCTGAGCTTTGCTTATAACTGAAGCTAGGCTAGGTGAGGTGGTACACCCCTTTAATCCCAGCAGCGATGGAGAAGAGGCAGAGACAGGCAGATCTCTGTGAGCTTAAGGTCAGCCAAGGTTACATGGTGAGCCATTTTCTCAAAACTGAACAAAACAAAACAAACAGAAAAACAAAACAAAACCCCCAAACATGAGGAACCTGAGGCTTCTGAGAATGTGCTTGCAGATCGGGAGGGCTGACTGCAGAAGGCTCTGCACGCTTTCTCTTCTTTGCTACATTTCTTTTTAAATAAAGTGAGTGTGGTTGTGCACACCAGCCACCTGGGGAGCCGTCCTCTGATAGGAGCCCTCTCCTTCTCAGAGTGCCTTTGGAAAGTGGGGAGCTGAGTTCACACTAGACAGTGGTGAAAACTGTAGCCTAGCAATGGAGTAAGAGAAAGAGTCCTATATTATGTTTAATGGTGCCGAGCCTCATACACACTAGGCTAGAGCTCTGTTACTGATTTATAGTCCCTAGCTCAGGGCCCCAGTTTTAAAACTTGGGCAAATAAACTGACTTTCTTAACCACCACTTTCTTAATCTGCAAAGAGGAATTATAAATGTCCACCTTGCTATATCACTGGTTTGTTAGGACACAAATAAAAAAGTCTTCAATGAAAGCCATGACACTATCACACAGTGGCCAAGTCATGCACCTTCTCTGAATCTTGTGCTCGTTTCTGGTATGTGTGTGTGTGTGTGTGTGTGTGTGTGTATACACAACATATGTGTGTATGCAGTGTATATATATACAGTGTGTGTACACAGTTTATGTGTGTATGCACAGTGTGTGTATACAGTGTGTGCGTATACACAGTGTGTATATATACTGTGTGTGTGTGTGTGTGTATGAGGCCAGACTTGATGATGCTGGATGTCTTCTTCCTTAGCAGTTCTCCATCTTTTTGAGGCAGAGTCTCTTACTGAGCTTGGAGCTCACCTTTTCACCTAGGTTGTCTGGCTAACAAGCTCCAGAGATCTGCCTGTTTACCCTTCAATATTGGGGTTATAGCCATGTACCCCACTATGTCCAGCTTTGTATGTGGTTTCTGGGAATCAAACTCAGTCCTCATGTTTGATTGGGAAGTACTTTGCCAACTGAGCTGTTTCCCTAAGTTGCCTGACAATGGGGATCACAGCAATTCATTCTTCGTAACATCATTGTGCTTGTTGGTAAAAGCAGAGAATCCAAGTGTAAATCCTCCTCAGCCCTGGTAATTATCAACGCCCCGTTGTAGAAGAAACAGACAGTGTTCACTGTGTGCTAAGGGATTTAAATGGCTTATTTCATTGCATTCTCCCTACCAGCTTTATTGGTGAAATTGAGGTTCTGAGACATGTGATCACTCACTTTCAAGCCTACTGCTAAAAAGTGGTAGCATCAGAATTTGACTACAGACAGGCTGACCCAAGAATGGGGTAAGTGCCTGCCAGGCTGGGCCTTATTTTCTCCATTATCAGTAAAGTGAAAGCAGGGGGCTAGGCTCGCCCTGCCCCTCCTTCCTATACCAGGACACCAAACCAGAGCAGCAGTACCCCTTTTGACCACAAGAGGTCTCCCTCTAACGGCTAGAGCCAAGGCTGCCCTTGGCTCCCTGACCAAACTTGTGCAATGTTTGAAGACAGAGGCAGAAAACACTGGGGTCATTTAGGAAAAGATTCCCACAAGTATTACCACCCCCCAGATAGTTCCCCACCATCCTTTCCCGAGTGGTATTCCCCGGCACCACCTCCTTGGCCAAGTCCTCTGATTTACAGTCAGAAACTCAGACAAACATGGGAGCCAGAAACTAAAGAGGACCCATAAGTCAAAAAGCCCGTGTGTTCAAAACATATTAATACCCATTTTTTTTAAAAAAGGAATTAGACCTAAACATTAATAACAATTACTTTGAAGTTAGGTAGGGTGGTAAATTGTTTTCTTTTTTTGTTTGTTTGTTTTTTTGTGTTTTGTTTTAAACTCGACATTCTCTCAGTATATTTCTAGCAGAGGGAGCATTTTCCCACCGATACAACCAAACAAGCAAACACATCCTCTCCCTCGGATAAGTGGCCCAGGGGACAGAACAATAGCTAACACCTGTCAGGAGCTGGAGATGTCAGTAAAGTGCTTGCCCCACACACATGAAACCCCGGATTTGCATAAACCGGGAATAGTGATATACATCCCAGTACTCAGGATATGAAGGCAGGAAAATCAGGAGTTCAAGGTCAGCCTTGACTATATGACAAGTTTGAGGGCATCCTAGTTGCATGAGATCCTGTCTAAAAAGTGGGGGCAGTTATTAAAGATACAGCACTGCTAAGCACAGCTTTCTGTGTGATGGAGATGTGGTCCTGCACTGTACAATGGGGAAGTTGCATGATCTCTGTACAGTGGCACAGATCATGCAACTGGGACACAGGGCACTAGACTTTAATCCACCAATGGGATGTTAGCCTTATAATTGGGAAGATGAAAGGCAATTGTGGCCACTTTTGAGTGTGTGCATGGGTGTACATGTGCATACACACACACATACACATATACACAATCCCAAGAGGCTGGGAAAATGGCTAAGTGGGCAAGAGTGCTCAGTGTGGGAGTGTGAGACCTGGGTTCAAGTCTTCCCATGAAGAGAGCCTCACTGTTGAGCAGGGATAGGAGCTTTGCTGGGGCTTGCTGGCCACCAGCCAGCTCAGCGAGAGACCCTAAGGCAATCTAGCAGAGAGTGATGAAGTGGGGTACCCAGCATCCTGTGTGTGTCCATGGGGAGTTCTTGGGGCACTGAGATACACCATTGGTGAAAGGTGTGATATGGCCTGTTTTTTATTTTTAACATTTTATTTATTTACTTATTTTATGTGAGTACACTGTTACTGTCTTCAGACACACCAGAAGAGGGCATCATATCCTGTTACAGATGGTTGTGAGTCACCATATGGTTTCTGGGAATTGAACTCAGGACCTCTGGAAGAGCAGTCAGAGCTCTTAACCAATCTCTCTAGCCCCCAATAAGGCCTACTTTTAAAGATACACAGGAACTCTAAATCCTGGGTGGAACCTTTCTTGAAGCAGGCAAACCCCAAAGCTTTAAAGGTGTTCTTGATTTTTGTTTGTTTGTTTGTTTGTTTTTAAGACAGGGTCTCTCTATTATAAGCTCTGACCCAGAAGTTATTATGTAGACCAGGCTGGCTTCCAACTCACAGAGATCTGCGTGCTTCTGCCTCTAGAGTGTAAGAATTAAAGGTATCTACCATGCTCTGCCCAGATCAAACAGGTTCTTAAAGGCTTAGAGGGGAAGATACACTTGAGCAAAGTTGGAACAGAGAGTGGGCAAGGCCAGTGCTCCATCTGAAGTGGACAGCTCCTCCTTGGATCCCTAGAGCTACATGGGACTGTGAACCCCACCATCTCAAGATCTGATTTTTGTTTTCCAGGAGAGGCTTGAAAGGTGGACTTTCATATGAAATATACACATTTGAAAATGTTGGTAACAACAACAAGAAGCCCCCAACCTGTATTTGAGCCAAAGAAAACAAGAAGCAACTCAGGAGGCTTTTCTTCCTCTTGCCCAATTGAGACTCTCTGAGGAGGTCCAGAGACAATCACTGACAAAAGCCCACAGGTGTCCTGGCTGCCTACGTGGTCCCTCACATGCCCACTTCGCTCCTCCCTGCCACCTCCATCCCTGCCATTCCTTCTGCAGCTCTGTCAGCCCCACAGCCAAAACCTTTAAGGGGCCCAGGGTCGTCCTGAGCAAGCCCTTGGCTCCCTTCCTGGGCCGAGGGTAGCCACTAGCTGCCTAGCACAGCTGCTGCCTGCATCTGCCTGGGCAGAGCTGTGGAGTAGGACTGACGGCCCAAACACCTTTCCTAATTTGGGGAAATTTCTGTCCCTGGTTGGGACATAACCTAGAGGAGAAAAAAGACCCCAGGAAGGAGCTGGCATTTACCACTTGGGTATGAAAAGGGAGCCAGGCAACCTAAAGATCTTAATGTGTCTCTTCCCTCTGCATGGGCCTCAGGGCACTGAGGTCTAAATGCTTTGCACATGTGTATGTCTCAGGGTTGAGCAAATCAGAGTTCTCCTCTAGATTTCCTCTTGGGGGCTCCTCCTTTATATGAGCATTCTCCAAAGCTTTGAGAGTGTCCAAAGTTAAAGTACCAGGGGTGGAGCTTTCATTGAGTGTTTCCCAAACGTATTTAGTTCAGGGTGCCTCTCGTCAAACCTGGCATCTCACTCCGAGATAGGGTGTCAGTCTGTCTGTCTGTGAGAGCAGCCACGCTTAGCCAAGGTCTGTCTGTGGCCACTGTGCAGTTCTGGGGGAGGGGAGACTGCAGCAGATGGGAAGCTGGCTGGACCTTCCCTGAGCCTGGGGCCTGTTCCAGGGACCCAGGAGAAGCATCTGGAGCAAGGCCTAGAGATGGGAACTTAGCCCTCCCTGCTCCTGTCGAGTGTACTCAGAGCCATCAACCATGCATGTCCTATTATGTGCCAGGCCTTTCCCAAAAATGGTTTCATTTCTTTCTCAGGTCACCACCACTTTGGGGGGTGGGGGGGAACAATTCTCAGAGCTGTGAGGGGACTTATCCATGGTTCACTGGCCAAGCCCAGGGCACACTTCCCCGGCAGCATGCTGTCCTACTACATGACAGAGAGGCACACACTGCTCTTTTTTCTCTACGGGCTCCCAGACCCACCAAAAATGCCCAGTGCTTTAAACTACATGCTTTTGGTTTCAACCCTAGAAATTCTGATTCCACAGGTTTGGCATGGGGTCCTGACATCTGTTTAAGAAGCTCACCAGATGACCCTTAGAACTGTTTAGAGAGCCCCGGGCTAGAGGCAGAGGGCAATCTGATAGAGGCTCAACTTTTACATGACATCTTTGTCCCTCAGATTTCTCCACTTTAATAGGGCTTGGAACATCATCTCCTGAATTCTTGTCCACTCTGGAATAAGGGAAAGGGGAAAGGTGCAAGATGGTCGAAGGATGAAGGCAGGACTACCAGAAGAGAAGGGGTGGAGCTGCCAAGGCCCTGGACGATCCAAGCCATCTCAAAGAAATGCATGTCCACTGGTCAAGCTAGAGAGAGGGACCTTTTCGTGTAGGAAGTGTTCAGCTGTGTGTGTCAAGAGACTGGGGCTGCAGCCCTGACTGGCGGGCTGTAAGGAGGCGGGCTGTGAGAAATGGGCGGAGCAGCGAGTGCTGGGCAGATCCCTGGGTATAGCTCCTCCCACAGTTTCCGGTCGACCAAAACAGACTGCCTCTTCTACCTTCTCCGATTCCTCCCTAGAACCTGACAGGTTATTTTGGGAGAGAAGTGGACCCACTGGGCCTGGCACCTATCCCCTCCGATGCAGGCAGGACTATAGATGCCTTCCATCCTCTCCCTCATCTGCCACGGCTGACTGTACGCATCTGCTTCCCTTCCCACACCCCGTGCTCGCTCACCTTCTTGATGACCCCAACCACCCTGCATCCCTTCAGCTGCTCCAGAGCAGAGCTCAGTGTGCGGATGGGCCGAAGCCTCAAACTGCTGAAACCCTGCAGAGGAGAGAGACAAGGTCTCAGCTGTGGCCGTGGGTAGGGTTTCTGGATGTCAGAAGGGGCTACAGTGGGTAGGACTTGGGGTCTAGGCAGACCCAGCCTCACAGGGACAGACTGAATAAAGAAGCTGCTCTTGATTCAGAGTTTGGGGGCACACTGGTTCAAAGCACCCCAGCTAGCTTTCTGCTCAGCCCCCTACCCAGCCATATTAGGACGGCTTCTAGGGGCTTTAGAATCCTCCTTTTCCAAAGTCTTGTCTATGAGAGGCAGATGCTTTCAGGGGTGTCTGGTGGGAACATGTGCATCTTTGGCCTCAAAATGTAAACAACCTACTTTTGTGAAAGGTGAGTTCCAGGACAGTGGGCCTGGGAGGGCCGTGGTAGGGAGCACACAGTTGGCCACAGAATCTGGAGACTGGGTGCTCGTGTGAGACTGGCTTGGAGTCACACACAGACTGGGGTGGGCGTTTAAGTCAAGGATGCCAGGTGTCCTGTGAGACAGAGGGAGAAGGATGGGAGGGGAACCCTGGCTCACACTCAGACTCACATCCTCCGCTACCTACTCTTCCCTGGGGCGGGAGGGGAGTGAGGGTGGGGGGGTGCCTCTCTCCAGAGTCCTCTTTCTCGTCCTCGGGGATGCAGGGAGGCTCTCCTCACTGTGTTCGGACTGGCTCCACTGCCCAGTGTCCGCTGCAGGTGGCAGTTGAAGATCTCCTCCGCCCTCCGTAGGTACTTGGTAATTTTCAGTTTTACAGCTTCACATCTCTCCTTGTTGGGGTCAACTGTGGGGAGCCAGAGGTCACCATCTGTGATCACCAGGACCCTCTATCTCGGGCTTACTGGTGGCAGAGATACCAACTGCATTAACCATGTCTGCCTGTCACAGCTGATGCTAACTCCCAGATGGCTTTAGCGGGTCCGCCCCCCAGTTCTGTGTTTGCAAGCAGGGGCTGAGAACAGAGATGCAGGAGGAAATGGGGAACCACCAGGGCCCTCAGCCACCCGTTCTTTTCAGCTGGCACCCACCACCTCACTGGCTGTTCTCCCATCGCAGGAAGGAACAAGGTGAAGATGTTCATGTCCCTTTTCTTTAGAAGAGGAGAGAGAAGCGTCCATAGTACAACGCTTCCTCTCTCTCTGCCTCCCAGTATGAAAAAAGGCCAGGGTGGAGACCAGGTTAGACCGACAAGGAATACTTCGGACACTCCTGAAGCCTGGACATGGCAGGGTCTCCTCAACAACGGTGACACTAGTCATCATGGTCTGCCACAGGCCCTTGAGTCTCAGAGTTAGCATGGAAACGCCTCATTCTGCCCTGATCAGCCCTTCCCTCTCCCCTACTCACCTGGGCCTCCCTCCCTCTCTGTGGAACAGCGCTAGGCAGCAGACAGCACACACACCATCTTCAGCATTCACATCTAGATGTCCCTTGCTGGGCCCCTCTGATCCCGGTTCTCCTCTTTTCTCCCTTTGCCTGCCCCTCTTTGCTCTTCCTACCCAGGATTATAATTAGACATCCACCTGTCAGCCAGCCCCGCCCTCCTCCTCTGGAGTGCAGTTTCCAGAGGGACACTGCCCAGCCCAGCTCTGTGGCCAGCCAGGAACAGCGGGCCAAGAACACAGCCACGGGAGCTGAGACAGTTCCACCTTCTGATGGAGCCCTTGGTAGCCTTGAGCCCTTTAACTGCTCCATGCCTCAATCTCTTCACCTGAAAAATTAGTTGCTGCTGGTACTGGAGAGAAGGCTCATCTCTTAGGAGCACAGACTGCTCTTCTAGAGGACCTGGGTTCGATTCCCAGCAAGACTTGGCAGCTCACAACTGTCTGTAACTTCAGGTCCTGACCATCTGACACCCTTACACAGACATACAGTCAGGCAAAACACCAGGGCACATAAAATAGATAAACAAATGAATCATTTAAAAAAAAAAAAAAAGAAGATGATCAGTTCTTGCCCAGAGCCACACACACTTGTAGCCTGAGCAGTCAGGAGGCTGAGATAGAAAGATTAGCCTGGGCAACAGTTAAAGACTTATCAAATAATAATAATGACTAATAATTCTTAGATACTCGTATCTATTGATGTGAGTTCATTTAACCACGAGTTAACATGGTTAAAGCCTAATGGGGTCTGCCAGGTAGAATGTCTCCATAAATCCAAGTTCTCGTTACTCTCCTTCCTGGAGGCCTGGCAGGGTTAACACGATGCCGTGGTATGGGCAGAGACAACGGCTCCCGCAGCGGCCCGCCCCTGCCCACCTTGTGTCTGGGCACATCCCCACCCTCACCGTGCACACCACGGAGCAGCACATCCACACCATTCTGGTAGTGGTTGAAGGCAGCCTCGTAGTCCTCACTGACATCTCGCTCCAGGGCCAGGTGGATCTGTGTAGCTGCATCTACCAGGTAGTCATGTTTGGCCATGTCAGCTGTCCCTGTAGCTACCCGGTTCCGAATCTGTTCCAGGTACATGCAGGTCTGGGACCGTGCCCGTGAACAAGGTTCTGGCTCCAGGCCTAGGCCAGGTGGGCATTCACAGGCTACCAGGCTCATAGTGGCCCTGCTGCTGTGACCTACAAGAAGCAAACACATTAGGAAGCCACGTGTTTAGAGCCACAGCCCACCTGTACCCTAGCATCCTCTACTAAACACTGGAGAAACTCGATATTCACATCCAAAGGCTGCAGGGACAAGCAATGGTAAGGTCCTGTCATTGAGCTGGGCCTTGCTTTTCTTTTCTATTCAAATTCAGTTCCATAAGTATCTCCCAGTCACGTTGTATGTATGGAGCACGGAGGTCTGGGGATACCTGGGACCCACAGCTGCCTTTAAGGGGTATCCACAGACCAAAGTCTCACACTGGCTCAAAGCCTCTGGTCTCGCTCCAACCCCCACTGGCTTCTCCCCCTCCTCCCTACCTGCCTTGTGAAGTTTCATTCAGCTCAGTGGTACCTCTCCCAGAGACAAAACATTGTTACCTTTGGCCCTGAGAGGTCAGGAGTCAGTGAGTGGGGAACGCCCCCCTCACTACCCAGGTACCAAGCCGGAACGCAGAGCTCATCAAAGCCCCTTGGGAGAAGAGGTGACGGACAGATTAGATGCTAGTTCATGTGGTCAGGGTGACCGCGCCATGGAGGCTATCCCAGAAGTCCAGGGGCCAGTGAGTCCTCCCAAGGACCTGACAGTAACTCCTCCCCAAGCTACGTGTGACACCAATGGCTCATGGGATAAGAGTGGCAGCTGCCAGAGGGGAAGGGGCAAAGAGAAGTCAGCCAAGCAGCATGGCCTCTGTCCCTCAGAGCAGCACAACAGCCACCTTTGCTGTCTCGGGTACCCTGGAAAATGGCCAGGGGATAGCTTTTATCCCCGGATCTTCTCGGTTTCGGCAAGGAAGAGACACAGGATAAAGGATGCGGTGGGAAGGAAACGAACAAATCCAAGCAGCCAAAAGCTGAGAGTCTTGGCCAAGATGAGGCCAGGAGATGGGAGAAGGCGGCGTTCCTGCTCTGCCAGGCCCAGAGGGACAGGTAGCTTCGAGGCCTGTACTGGGGCATCAACGCCTAAGCGTTGCGGGTTTCGGGTCCATCTCTCGGAACCACAAGCCTAAGCTACACATGTGGATCAAGCAGCGCGTGCATGTACCCACACCCCC
The DNA here is from genome assembly GCF_963924665.1 of Micromys minutus. Lineage (NCBI taxonomy): Eukaryota > Metazoa > Chordata > Mammalia > Rodentia > Muridae > Micromys > Micromys minutus. The sequence goes on from NC_137969.1 coordinate 229,164,430, forward strand.
ACCCCACCCCCGCACTTAAGGTGCATCACTACAGGGAAGGTCCAAGGAGGTCGGGTTGAGGCAGGGAGGGGAAGGCTCCTCCTCGCCTGGGAGGATGGGTGAAGAGCGGAGCAAATACAATACCTGTCCGCAGGCCCGAGCTCCGGGCCTTCCCGCCAACGCTGTCCCTGCTCTGCAAGGTTCTGTCCGTACCTCCCACCCTTCCGCAGGTGCCTGGGGGCAGGGGTGGGGCGTCTAGCCGGGTGCCTGTCAGCCATTGGTTACGGATGAGCTCATCCTCAACCCGTTAGAATAAACCTCCAATCATCACCTTCCTCGGCTTCTGACAGCCCTTAAAGCCCTAGAGTTTGCAAGGCCAGGAACTCAGGACTGGGGAGTGGGTGAGGGTCGGGGTGGGTGTGGGGGAGTGAGTGTAGGATGGAGAGAAGAGGTCTATTGTCACCCAGGGATGTGGGAGGGGCTGCCTCAGACCTCTAAGCCAATAAAACTTACTACAGCACTTCCAAGAGTCTGCTCATTCGCTACTTGGGTTTTCCTCTGTTGGACTTGTACTCTGCCCCAGGGCCTACTATAGGAATGCCTCTATAGCTTCACAGATCAATCTGCCCAAGTCTTCCTGGGCTCTAAAGTCAGGTGAGTGGTTCAGAGTTGAGCAGCACTGAATCCCAGCCTGGAGTCAGAAAGACATTCCCAAGAAAGCCACAGATGACCTGACCCCCTTATTTGTCAGAAGCCACGCTGCACTTCGCTGTGTTTTTGTCTCTTTGATTGTTTTCCACAGGGGTCTCCTCTGGCTCTTCTTCCTCCTCCACACCCCCTCTCACCCAGAGCTGCTGCCTTCTCTGGGGATCAAACTCAGGTCACCTGGCTCAAATGACAGCACTTTATGCACTGAGCCACCTCACCAGCCCCAGATTTCACTCTTTATTAATAAAATGTGATGGTTTGTATATGCTCAGCCCAGGGAGTGGTACTATTAGGAATGTGGCCCTGTTGGAGTAGGTGTGTCACTGTGGGCTTTAAGACCCTCATTCTAGCTGCCTGGGAGCCAGTATTCTGCTAGCAGCCCTCAGATGAAGATGTGAAACTCTCAGCTCCTCCTGTACCATGCCTGCCTGGATGCCACCATGTTTCCGCCTTAATGATACTGGACTGAACCTCTGAACCTGTAAGCCAGCCCCAATTAAATATTGCCTTGGTCATGGTCTGTTCACAGCAGTAAAACCCTAACTAAGACATGAAATAAAACAACTTTTAAAAATGAGTATTTGGGGCTGAAGAGATGGCTCAGTGGTTAAGAGCACTGACTGCTCTTCCAGAGGTCCCGAGTTCAATTCCCAGCAACCACGTGGTGGCTCTCAACCATTTGTAATGGGATCTGATGCCCTCTTCTGGTGTGAAGACAGCTACAGTGTACTCACAAATAAAATAAATCTTAAAAAAATAAAAGTGAATTATTTATTTTTATTTTATGTACATTGGTGTTTTGCTTGCAAATATGTCTATGTGAGGTTTGGATTCCTTGAAACTGGACTGTCCTGAATTACTTAGTGAGTGCAGGGAATTGAACCCTGATCCTTTGGACAAGCAGCAAGGGCTCCCAACCATAAAGCCATCTCATTAACCCTAATAAAACATCTTAAATCCAACACTCTGTAACTAAAATAAAGCATAACCCACAGAAAGGGGGAAATAGTTGGAAATTATGTATTTGATAAGGGTGTGGAATTCATAACATATAAAAAAATTCTTACATTTTGTCTTAGTCACTGTTCTGTTGTTGTGAAGAGACACCGTGACCATGGCAACTCTTTTGAAAGAAAACACTTAACTGGGGGCTGGCTCACAGTTTCAGAAGCTCAGTCCATTATCATTATGGTGAGGTGCACCGTGGCGTGCAGGCAGGCACTGGAGCAGTAGCTGAGAGTCACATCCTGATCCACAAGAAGGAGGACTAGCCTGGGCCTGGCATGAACTTTCAAAACCTTAAATCAAAGCATACTTCCTCCTGTGAGACCATACCTCCTAATCCTTCTAATTCCATCAAAGAGTATGTTACTCCCTTGTAACTAAGCACTTAAACATATTATTTTATGGGGGGCCATTTTTATTCAAACCACTACACATTTAATAAGACAAAGACAAAAAGTTCCAAACTAAGGAAAGAATTTTTAATAATTTCTTCAAAGAAGATATGAAAGTAACCCGTAAATTGATGAGAAGATATCAAATATCATTGATCCTTAAGGGGATGCAAATTAAAACCACAACAACATACCACTGATACCCACTGGATGGCCATATAATAAGAAAAATTACTATAGCAAGGCTTGACAATGCTCTGGATTAGCTGGGGCCTTACACTGCTGTTGGGGATGTGGATGATAGAACGCTGCAGAAAGTGAGTTAGCAGATGCTCACAAAGTTCAATTTACATACGCTCTACCACTGAGATAAATCCCCAACTTATTCTTTATTTCTGTGTTTGTGAATGTGCCCAAGGAGGTGAGAGAGGCACCGGCTTCCTGACGCTCGTTGACACCAGGCAGTTGTGAGCTCCCTGGTGTGGGTGCTGGGAACTGAACCTGGGTCCTCTGCATGAACAATATGTGCACTTAACCACTGAGCCATTTCTCCAGTCCTATTACACATATTTTTAAATGACATGCATGTTTGTTTGTATGTATGTTTGCATGATGCCCCAGCATGCAGTGGGAGGTCAGAATGCAACTTGCAGGAGTCAACTCTCTCCTACCTTTTGCATTCCCGTAACCAAACTCAGGTCTTTAGGCTTCGTGGCTAGTGTCTGTATCTGCCTTTTCTGAGCCTTTGTTTGCTTGTTTTTCTCCCTTCCTTCCTTCCTTTGAATGTGCCGTTTTGGTCTTTAAAAAAAATTTTTTTAATGATTTTAATTATGTGTGTGTAGGTATGTGAACATGGAGGCCAGAGGAGGGTATCACATCCCCTGGAAAGTTACAGGCAGTTGTTCACTGCCCAATAGGCTGCTGGGAACCAAACTTGATTGAGGTCTCTGCAAGAAGAGCCAGCACCCTTAACAGTAGAGTCATTTCTCCAGTCCTTTATCATAATTTTTAAAAGTAATCATAACAAAAAACAAACAAACAAACAAACAAAAACAAAGACTCATTGGTCCTTTGAAACTCTTTCTATCCACACGGGGTCCCAGCTCCATCCTGTGTCCATCACGGGCATCCACTGAAGACCCTCACTGCTGGAGTCATTCCAGCTCCTTCTCCCGTCTTTTCACGATCGTCCCCCCCCCCATCCAAACATTTCTTTTCCATCCACTGCAATGTGTTTAATGAGAACATCTTTAATTGATAACCTGTTTACTGTAAGAACATTTTAAACTCATTTTGTTTCTGTCTCTGTTTTCATTTTTTAAATTGTGTGTGTGTGTGTGTGTGTGTGTGTGTGTGTGTGTGTGTGTTTACACCATGGCACATATGGAGCTCAGAAGGCACTATAGGAGTCAGTTTTCTCCTTCCACCACACAGGTCCAGGGATCACACAGCTCAGGCAGTCAGGTTTGGCAGCAGGTGACATTCCCACCCTGGACCAGCTCACTGTCTCCAGTCTTTGCTTTTAAGACAGGATTTCCCAGGGCTGGAGAGATGGCTCCGTGGTTAAGAGCACTGACTACTTTTCCAGAGGTCCTGAATTCAATTCTTCAATTCCCAGTAACCAAATGGTGGCTCATCTGAAGACAGCAACAGTGTACTCATACAAAAATAAACAAATCATCAAAAAAAAAAAAAAAAAAAAAAAAAAAAAGATAGGATTTCCCTGTGTTGTCTAAATTGGTTTCCAACATATTGTCTCCTGACTCTTGAATGTTGAGCTTACCAGCATAAGTTACCTTGCCTAGTTGTATTAATTTATTTTTCAAAAATGCAAATAAATTGGAGGCTGTAGAGATGGGTCAGTGGTCAAGAGCACTTGTTGCTCTTCCAGAAGACTCAGGCTTGATTCTCAGTTCCCAGTTCCCAAGGGTCAGTAACCCCAGTCCCAAGGGATCTAATCTCTCTGGTCTCTAAGGGCACAGTCTTCGTGCATACAAAAGACCCTTACACACAAATTAAATAATCATAAAATTTGCCCATGTTAAAGTTCATGAACCAGAGCCAGGCTGTGCATACTCAACTTACTGTGGAAGACTCCTAACCTCATCCTCTTTCTACTCTTGCCCTGATTGCAACGGACACCACCATCCTGGGAAGCCTCTCCAAGCACCAGTCAGACTCTGTGCCTCCTTGATTCAAACCTGTGAGAGTTCCCATCTGGCTCCAAGATGTCCTTGGGATCTCCTGTGGCCCCCAAGGTCTTCCTTCACCACCCTTTCTCATTCTTCTCCTTTATTACCCTCACCCACCCAACTTCAGCTCCTCCTACCAAGCATCTCTTACCCTAGGGCCTATGCCCTGGTGCTGCCCCCTTCTAGAATAATCTTCTTCAGAAATCTGCCTGGCTCCCCTCTCCCTATTTTTAGTCTGTGCCTTGAAATGATTTTCTTCCCAGTCTGATACTCTCTCCCATTTTCTGTCGTCCTCTCCTCTCCTCCCCTCTCCTCTCCTCTCCTCTCTTCCTCTTCCCCCACCCCCTCTCTCTTCCCCTTCTCTTCCCTAGACTGAGGGCATGTCCTGGACTGTACTTGCTTCTTTCCCTGTGCCTGTTTCTTTCCTCCCTCTGATCTGAGATCCATGTGCACAGGGGCTTTTGTTCACTGATGTACCTCAACTGCCAAGCACAGCATATGTCACGTAAGATTACTCAAGAGATGTTGTCGAGGGGATGAGTGGGCTCTAAAGCTTAAGAAGAAATTAACCAGGGAATGCAATTGAGGAGGGCCATGGAGAAGAAAGCTCTGGACAGAGACAAGATAGGCAGGAATGCCCTGTATAAAGTAAGGGAGAGGATCACATCTGCTGACCAAACAGAAGGCATGAGGTCACTGTCAGACATTAGCACCACTTCCTGAGAGAGACAAACACTTCTTCACAAGCTCTAAGCGAAGCTCACAAATTTTCTTCTTAACTTGATAATGGGTTATCTTCTAAGCACAGAGCAAACCCCATATGTAACTTAGGAACGTTCCCACAGTCCGTCATCCTGGCTTGAAGCAGGATCACACTTCTCCACCCCTTTGCAAGTTGGGCTGAGTCATAGAACTTGCTTTGAAGTGCTCAGGGATGAAACATGTGGTAATTTAGGGTGGGAACTTCAAAAGCCAGTGGATAATTCATCTTTCCCCTTCCTCCCACCAGAGTGGGCTTAGAAGCAGACAGCCTAGATCTCTGGGAAGTAGCAGTATGTAAGCTCTCTTTCCTCCAACCATGACGTGTGTTGGATGTGAATAATGACTGACAGAGAAGGTTTTATTGCAGTGAGTAACTGGATGGAGATTGTGCAGGAGAGGGGTGCCTTTGATTTTCACAGCTCTTGCTGTAATTATGAAGCAAGAGATTTCTGCACACAAGGAGCTGTCTAGAAGGATGCTCATCCCAGCTTTCTCTATAGTAACCACCACCAAAACCTAGATGTCCAATAGTGTGTCTGTTATGGGAATCTTAGATGATAAAACACAAGTCAGGTTTGGAATGGCATCATAGGAGATAGATAATGTTACTGGAAACAATCCAGACCAGATGGTGTTTAAGGTTTTGTTTATTTTTATTATGTGTATGAGTGTTTTGACTGCATGTATTTAAGGGTACCACATTTGTGCCTAAGGCGGGGGGGACAAAGAGGCCTTAGATCCCCTCGATATGGAGTTGCAGAGGGCTGTAAGCTGACATTTGGGTGCTGAGCAGCCATTGTTCCTAACCACTGGGCCACCCCTCCAGATTAAGTTTTAATAGCAGGCTGTGAAATAAACCGTGTTTCATTTGGGTTTTAAGCTAAGAAGATTTGCAAGGACTCTGCACCTCTTGCTTTGTCTCCTGGTGATGACAGTGGTAATAGTGGGCTCTTTTGACATGAAACCTCCTCATCAAATCTATGACAAGAGGCTTGATCTGCTTTGTCCAAAGAGGTTGAAGATGATGTTTGTTTGTCCTGTAGACGATCTACAAGGGGACAGAGGAGGACAGGCCACAGCCATACTGTCAGGATTCAGCAGGGTTCTGGTAAGAGATAAAGGTATAATTTTTGTCTACAGCCTTAACCCATTTTGTACCAAGCTGGAGGAATAATTTTTGTCTACAGCCTTAACCCATTTTGTACCAAGCTGTAAGACAAATTTTGTTGCTTGTTCTTTGGATTTTGGAAGAATTTGTGGTAGATTGTAAGAAAGATTATTGGAGGAGAATATTGAAAGGAGATAACACCAACCAATTATGTGAAACAAGAGGCATTTGCTGCTGTTTAGGCAAAGAGAGAGCGGTACTAACAGGGACAGCATCTCAGGATGGTAGAGGATTGTTGCTATACAGTAGTGGGGTAGGGATGTGTTCCAAGACCCCAGCTAATGCTTGAAAACCTGCCTGGTACCCAAGCTCATATATAAGCACCGTGACATCACCACAGTAGAACTGCAAACCAACAGCAGACAGCTACCAAGTGACTGTCTTGGAGGGTAGCACATACAGTGTGGATACACTGAAGAAAGAGACAGTGTACATCCCAGGTGGGGTAGCGCATGACAGCCAGAGATTCCATCATATTACCAAGAACAGCCTACGGTTTAAAAGAAAAAAATTACGGATTGTTTATTTCTGGAATTTTCCACTTTATATTTTGCAATTCTAAGTAACGGAAACTCCAGAAAGTGAAAATATAGACAGACTACTTACTGTGGGGGTTTGGGGAGAGGACAGTGTTCAGGAGTGAGCCAACTTTAACTGGCTGTTCTTTGACCCTAGGAGCATGGCCAGTGGAGGAGGCTATTGCTAAGTAGTTATTTTCAGAGGTGTGAGGCTGTTACAAACGGAGTGTGAGTTTCTGGAGCTTGGGTACTGAACCAAGTGGCCACGTAAAATCAGGTTTATAATCAATCTGTCCTAAGAGATACCTGTTATCTTAGCCACATGATAATTAGACTTCCTTAAGAGAATTAGATGTTATTCCTCATGGAGAAGCAAGGTAAGGAGCAGAAAAGTCTCCATACATAGAAACATGGAGTTGCAGCGAAGCATTGTGGGTATTTTTTCCTTTTTGAAACAGAGTCTCCCTATGTTGTGCTGGCTGTCTTGGGACTCACTTTGTAGATCAGGCTGACTAAAACTCACAGAAATCCTCCTGTCTCTGCCTCTCTAGTGCTGGGATTCCAGGCACAAGCCACCACACCTGTCACCGTGTGACTTTGGGAGAGCTAAACTCCACTGGCCAGGGCTTCTCTCTCAAGAAGGAGTCAAGGGCACCCAGGGCTGCCTAGAGAGTCTGACAGGAGAAGAGTCCTCAGGATTCCTCAGCTTCCTGTGGGACGAGAGGTTGTATTTCCAGTTTCCCTGGGAGCACTGATCTAGGATGTAGGCAGTTCTAGCTGTGCCGTACCCAATCTACCAAACATGAACTCCATAGCCCCGCAGGCCTGGCCCTGATGCCTGGGGGAGGGAGGCAGGATACTACATGTGAATCCCAGCCTGCTGGGCCTGGTTCTGCTTCTTCAGACTGTGGCTTCTGTGTCTGTGTGGCAGCCAGCCGTAGCCAGCTGTCAGTTTCTGACCCTCCAAGATGCTGGGGAAAGAATTTCTGGGGCTGATCTCACCCCTCTGGGACTTGTCTAGCAAGTGGGAAGACTCCACAGGCTTCAGGGACCCTCTGATGGTGCTGAGAGATCAGATAACCCTGTAGGGGGGTTATCTCAGGCTAAACCTGCTGGGCCACCATGCTTCCAAGTATTATCACTGTGGACTAGGAAGCCTGAGGATTGTGTTACTGCCGTGGCCTTGTTGGGTGGCCCTGGCTGAGGCATGGAAGGGTAGGACCACAGAGGCAGGGAAAGAAAGACAGAGCATGGGTCTTCTCCACTGAACAGCTTTACAGAGGGGTCAAGAGTGTCTCACCTGCCATCCAGGTGACATCCCATAATCCAATTCACATCCTCAACCCCTTCTCAGACTGCTGGTCCTCTGATGTTTTCCATGGCTAACAGGGACCAGAAACACACCATCTTTTTGGCCTGGAGTCTTTGAGGTGGAGCCTCATCTGCCTCAGTCGAAGCCAAAGTCATGGGAGGGGGCCTTCGGGCTTCCCTCAGGAAAGGGAGGGGTCCGGCTTCTCCAGAAAAACAGCTGTTAAGTTTTGTTACTGACAGACAGCCATCTTTCCACACCAAGACTCGGCCCTGCCACCGCCCCGTCTGGAGCCTTGATTTCCCACCCGAGTTTGTGGGAAGGCCGTTTCTGCCGACCCACCCAGGCACACCTCACAGATGGTTTGGCTAGCTCCTCCAGTGGGGAGCACAGTTCTATCCTCCTCCTGGGGAGGAGGTGCTGTCTGGAGGGGCAGGAAGCATCCGCTTTGGGTCTGGATTTCATCCCATCTCGGTCCTTCCTGGGAAATTTGAAAATTCTGGCTCACTCAGTCTGCGTAGCTTTTGACAACTCAAGCTCAGCATCTGCCTCTGTATAACAAGGAGGGGAAATTTCATACATTTTCTTTAAGGCCTGCGTATCGTTTGATTGTTTAAAAAGTCAGTGACTCCCGCCTCACCGGCTTCAGAACTACTTGGGAGGAGACGCTGTTGAACTATGACTTTCCCAAGTCCACCCACAGTTTGCCTTTACCCAGAACTGGGGTGAAGGGGGAGGAGGGGGAGGGGTGATTTGCTTTCTCGTTTTTGTTTGTCTGTGTTGTTTTATTTGTTGAAACAGAGTGTGATTATGTTGTCCAGGCTGGTCTTGAACTTACAATCCTCCTAAGTGTTTATGATGTGCCTGTTTTTTAAGGAACAACTCAAGTGTCACCAACTCTTCCTTCCTTCTAATTATAATCTTAATCCTTTGACTAACTTTTCCCCCCCTAGTTCTGAGAGTGGAACCTAGAACCTCCTGAGTGCTAGGCAAGTGTCCTACCCCTGAGGTGTACCCTCAGTCCTTTAAACAAATATTAAGATAACTGTAGTATTAATGTAAATATAATTTTGATAAATACTCTTTAAACTTTTGAAAATTGAACTTTTCTTTTCTGGGTATGAGCATTAAGCCTGAGTGTGCCATATGTATACCTGGTACCCAGGGAGGCCAGAAGAACGTGATAATCCCCCCAGATCTGCAGGTAAGGATGGTTGTGAGTCACCATGTGGATGCTGAGTTCTAATAGGAACAGCAAGTGCCCCTAACCACTGAGCAAGCTCTTCAACCCCTTTAACAAAGACTCTAAAGGCAGAGACAGTATCTCATCTTCCTCTGTGTGACCTTGCCGGACTCAGCCTCTGTCTGGTGTCTCGTTGAATAGATTCTCAAATCCCACAAGCATATAGGGGAGTCACGGCAGTGTGTTCCCAAAGCTCTTCTTTCAGGATGCAAAGCTGTTCTTTACCATCTAAGGCTCCTTGACAAAACTCCCAACTCCTCTACTCCCAGAAACCCTCCTCACTTGCCTTCTCTCTACGTCCTAGGTAGCTCCTAGCTTAGCCTCTCAGCTATGACGTCTTTCTGGCCTCCTAAAGTTTTTCAGAGTGGAACTCCCTTTCACAGGTGGGGAAGTGGGAGGACATTTGCATATTCATATATCTTGCTCCATCATCAGTCCCTCTACTCCAAAACACCTGGTCCTAAGACTCAGCTGATGCTCAGGAAGCAGCAGGACAGACAGCACAGGAAGCAGCAGGACAGACAGCACAGGAAGCAGCAGGACAGACAGCACAAGCAGGAAGGCCCTACATCTCTTCGTACCATGCCCCTCTTACTAGACCCACCTACTGTAGCTGTGCCCAGTGACCTCTCGGTTTTGTGTCCCTAGAGAGTATTTTCTACTGGGAAACAGGTAGAATGATCTTTCACAATGGTGATAGTAGGGCAGGCAGTGGAGGTGCTGCACATATTTAATCCCATCACTCAGGAGGGAGAGGCGCTGGATCTCTGAGTTCAAGGACAGCCTGTTCTACAAAGTGAGTTTCAGGACAGCCAGGACTATGTAGAGAGACCTTGCATCAAAAAGGTACTGTGTACCTTTTTTTTTTCCTATGGCTTGACACCCTTCAGTGGTTTCCTGTCACATTATAGCAAACCTCAGACTCCCTACCCTGCCTTCAGGGTAAAGGTCTGGCTCTTGAAGACTTCCTTTCTTCCTCCCTCACCCACCATACTCTGGCCATCTTGGACTCTTTCCTAACCCCACTGATGTCTTCAGTTTGGAGCATCCTTGTCTCTGATCTTTATATGACCATCATGTCATAAATGCTGTAAATGTCCCCTCCATGGTGAGGCTTCCTGAGACCTGGTCTACAGCATTTCCCTTGAACACTGCCTTTTCTGTGTTCTGTCCTGGTTACTTTCTGTTACGGAACAAACTGCTCTAAAACAATCTGTTGTTACAGTGTCTCCCCATTCCAGCAGTTAGGAAGGGAAGCAGGGCATGGTGGGGACAGTTTGTCTTTGCTCAGTGGAGTCTTATAAACGCTTTTATTTTATTATTTTTCTAAAGGGTTTGTTTAGGTATAGAAAGATAGCTCGTCTGTTAAGAACCCTGGCTGCTCTTTCAAAGGACCCAGGTTTGATTCTCAGCACTCATATGGCAGCTCACAACTGTCTGTAATTCCAGTTCCAGGGCTCTAGCATGGGCACACAGATATAAATGCAGGCAAAATACCAATGCACATAAAATATTTTTAAAATTTGTTTTGTCTCTCATGTATGGATGCTTTGCTTATATGCATGTCTTCCTTCCTTTCTTCCATCCATCCATCCATCCTTTCTTTTCTTCCTTTCTTCTTGCCTGGTACCTGCAGAGATGAGAAGATGAAACAGAATATAGGTCCCCTGCAAGAGCGACAAATGCTCTTTCCCATTGAGCCCTCAGTCTGGCCCCAGCACCTTTACTTGTAATCATGTGTATATGAATGGGTCTATGCACTCCAGTGCCTTGTGTACTCGTGGCCTGGAATTCTAGGCAGGCTTTAGGACTTGAACTCAGGTCCTGTGCAAGAGCATCACGTGCTCCTAACCACTGAGCCCTTTATCTAGTGTCCTGAGGTGTCCATTGAGGTGATTATAATGGATGGAGCCAGAGGAGTTTGGGGTTGGCTGAGCACTTCCCTCTCCTCCCCATCTCTATAGTCAGTCTGAGCTTCTTCCTTACATGGTTTCCTCAAGATGACTAACACCGTGAGAGAGCAGAGTTCCAAGGGACCGAGGTGGAAGGACCAGTGGCCTTGGAAACTGGCATAAGAGCCACTGTCTGGGCCAAAGCAGACCAGCCCAACTCAGCCAGAGGAAGGGAGCTAAAGCTTCACTTCCAATGGAGCAGTGTCAGGGCTATCTCTGATGTTCCACAACTGCACTTTCTTCCTTTTTCCTTCCTTCCTCCTTTTTGTTTAACCTTGACAGAATCTCACTGCGCAGCTCAGGCTGACGTTGAAATCTTCGTTCTCCAACCTTGGTTTCCACAGTGCTGGAATTACAGGTATGTACTACCAGGTTCAACTGCTCTTCAGTCTTAAAAACTTCAATTTAAATATTTCTTGTTGTTGCTTATCGTCATTAGTGTGTGCATGTGCATGACGCATGGATAGGTGTGTGGCACACGTGCTACAGAACACGTGTGAAGGCTCCAAGACAACTTTGTAGGATTAGTTAATTCTCTCTTTCTACCCTTTTGTGGGTTCCAAAGATTGAACTTAGGTCACCAAGTACGGTGGTTTGAATAGGAACGGCCCCCATAGACTCATGTGTTTGAATGTGTTGCCCATAGGAAGTGGCACTATTAGGAGGTGTGGCCTTGTTGGAGGAAGTGTGTCACTGTGGAGGTGGGCTTTGAGGTGTCAGTTATGCTCAAGCCACGCCTAGTGAGACAGTCTCCTGCTGCCTGCGGATCAAGATGCAGAGCTCTCAGCTCCTTGTCCAGCACCATGTTTGCCTGTGCACCCCTATGCTGATAATGGACTAAGCATCGACAATGTAAACCAGTCCCAATTACATATTTTCCTTTACACGTGTTGCCATGGTCATGTGTCTTCACAGCAATAGAACAGGAAGACACCACGTTCTCAAGATAAGCAACTTTACTTGATGAGCCATCTTCCTAACCCCTCCTAAAGTATTTCTGTCTCTGCTTACCATCCCATCTATCTATCTATCTATCTATCTATCTATCTATCTATCTATCATCTATCCAACGAGTATGAATGTTTTGCCTGTGTATATGCTTGTGTACCACATGGGGGCTTAGTCCCTGAAAAAGCCAGAAGAAGGTGTTAGATTTCCTCAAACTGGAGCTTCAGACAGTTGTGAGTTGGTGTGGTGCTGGGACTCAAACCCAGGTCCTCTGGGAGAACAGCCTGTAACGGCTGAACCTTCTCACCAGATTCCTCCCTATCCCCTTCAAGTTTATTATTATTATTATTATTATTATTATTATTATTATTATTATTATTAAAGTACATTGTAGCTGTCTTCAGACACACCAGAAGAGGGCATCAGATTCCATTACAGATGGTTGTGAGCCACCATGTGGTTGCTGGGATTTGAACTCAGAACCTATGGAAGAGCAGTCAGTACTCTTAACCTCTGAGCCATCTCTCTCCAGCCCCCCCCCCCCACTTCATGCTCTTAATGAATCTCTTAGGCAAGTGTTTCTGGCCCCAGATTGTTTCTTGCTTTAGAATCTTGGGTGCTCAAGAGTCCCTTTGTCTTAGTTTTGAGTCCAGTCATCAATTTCAGCAATTAAAATGAACCCCTATACCCGCTAACACACATCTCTGTGGAATGAGAGCCCCGGGGGCAGGGGGAGGGCGTGCACGCTCCATTCCCCACTGCTTCTCAGAGCCTGTTACTCAATGGCATTCCACCAATGAGTGACAAGCTCATTACACAGGTCCCTGAGGACCCAGGTGACCTGAAAGGACCGGGAGTTTGGTCAAATGCACCATCACGATGTTCCTTCCCTAATTGTTCCTGCAGTGAACACCCTGGCCAAGGACAAGGGTTTCTTCTTCTAACCCAGGAACTACCCTGCTCTCTGTCTGGGTTACTGTGGAGGTTGCTGGCCGGGTGAAAACTGATGTTCTGGGTGGGGTTGGGGTCCTCAGGGCCCAGCCAGAGGCCCGAGGGAGAGAGGGAGGGGTGCTTTCCTCAGCGAATGCAGCCAAAGACGATATCTTTGAACAGCTGCAGCTAAAGAGAGAAGGAAGAAAGTAATTTCTTTAGCTGAGTCCCCTGGGGCCAGCCCACGCCCTCTCTGATCCCCAGCCAGGAGCACATGCTGACCGAACGCAGGACTGTCCTCCAGCACCCCGGCCTCCACGAACAGACGAATGGAAGGCAGCTGCCTGCATAGAGCCCCTCTGTCCTGGTCATTATCCTGGTCTTCACCCAAAGCCTAGAGCAATGGTTCTCAACCTGTGGGTTACGGCCATCAGAAAACACTTATTTCTCATGGTCTTAGGAGCTGAGACACCGCTCAGTAGCAAAATTATAGCTATGAGGTAGCAATAAAAAATAACTTTCCATGGAACCACAAGATGGAACTGCAACTGAATGTTGCAGCATTAGGAAGGTTTGAGACCCATTATTCTATAGGCCTTTCTGTCCCTGAGTTCTAGTTAGTATGTTTCAATGGCAACAGATTAAAGTAGGGCTCTTCCACCAGCAAACACACACCATAAAAATGTATTCACACCACCTCATGGGTCAGGAGCAGCTGGGTGTCTGTTAGAAAATGGTTAGGACTCAGAGAAGGAATACATTTTCCCTCCTAGGGAGGAAGGTGAACAAGTTGAGGGGTAGAAGGAAAAAAGGTGGCCACAGATCCAGATAGTGACATCCACAGAGGCCCAAGTAGTGAGAAAACACTATTGCTTCAGCAAGCCTAGGACAGGGTGTCCTTGGGACGGAGGACCCTGGGAAACCCACCTATTGACTATGCAGTCTGCGCTCCACGCTGGGTGTGGTTGGCCTTGGCTTAGGAAAACACGGCCCTGTTCTTGTGTTTGATGGGGCTTAGAGGAGGCTCGAGCTAGATCTGTCCCCAGCTTTTAGAGGTGAGACTCCGGGGCTATCCCTGAAACAGTTCCAGGTAGAGACGGTCTCTGAAGACCATCCAGGGCCATTAAGACAGTAGCAGGGCTCTTTTACCAGTGACAAAGCCGGAGAGGTCTATCCAAGCTTGAATACAGGGAAACTCAGTGTCACTTGGCAAGTCTGGGGTAAGGCTAGCCTGACTCTCTGCCCAGTGCTCCCTTTCCTCCACATCACCCATTCTGCTCTCGGGCCTCAGTTTCCCCAGCTGTCAAAAGGGAAACACATATGACGTCACCCATGGCATGTCCCCTCACAACCTGAGAAGGCTTTCTGAGATGAGGAATCTTGGATCTGCCTCTCCCACATCCTCTCTTATCTGTCTTGCCTCCATGTTCTCCCCCATGGCTCCGGAAGACATACATCCTAGACATGTTGGTTCCAGATTAGAATGCTTTATTCAAGAGAATCTGGCTTGGCAGTTAGACAGTCCCGGCAGAGACAACTGGTGGGCTGCAAGGGCTCTCCAGGAACTGGTTCACTTTCTGTAGCTGTGCGCAAGGCCCAGACTTGCAGTGGTCAAATTCCACGGCTCATACTCTTCATCCAGCCTGCCCTCTGTTCAGCCCCAGGCCACTCTGCCTTGGTCCCAGAGAGGGGACAAAGTGGTGGGTACTGTGCAAAGGGTGAAGCATGAACTTCTAGGCTGAAAGACAAAGCCCACAGGAAGCTGTATTCTCCAGAGCCAAATGTCCTGTCCTGGTCTCTAGGGTACAGTAGACGGGGTCCTCTCTTTGTGCCTTCAATGCAGCTAGGGCCAGAGCTGCTGTCTGGGTGGAGCAGGGGACCAGGGCAGGTTCTAGGCTTCCTCTTTTCTTCTCCAGTTCCCAGGGCCTCTGGAGCCTGGCTTGCCCCTTGTAAGGCCATGTCTAGGTCTTGCTTCTTCCCAAGCCGAAGCTCCCACAGTTCTGTGGCTGGCTTCTTTCTTTCTCTCACGTTCTGTTTTAAGGCACTGAATTCCTGAGGGTCTTCTCCTTCCATGCCCCTTATCTTGGAGGGAGCAAGTCATTCAGCAGGGATGAGTTGGCTAATAAATAGAGGGTAGGTACCAGCGGGGAGGATTCTGAGAGGGTGACGGTAATAAATATATGAGCTGGGTGTGGGTCTCTCCTCTGAGTGGCTGGTTACCTCCAGGAAACAGCATCACCTGCCAGAGACCAAACACAGACAAGTCAGGGAGAACAGGATGCTGTGGAGGGTGACGTTCCCTCCTATAGAGAGAGCTGGGCCCAGAGGGACACGGGGCAGCATGAAGAAACAGCACCCTTGGAGCCTGCTCACACCAAGACCAGCAAGCAGGTGTCTCCTCACCAAGCACTTACTCAGGGGCCCAGATTTGTACCAGGAACTGCCTCATTCACCTTTCGTGACTCTTTTACAGATGCTCCTGCTCAGAGATATTAAGAAACTTGCCTGAGATCACACAACTGTTGAGTAGCAGAGACATTTGAAGCCAATATGGCATCCTGTAACATTGTTTCTGGTTTCCCATCCCAAGACAGCAATCTTCAGATAGAATTGGTGGGAGTGGTTTTGTTGTTTGTACTTTTTTACTAGGTGTTTTGTGGCACTGGGGGGTTGAGCTCGGGTCTTAAACATGGTAAGCAAGCTCCCTACCACTGAGCTACACTGCCATTCCCCCCTCCCCCAAAAATGTATTTAAAGAAATCAGCCTTCAGGCTCCTTGGATATTTGCTTAAACTTTGTGTGAGGAATTGCTAGATGCCAGTGGTCCTTGGTACAGTAGCCTGTTCCCCTTAAAGAAGGATTAGGTGCTCCAAACCCAACTGTTTGTTAATACGATTTTAAAAGTTAAAAAAAGAGCCTGGCATGGTGGTGGTGCATGCCTTTAGTCCAGCACTCAGGAGGCAGAGGCAGGAGAATCTCTGTGAGTACAGCCTGGTCTACAAAGTGAGTTCCAGGACAGCCAGGGCCACACAGAGTAATCCTGTCTCGACAAACCAAAATAAACAAATAATTTTAAAAATTAAAAAGAAAGAAAGAAAGAAAAAGTTCACCGTAGCACATGGGGCAGGATTGCTGCGAGTTTAAAAACAGCTTGGATTACAGGGCATTCTATCAAAACAACAACAACAACGACAACAATAAACCCCCTCCTCTCTGCAAATGTTCAAGGCCAACCTAAAATTAAGCGAGAGGCACATGAGCTGTTGAAACTCTTTTGGGAGAGACCTCGACAGGACCCCTGAAAACTCATATTCGAGAGACGGCATAGGGCCACTTGATCTGTGTGTGGGGCCCTCCAGCTGTGGCCTGCTCAGTTACCAGGTGGGAGTGTCCCCCACCCTGATCCCTCTCCTCCAGCTACACTGTAACTCTGTGGCTATGACCTGGGACTCCAGCCTGCTGCCTCTAGAGGTGAAGCAAGGTTGGGCAAGGATGGGAGGGAGAAGAGGGAAGAAGGGATCCAAAGACAGAGACACTGGCCTAGGAGCGTGAGAGCAGAACACTGCACCTGCCCGGGAGATGCCCAGGAGTGGCCAGCTGTGTAGCAGAGGGCATGCCCTGGAAGATGCACATGGCTGTCTCCCAGGAGCCTGGCACACAGCAGTGATGGTGGAAACCTGCAGAACAGCCCGTTGCTTACTGTGCTCCCAGTCCCACCATTTTACAAGCAAAGTGATTTTCTCTTTTAAGATTTATTTGCTTGTTGTATATAAGTACACTATAGCTGTCCTCAGACACACCAGAAGAGGGCATCAGATCCTCATTACAGATGGCTGTGAGCCACCATGTGGTTGCTGGAATTTGAACTCAGGGCTTATGGAAGAGCAGCCAGTGCTCTTAATCACTGGGGCATCACTCCAACACCCAGAAAGTGATTTTCTTAAGGCCACAAAGAGATAAGAGACAAGAACTAAAGTCCCTTGATGCACCTTAGACTTTAAAAGACATGGATTCCCTGTTCTTATCCCAAGATCTCATCCCAGCTTTGCCTCACCCCTCTCTGACCATTGACTCTTGCTGCCAGGGCAGCTCCGACCCCACCCCTTAGGCTCAGCCTTTTTGCCATCCCTGGACTCACAGCATACTCACAGGTGGGGTTCCTCCGTCTGTGGGTTTCTGCTTCTCTTCCTCTTCTCCTTGGTTTTCCTCCTACAATAAGCCAAGCATCAATCAGTACATAGGGTTCCTTGTGCTAGGACAGCGGCTGGCAGGTCCGACAATCTCCCCCGAGCTGCACACTTACCTTTCTGCCTTTGTCGTCTCCAGAATAGGTCTAGGGAAACAGAAAGATGCAGGGGAGAAGAGTAAATGAACGTTTCCTGCTACCACCCACTTCCCCCAGAGTTCCTAGGTGCTGGTAAGGCAGTTGCTCCAGCGCCACTAGGGGGCAGCACGGAGCTGATGAAGAAACTGTAGCAGGGGCCCCAGTGCAGGCGCTCCTGCCCTAAGCTAGGTCCTGGCGATCCCCAGAGAAGTCGAAGCTTCCCGCTGGGGCTTTTCGTCACATGTTTCTGCTCGCCCTAGCCTCTTGGCATCAAACCTGGGATCTTTTGACTCTGTTCCCTGCTAGTTTACTTTTCTCTGTTCACTTTCCCCGTTCCTTCGGGGAGGGAGGGGGGCATTCTGAGAGTCCCCCGGGAAAGTAAATGATGAACAAGACTATGGACAGGGCAATGGTGACTACCAGCTAAGGCTGCTTGCCTGGGCTTAACCCCATCCCACCGTGGCAACGGCAGGGAGCCTGCTTCCCAGTCTCCAGGCATGTCCCAGCTCTGCCTTCTGGGGCCGTGGCTCTTGGCCCAGAAGTAAAAAGAAAGGTGTCCCTGTTGCCTGGCCTGCTGGAAAGAGATCTCTTCAGCAGTTCCCAAGAACAGTGTTCCAGACAGGAGGGGCAGCAGTATGAGCCCTGAATGTATGCTGTCCTGAGCTGGCCCACTTTTCCGAGTCGTACTTCTAAGTAGATGGGCAAGTCCGAGTAAAGGTGATGTAAAAGGTTAAGGTCACCATTCAGCCACGGGGGATGGGGGAGGGGAGAAGAAGGGTTTTCTCTGGGGGGAGGGAAGGGGGAGTCCTGACTGAGCTATTGGTGTCTGGCTGGAAGTGAACAGGTTGAGTCAAGGCCTCTAATACTGGCATAGTGGAGAGGGCCTGGAGCCAGGGCCCAGGTTCAAAGAGGGCAGCTAGAGTCCTGGGCACTGCCAGGCAGTGTAGCTAACTGTGGCTATGGAGAATTGGTGACTGCCAAGAAAGGCAGCAGGAGTGAGACAGGCCAAGTCCAAATCTAGATTCCTCTTCCATGCTGGCTAGTGGAGCAAATCGCAGAACTGCACAGAGCCTGTGAGAGGCAGACGAGGTGGCCACAAACAACACACCCTAGCTCTCTTGCTCACCACTGGAACCATCTTGCATCATGCACTTTGGCCAGCGTGTGGCGTGCAGTGGGCACTGAAGAAACACGCATGGAAGGTGGTTGCCCTCCCCTTCTTCCAGTTCCAGACCAGGCTCTCAACCTCTTAATCTAATTGGTGCCTTGTCCGTGACACAGAGAAGCATCAAAACCTATCTCGTGTCTCCTGTACCAAGGTGGCATGCCAGGCTGCCCTTCCTAGCAACAAGTATGCCAAGAGCCTGGGAACAGATAGCAAGGCTGGGTGTTGGCCGGAGCTCCCAGAGACCATTAGCAATGTGCTGTAACTCTGGAGACACCACCGTACCTCCTTTATCTGTCCCTTTCCTTCTACAAGGGTTTCATGCTGTCTTCTTCTCCATACAGTTTGCCCCACCACCACCACAGCAGGAAGCCTGGTCCAGAATCAAGCACTGGCTTATGGTGCCTTTGAGTATAGACACCAGTTCCAGCTCTATAGACCTGGAGCAGTTGAGAGACTTTTCTACTGTGCTATCTTGGCAGCCGTACTCCAGCTGCTGGGGCCAGCTCCTCAGGGTGAGCTGGCTCCCAGGAGCTATTAAATGAAAAGTCTGTCCCCAGGACCACTTGCTTAGAAAAACAAAAGCAGCCCGCCACAGGCTGGCAGCCTCCTCTTCTGCCCCAGGGGCCTGGCAAAGATGTGCTAAGGCCCAGGATCTGCTAAGTGCTAAGGGTCTGTCCCTGCTGTCCACCCAGGACCTACCTGCATTCGCAAAGCACATCCTGAGAAAATGTCATCTCCACATAGGAATGTGGAACCCGATTGGGGGGGATCTTCAAGATCTGTGGGAAATAGAGAGTTCATACCCAGTAAGAAGTCGGTGAGGAACTCAGAGCTGGGATGGGGGCTGGAGAAGGCTGTGCTGAAGTAAGGTTCCCATTGTAGGCCCCTGGCCTGCCTCTGTCCCTATCTGGGTAATTTCTAGAGGTTCTGTGGACATCTGGATATGGTGTGGGCTATGGGCAGATGGTACCATGTGGAGAGTTTCCCTACCTGCATAGTGATGTTGGCTGTCTTTAGTGGCACACAGTGCAGACCCTCGTCACCACAGCAGCCACTACAGCGACTCAGAAGGACACACGATGGACTGAATATGTGAGACACCTCATCAGGGTACTCATCCACAATGTACACCAGCTTCTCCATTGGCCGGCAGTAGCTGCGGCCCCACACTTCATTGAAAGGCACCACTATGGGAAGACAGAAGGGCCAGGTCAGGTCAGCATGGATGTCCCAGACTTGGCCCGCGGGTTCAGTTCACACAAGGCTCACTCCTTCCATGAAGCCCCTGGCCCTATCTGGGGACCCTCTACTCTGAACTACTGCTACCGTCATTCTAGGATGCCTTAGCTGCCGCTGGCCCCTCAGCTCTTTAAGCCTCAAACGCCAATGGAGCAGAATCTCTCAAGGTCCCAGCTTTTCAGTCTGTTTTTCGCACTGGTTCCAAGTCTTCCTTGGAGTTTTGACGACTCTGCCACGGCCACTCCTCAAGCTTGCTGAAAACAGTTCTCAAGTATACACGGAAGGGCTAGCCTTCCCTTGACCTCTGCCCCAACCCCATTATGGTTTCCTTGTGTCCCACCCCACTCCATACAACTCCCCTTCAGTCAAGAGCATGTCTAGCCATGGTCCAGCTTCATGTCCTTTGGGGCCCACCATGCTTTAAGGAGCCAGGACATGCCAGTATTGACCCCAGCTTTGGAACCTCAATCTGTATGGTCCAGGGGAGACCATGTAACTACAAACCCAGCCCCCCACTCCTCCCTGAAGCCTTTTCTGGCTATTCTCCCAGGGGCAGCTTTCCTTTCTGGAGCATAGCTTGGGTCCCCAGCTCACACCCTCCATCTCTGGTGCTTCTTATCTCTGCTGGAACCAAAATGAGGCTCTCTGAGAGAGCAGGAGCTGACCCCAGTAAACATAGGCCAAGTGACTCCTGACTGATGAGGTGACAATCGGCCCAGGATTACCAGGAACATTCCTGACCCCGGTGATGGCCTGGTGGTGGTAGTGGTATCTCTGAGGGACTGATCTGAAATCCCTCCAAAGGTGCTGCTTCTTCAGGGGGTAGCCTGGTACCAGGGCTCCAACACAGGCTCTCAGAGAGCAGCTGACGCCAGGCCATCTGGCTTCGGTGCCTATACTGGTTCTATGACCTTGTCCAGGTCACGTAGCCATCTCAGGTATATCGATTTCCTGCGCTCAGGAAAAAGAAGCAGGCTGGGAATAGATAGTTGCTAAGGTCACTTATGCCCTGACAGACTGTCTGTGACTCAGTGCCCTACAGCCCAGCTCTGGTCAGCCTTGAGACCATGCCTGGGTCAGCCTGTACCACATCTGATGACCATCCTCAGCTCATGGAAGACTTGGGACCTGGGTCACCTACAAGCCTTTCTGCCTTGACAGAGAGCGGTGGTCTTTCTTAGCAGATCCTCACTTCCATGGTCCTTCCTAAGAAGCAGAGGGAGCCAAAAACCCATCTCACAGATCCTGTGAGGATATGTGTCTCCGGGTAATCTCAGAAGAAAAATAAACTTCAGACATAGCAGAGGCCCTTGGGAAAGGCTGCACACTGGTGGAAAATACCCAAGAGGCGGCTCGTCCATGTGGAGCCGGTGGGGCAATCTCGGAAGCAATTAACCGGACTAGTCTAGGCGTCTGGCATTTCATCCTATCCTGCTCTGCTTTGAAGGTCCTTGGGCTAGACCAGGGATGGAGGGGCACGTGGGGACCCTCTGACACTACTTTTCCAGGCTACTGGACACTCTCCCTGCACCCGAGTGGGAAAAGCCAGGCTGGAAAAACCTGCTTTGGCAACATGGGTCAGAGGCCACCTCCCTGTCACCCGTGTTGTGAGCTCCATGTTCAGTCTGTAGCCTTCTTGAACATCAAACCACTACTAACATTTAATCTCTGCTGCAGGAGCATAAATAACGGAGAGGAGCAGTTAGCTACAAAGTATCACAGAAAAGCTCAGCTTCCAGGGAGGGGCATCAGTGAAGGGGGCCTAGCCCCCCACTGCACCCAAACAACCTCCTACTCCACATCTATTATGTGGAGGTACATCCCACCCCAAATTCTGAGACCTCTTTCTTAGTGGCCTAGAAAGGCCGAAAAAAAGCTGAGCTGAGGCTAGGAAATAGGGAAGTCCATCCCTGGAGGTAGCCCACCTGGGTGTACAGGAGAAATAAAGGCAGGTAGAGAGATTTCTTGTTCCCTGATGCGAGATGTGCTCCTTAGGACAGCGTTCTGCTCCACTAACCTCAAACCTCTTGTGGGTAGGAAGTGGACTGTGAAAGACCTGGTAGGTTGCTCCTGCTAGGACTGGTCCCTCCTCTGAGGGCCTCTTTGGGGGCCAGAATGGGTTCCTCAGCTACCTGTCTAGCCTGTGAGTGAGTTGTCACTATGTCCCCAGCTGCATGCTACCCGGAATAGAAGAAAACTCCTCCAAGAAGACCTCTGTTTTATCCTGATGGTGAGCTTCTGGAAAGACCTCCGTAGTAGCCACTGGCTACCCGCCGGAGCCTAGCTAGTGTCCTCCTCACTGGCGAGGCACCCAGCCAGCCTGCCCCAAGGGACACTGTCCTCACGTCTCTTCAGCTCCTGTACGGCCGGGAGGCCTGGCCCAGAGTATGCCGGCTCTGCCAGACACACGGAATAGTGCATAGAGCTCTGACTGATTTCTGGGACTGGCCTACCCCCAGCCCCCTGCCCCAGCCTCATATACATCATCTGGGACACACTGGGACCTTCCTCCTTCACAGTCTATGGTCAGGACAAGAAACAGAACAAGCCCATCCCTGGAACTGAGAAGAGCAGTGGTGGAAAAAAAACTGGTGCTGTACCATGCTACCTCTGACTCTGGTGTCAGCAGGAGCTACTAATGCCAGATTTTAACAGCTGGTATTCCCTTAGCCACAATGCAGGCCCACTTGCTGGTCAGGATTACAGGTGAGCCGGCCTACACTCTGAATCTATACCTCCAAGCTTTCTCACCCAGGATCTTGAGAAGTTTATACACTCATGTTTCTTCCAAGGACTCAAGAACCTCACAATCTTGGGAAAGAGTCTTTGATATTAAGTACTTAGCTAAGCTCTCCCATTTCACAGATGAAGAAACAGAGGCCGAGACATCTTTGGAAGCTGGTGCCTGTTCTACATACAAAAATCCTCAATAGCGGATATGATGTGGGGGTGGGAGACATGGCCCTCCTCAGATCCCAGGGATCATAGCACTGTGCCAGTCCCAGAGGGCTCAGAAAATGGGCAAGTCCCTGAAGCTGAGGCAGCTACTTCTCTAACCCATTCAATGGTCTGGGCTTGAGAAATGAGAACAGGCAGAGGACAGGATGCTCCCAGGGGGCTGGTGAACAGACAAGGGAGCAGGCCGGCAGAGGGTGTTCCCAGCCCGAGAAAGCAATCCAGCTATTATGTGTACATATGAGGCCATTGCTATGAGCACACCCTTTCTCCCATGCTGTTGGAAGCCTCAGCAATGGTATGTGGCCATCCTCCATGTCTCTGAGTAGCAGGAAGGGAGAAGGAGAAAGGACCTGGCATGAGCTCCCTGCCTTCGGAGTGCGCTCGTCTCTTTGGCAAAGGTCCTGCTGCCCTTTGAAGATTATGTCTTGACACAACCCAGGGCAGAGAGCGAAAGGGCCAGGGAGGGTGTGACAGAGCCCGCCTGTTTGTAATCAATGGAAAGGCCTGGTCAGCGCTGCACAGCTCCACCAGGGTTGGAATGGTAGGGAGGACTCTCCGTCCTAACCAAGCCCCTGGACCGCTTTCTTACAATATCCAGTTCTCAGACTCCAGTCTGGCCTCTGGCACTCAACACAAATCCTGTCCACCAAGACTCCATCTGCACCCTTACGGCATGCTGGGCAGGGGCCCTGAGCCAGCTGGATGATCCCTAGTTGTCATGTCCTGCTCTCTGTGCTTGGTGACCCTAACCCATGACTGCACCTCTATAGCCTGCTGGGTCACAAGAGGTGAACTCTTGGGCTTCCGCCAGATTGTCTAGCCTGCAGACCCTTCCCAGCTTGTTATTGGCCTGCCCCCACCCTTCAGACCGATCCCTTCTCTGCTGGAGCTCAGGAGGAAAGAAGAGAGGGGCTCAGCTTGCAGAGCTGGCCTGGCTTACCTTCCATTTCTGTTGAGTTGTTCCCAGCAGACAGGGCCCCCTGCGGTGGACACAAAGGTGAAGCTATGAGAAGGGAGCATCTTCTTGGGGGGCTCGGCTCTTCGAGCCCACCCTGAGCTCCTCCCCATCCTCTGCTAAAAAACCACCTGACTCTCTGGCCTCAGTTTCTTCAGTTGGAAAAGGATAGGAGGCATCTTATGTTCCAAAGTGCTTGTAATCCTGTGGGGTCTCTCTTTTACCCAGCCCCCAGGCCAGCCCTGCTGGGCCTACTACAGCCCGCCTTGGCTGGGTGCCAGAGCCCAGG
Organism: Micromys minutus; assembly: GCF_963924665.1. Classification (NCBI taxonomy): domain Eukaryota; kingdom Metazoa; phylum Chordata; class Mammalia; order Rodentia; family Muridae; genus Micromys; species Micromys minutus. The sequence continues at coordinate 229,188,469 of NC_137969.1, forward strand.
GGGAGGTGATCAGCTGGTGGGAGCTCAGGGGCTGGAGGAGGCGGGGCCATGAGCTGGTGCTGCCTGCCAGTAACGTTACACCTCGAGCTCACGCTGCAGCGAGCAGGCTGATGGCCCGGCTACTCAGCAAGGGGGACTGTACAACCCACCCACTCCTGGGCTGGGGCTGAGGACTCCCAGGGCAGTGGGCAGTGCAGCAGGAAGGGAATGCATTGGCTTTGTCAGGATTTTGCTGCCCAATCTGGCGCCCAGCCAGACTCACCCAGCTCCTGGGAAAAGGGCCCTGCTCACTTCCCCAGGCCCTGCACTCAGGACCTTCTGACACCCACCAGGAGGAAAGGGCATGTCAGGATCTCTTGCCATATCTGAAGCCCACCCAAGAGCCTACTGCTCAATTGGAGCAATGGTGGGGGAAGGGCCTCATCTCCTCACCACAAGCTTCTTTAGCCAGCTCCTTCCCCACTAGGCCAGGTCAGAGGTCCTGGGGGCGCCTGGATGGTCATGGGGCCACAACCCTGACCACAGGGCCAGGGAACTGAGTAGGATTAGTGGACGGATGCTTTTTGCAAAGCCACTAGGGCTCCAGGGGCCAGACAGGAAACCTCCCTCATTCCCTGTGGCTTCCCTGCCCCCACTAAGACAGCCCCCAGGAGTTGGGGACTGCCCAGCCAGAGGTCTCCTCCCCGAGGTTCAGCCCAGCCCCTGGGAAATATGTGGGCATCCCAGCAGAAGCTGCTCTCTAAAGTGAGTCTGTAATTTAAGACCATAGCCCCTGTTTCTGTGGCTGGGATGAGAAGGTCAAGAGGAAGCCAAGTCAGGTCCTTACCTGGGAATGTACAGCTAACCCAGCTAGGACCTGCAAGAAGCAAGTGAACAGCTTCATAGCCAGCATCTTCTCAGACGTCCAGAGCTAAGGTCCTTCAAGGCACAATCACCATGCTCGTCCCCCTTGGGGGAGACGCTGATACCAGAGGAGAAGAGATGGATGTCCCGCTTACTGCTGTCCTAGGACTCTGCAGTCTGCCTGAGCATCCACTGGAAGCCGGGGAAGTCCGGAGCTCACAGGTAGGGCTGGGGCTGAGGAAACTGGTGAGGAGTGTCCCGGCGAGTCGGAGCGATGTGAAAGCGTCTTAGGCGTCCGATGATCCTAGCTCCTCTCGTGGGTGAGCAGAAGTCTGAAGATGCAGTTTCCTTCTCAGACTGCAGCTTCCCTACGAACTGAAGCTAGTCTGGCGGCTGGTTTTTAAGGCTGTATATGGGGCGGGGCTGCAGCCTGCCCCGCCCACTGAGCCCCGGGGCCCAGGAGCAGCCCCAAGCGCTGAGAGCCTGTTGGCGGTGAGACCTGAGTGCGCAGTGACCCCGCAGGGTGCGGAAGGGGCGCTGCCTGCGCAGATCTCCAGGCCCCTCAGAGCGAGGCGTTAGCTTGCCCGGAGGTCAGCCCGCAGCGACGGCCAAGATAGCACCTGGCTCCTCTGGAGCCTCCAGGTGCCGACGTCCAACATCTGCCATTGAGATGGCTTGGGTACTTTGGTGGCCCCAAGAAGGCAGCATCTTGCTGTGGCCCTTCATGACCAGTGCCATCCCTACACAGCCCTGGGGAGGAGGGGGGTGAAAGAATTACTAACCCAACCCCATTTTAAAGACTAATAACCTGATCCTATGAGAGAGCACCACCTGCGGATGCTGAACAATGTTCATATTCACACTGGGAAAGTGTATGTGTGCCCGCGGGCCTCTGCCTGCATGGACAGGGATCTGGCAGAGGCAGAAGACAAGCTACGTGCCTCCAGAACCGTCCCTCTAGTCCCTCTACTATCTGACCCGGTAGGCAGGTACAGGGCAGCCCAGCTGTGGGTGGCACACAGGAAGCACCCCAGGGCACCTGGCTAGACCTAGGTCTACCACCACCACTTCCTCCTGTCAGGCCAGGCCAGCCTATTAGAGGTAGGGAATGGACTAACCTGGCATCACCTCCTGAGGCCAAGCAGCAAAGGAAGTGTTCTAAAGCAGTGGGGAGGTGCTGAGGGGAGGTGGTGTCTGCATGGGCATTTGTGTGTGTGTGTGTGTGTGTGTGTGTGTGTGTGTGTGTGTGTGTGAGACCCACTGAACGTGCCCAAATGTGAGAGAGGGGAGGGGTGGCACTGAAGATGTTTGGTAGTGTGTCTTCATGTGTGTTTTGATGGGATAGTGAGTGTGTGTTGCCTGCCAGTGTGTGGTGTCCTGTGTGTTTGACGATCTGGGCATGGAGGTGTGACCATGTATGTCTGTGCTTTTGTGGTAACCTCCTTTGTTCCTGCGTTGTTGTCCATCACCTACCAACTCTAACAAACCTCTGTGACCGGCTGTGGTCTGGCTGCAAAAACCTGGCAGAATTCAGAGTCAGAAGTTGGTGGGTGGCTGTGGGAGGGGAGATGGGTCTGGGAGGTGGCTCTTGGATCACATTCCATTCAGAGGCAGGGAGGCCAGGGCAGTCCTGACTCTCACCCCCAGTGACCTCTGTGTCTGTGGCTTGCTGCCCACCCACAAGGGGCTGCCAGAGATGCTGCCTGTCTGTCTGGTAGGCCTTGAGCCTGCCGGTCCAGGAGCCAGGGGCCAGTCACTGGCCAGCTAAGCGGGGGCTGCAAAGAACTTTCTGACGAGCTCCAACACGCTGAGGATTGTACAGTAGACAGATTGTCTTCCTGGCTCCAGAGCATGGTGTGGGGTTACTGTGCACGTGGATGAGGGTGAGCAGACCCAAGGATGCTGTGGATAGCCGAGATATACATGTGCTCACAGCATCCTGTGTACACATGAACACTGAAGTGTGTCTATTCCCAGATGGATTTGTGTATGTGGACACAAGTGTGTGCTCTTTAAACATTTTTTGAAAATATTTATTTTATTTTGTGTGTTGCTATGGTACATATGTGGAGGGGAGTGGTCAGAGAACATTACCTCCTGATGTTGGCTCTCTCCTTCTACCATGTGAGTTCCTGAGATCAAACTCAGGTTGTCAGGTTTGGACAAGCACGCTTATCCATTGATCCACATCACCAGCCCAGGTGTGTATTCTTCATTATCTGTGTAATAAATATCTGCATAATAAATACTTGTGACTATCCTGAGCACTCATGGATTGGGCATATCTGCCTGTAATCATACCTGAGGATGAATGTGTACGTTGTGTGTGTGCATTTGTTCACTCGTTACTTCATTTGACATCTTCAGCTCTACAGAGCTGTAGGCTCTGCCCCAAATGCTGGGGGATTCCGTGCAGACGACCCCTCCACATTCCCATGTGCACAGATGGCTGTAGATGTCCAAGCACTCCCCTTTACTCCTGCATGGACTTAACCCCTTGGGTAACGTCTGGGTTCCCTACAAGTGCCTCTCAGTCTCTTGCTCCTAAACTTTGGGCCCATGTGTTTTGGTTCGTGAAATAAATCTGCTAAAGTGGGTAAGGGAGCAGAAACCTGGAAGACTCTAAAACCGCCATGGTGTGAAGACAGCTTCATGAACTGACATCTTTGCTCCCGAGTACTGAGGCTCTATTTCTGGACAGGCATATAACTAACTTCAAGCTGTGGCTTTCATTTTCTGAGTCCATCTTTCCATCTGCCAAGCAGGAAAAGTGACAATACTTTACTCAATAGGGTCATGGAAGACTATAAAGGTTCTCTCTCTCTCTCTCTCTCTCTCTCTCTCTCTCTCTCTTTGTGTGTGTGTGTGTTTGTGTGTGTGTGTGTGTATGTATGTGTGTGTGTGTGTGTGTGGAAGAGAGAGACAGAGACAGAGACAGACAGACAGACAGAGACAGAGAGACACACAGAGAAAGACAGAGAGAGACATTGAGAGGATAAAGAGGGAGAGAGAGAGAGAGAGAGAGAGAGAGAGAGAGAGAGAGAAGAAAGCTAGTGGTAGTTCTTGGGCATTCAATTTTGGATTTGTATTAGAAAACTAGAAATGCTACAGTTATAGACTCGGATCTTTCAGAGAACAGACAAGACAAAAGGAAATAAAGATTCTTCTGCTAGTTGGGGAAGAACCACTGGGAACAAGGATCTGCACACACTGAAGCACATGCCCATATCCACAACTGACTATTACAATCCATCCCATCGGCTCTCCTCAAAATCCTGGCCATCCACTGTCATTGAGATCCTTTGAGTAGATTCACCCACTAAAAGGATTGTTCAGTCCATATTCCCAGTACAGCCCTTAGCTGCTAATCGATATGTTTGGTGTTGTTTTATGGGAGAAATGATATTTATTTATTGAATACCTATAATATGCCAAGAAGCATGGTGCTTTCAACACCTTAACTCGATGAATTCTGCCCACAAACTCATGATGTAGGTTTTTAATTACTCCCACCCCTTACCTTCACCTGGTGGTTCTGCAGACAGTGTGTGGGAAGGGAAGGCCCTGGTCTGAGGAGCTAACCTTCCCAGGGTGCAGGGAAAATGTGTGTTAGCATTTGGAGTGAGGCAGTATGGAGTCTCCGTGCTATAGGTCAGCTCCTCTCTCCTTCATCACAGAGTTTCTCATCATAGTCTTCCTCCTAAATGCCTGCCCTAGCCCACCTCCACTTTGATATAAGGCTTCCTGATTCAGGTAGTGTTGGCTTCTCATTCCAATCCTAGGTACACTGAGGCAGGGGGGTGGCATCTGGGCTACACAGTGAGGTGCTGTCTCAAACAAGCACCTCTCTGACTTGTTTCCAGCCTTCCTAATGTCAGGACCTATGAACCTTTCCCCTACTGTGACCTCTCTTTCCTGGTAGTAACAGTCCAACTCCTGCCTCTGGTGATGTGTCTTGGAAAAACATCATGTCCTGCTCTTGGCCCCCCCCCCCAGCCCTAGCTCAGAGCTTTTCCTGAGGCTTATCCCAAGCACTATCTATAGTTTCTCTTCTAGGTAACACTTCCTCGGAGGTGTCATGACAGCCCTGGAAAGGTATCTTGTCCTGTTCTTGCCCCTCTAGCCCCAGCCCCAGCCCTAGCCCATAGCTTTTCCTAAGGCTTATTTCAAGCACCATCTATAGCTTCCTTCATAGGTGACACTTCCCTCAGAAGTGACATGACATTCCTGGGAAGGCATTCTCCTGCTCCTGGCCCGTCCCTCATCTCTAACCCAGAGTCCTTGTCCTGAGGCTTACCCCAAACACCACTGTATAGCTTCCCTTATTCAGGTTACCCCAGCACTTGGTCTGGGCTGCCCCCCCATAGTGATACCCTCACACCACCGCCCTGTTACATATCTGCTTACCTCAAAGGCCATAAACGTGTAAGAGCAAGTACTGTCTTTCGTATATCTGTGTGTCTCCAGCACCTTGCTTAGGAGTAGAGCACATAGTAGGGCTTAATTAATATGAACCAGCCCTCTAAGGGTCCTCCCCTCCCCACAAGGAAGACGTCCCGGGTCTGCCAAGGCATCAGCTTTGACACTCAGGATGTCTCACTGTGGGTAGATGTCTCTAGAGCATGGGCAAGTATGGACGAATCATCTCCCATTACTGTACAATCATGTCCCGTGATAGTCACCACAGACTTGTCAGACTCTAGAGGACAAATGTCCTGACCTCAGCCAGAGCCCAAAGCCCAGTGGGAGGCATGAGGTGGGACCGAATGGGAGTGTGGACAGAGATGAACCCATGGGTGACCAAAGGGTTCCCAGGGTGGGAAGCAAGATGGCACCACCACAGGGCCGGGAACAAGAAGAGCCAGGCGAAATGCCCACGGCCTTGTCCTAGGCCTCTTGGGCGATGTGCTGTCACCAAAGGAATGGTACCCTGTATTTTGGGAACTTGGCAGCTGGGGCTGGGTTTTTCGTGTTTTCTGTAATTATTTTTCTTTTGTTCTTCCTTGGTGTTTAGTAAAGCCCTTTGTGGAAATGCCAGCTGGTCTCAGCTGTGCTAAAGAGCAGTGACAAAGGGGGACTGTGTGCATGGTTGGCCCTGTGTAAAGGACTAGGAAAGTCAAGGACCCGCCAGGCCATGAGGAGGCTCTGGAGGTGACTGCCAGGATCATGTGTCCAGATAGTCTCTGGATGCAGATTTCTTCTAGACACTTACAGACTCCACCCGAGACATTCAGCTTTATGGAAAGCTAGAGATCTGGCAGGCTAGCCCACCCTGGTTGCTTTGAAGGAAGGCATTTGGCTTCCAGCCAGAGATGTGGAAAGCTCTGGTGAGACCCAGAGGCCAGGCACCTGCTGAGTTATATCTATCCAGCAATGGGGGTGGGGGGAGAAGGGGGCTCTCCGCAGCTGGGAGCTGCTGTCGAGGAAACAAGGTCGGAGCAGACGCTCAGAACTACTCCTTTTCTGCTAGCCCCCGTTATTTTTATTTTTTATTTTTTGAGCCTGGGACCCCTGTCTGTCTGCTGTGCATGGTGTGGACCCACACAGCTGATATGTCCACCTGCCTGGGACCCACCGCAAGCTCATTTCCTGCATCTGCCCTCTTTCCCTTCCTCTTCTGCCCTCCCGTGTTGGCTCTCAGCGATGCGGGGAGAGAGGGGCCCAGCCCCCTGAGGAACAATCACCCCTTTCTCCGTGTTGTCAGTGATACATGAGGAGGGCAAGGTCTCTGTAACTAATCAGCTGTGATGTGGAACGAAGCCTAAGGAGAACCTGATGCTATCCCGCCTTCGGATGACAGCTGGATGGCTCGGTAACTCAGTCTTCTGATGGGGACAGCAGGTCACCCCTTTCTCCGCTCCCTGTTCCCCTGCTGGGAGGCCCGAAGGATGCTGGCGGGGTGACCCACCTCCTCTGTTCGCTGGGTCTTATACATGCAGTATGGAAAAACCTTCTCCCGGCTTCCGGGGAAGAATTATTGTCTGTACATTTCAGAGAAGAAAACGGAAGTTTAGAGAAATGAAGTAAATCACTCAAGCACCACCGCCAGCAAGCAGTAAAGATGAGAAGGAAGGGCGAGGTCCAGGCAAGGGGCAAGGTGGCAGTTTTGGGCAAAGATCAAGAGTCTACTCTTTTCAAGATGTATATACTTGTGCTCTCTCTGTGTCTCTCTGTGTCTCTCTCTCTCTCTCTTCCTCTCTCTTTTTCTTTCTTGCTCTTTCACTCTTCCTCTCTCCTGCTCTCTCTTGCTCTCACTTTCTTACTTTCTCTCTCAATCTCTCTGTTTCGCCCACTTTCTTTCTGTCTCCGTCTCTCTCTCTCCCTCTCCCTTTCTCTCTCTCTCCATCCTGTTCTCTCAAGCTCCCTCTCTCTTCTCAGAAACTGGCAGTGTGGCTTAACTGGGAAGGCAGAAGCTGATCACTAAAGCTTGCTAACTTCAGCAACTGTTGTCTCTGTTGTAGGTGGGCAGAGGCCAGCTGGCTTCTTCCCGGCAAGGTCGAGCAGCCCCTTGTGGGTGCTGAGCTGGCAGGGCTACCCCCACAGACTTCAGGCTTCTGTGTTACTCCTTCACTGTCAAGGGTCGAGGGCATCCCTCCCTATGGAGCAAGAGATTGAGGAAGAGTCAAGTACAAGGGTCCTTCTCTTTGATGAGCAGGTCAGGAGGCAGACACAGCCCTGACTTATAGACAATTAGAGTCAATTAAGGATTCCATGTTGGACAGATAGAGTGGCACTTGGGACACACTGTGAGTTTGAGGCCATTCTAAACTACTAAACTACAGAGTAAGATTCTATCTAAAGAAAGAAAAAGAAAGAAAGGAAGGAAGAAAGAAAGAATTTGAGGGCTGGCAAGAGGCTCATTGGGTAAGTGTGCTTGCTGATAAGCCTAAGTTTGATGACCATAGGATTTACACTGTAGCAGGAGACAGTTGACTTTTGCAAGTTATCCTCTGATCTACACATACACACGCACACGATAAATAAATAAAAAGTTGGGCTTCAAGATGATGTCTGTCGAGGGCCTCGCTACACCTGAATTTGGTCCTCAGATGCACATGGTAGGAGAGAACTAACTCCTCCAAGTTGTCCTCTGACCTCTGCATGCACACACAGAGATAGGGTGTGTGTGTGATATGAATCCAAATCTCCCCAGCTTAGTACTTCTGATTACCTTTCCCCCAGGGAAGATGACGCCCTCTGTTATAAGCATCTCTGAAAGGCTAGGGGATCAAGGTCCAGGAAGAAGGTCTAGGCATCTCAGATGTCTTCAGGTAGCTACATGCCTCTGTGGGGTGAACACACCAGAGTCTCCATGAGCAGTTCATCTGCAGAGAAGGAAGAGCAGGCTCTTGCCTTGAGAATACTGGGTCAAAGGCCAGTCTGAGTGGCTGCCTCAGAGCTAGCAGAGTGAAGCATCTGACTCTGAGGCACAAACCACAGTGTTTGCTGATCCTAAGAGTCCTGGACCTTCAAGAGGCCAGCAAGTCAGGCAGATTTGGGCAAGTCACTGGTACAGCCTCAGTGACCAGATGGGACATCACTTCTTGGATTATCAACCTTGACCAGTTAGTTGTCTGTTCTTTAAATAAAGGGGCATCAGAAGGTCCCTTGATCTTGCTCTGAGCCTGTGCCCATACCTTTGTTAAGTGGGTGGACTGAATCTCCTAGGAGATAACATTCTCCACTCAACTTTTGACAAATGAAGATGCCAGCGTAATAATAGTGATCAAGGGGTTTCCAATCCAGAGGGAGAGACTTACAGTTGCCTTCAAAGATACCAAGTCTCCAAGGGCTTCTGATTACAGATTCTTGGTTCCAGCAGTGACCAGCCCCATACCTTCCAAATACCTGACTCTGAAGCAACTTGGTGATGTAAAAGAATGACCTAGGATTGGGGTGCAGCTTATTTGGAAGAGTACATGCTATCAATACATAAACCAGGTGTAGTACGTGTTTGAAGTCCCTGGACTCATAAGGTAGAGGCAGGGAGATCAAGATCAAGGTTGTCCTTAGCTACATTGCAAACTTGAGGACAGCTTGGGTTATTTGAACCCCTGTCTGAAAGAAAAGGGAGAGAGAAGGGAGGGAGGTGGGAAAGAGAAAGAAAGAATAGAATAGAGTGTTCTAGAAACTTTCAGAAGATAGAGAAGATCCACAGAGCAGACAAATAGAGTGAAGAAAGGTTTTCCTGTGGTGAAGATAGTGTGTTATTAGCACTCTACAGGATGGACCAGGTTGAATCTGGAGCAGCAGAAGGCTGGCAAGGTGTGGGCTGTTTAAGGGATGTGGTCATCTTTGCAGGAGCTAGAGTATGCAGGGAAGTCAGGGAGGGCAAACTGTGCATGGACGGGAAGTTGGAAGGGAAAGCAGGGCTGTGTTTTGAGGAACTTGAAGACCATGTTGAGATTCCATGGTTCTTAAGCAGAGGAGAAGCATAGTGTGACCACACGTACCATTTGAGGAAGCATCTGTGAGCAGATGGGGAGCTTAGCCTAAAAGCAGGCTTAGTCAAGTGTCTCTTGGGTAAAGGATTTCACGTCTCAGCTATCTTTTGAGGCAGCTGTGGCCTAGTCTTAGCTGCTCCCAATTTGTTAGGTCTTCTTTAGGTTATGGTTGGATGTGGCAGGGTTAGATTTAACCTCTTTAAAGGATCCTTAAAGTTTCTGCCAAGTTTTGGTTGACGCTTGAGCATGTAGGTAGGAGCTATGGCAGTCATCTTGGACCATGAGTTGCAGACGAAGTAGAGTTACCACAAAATATTATGATGTTTTTTTTTTCAGATTTTCCCAGCTCAACTTTCATCCAGAGTTAATTTATATTAAAAGGCAATAAACTTTAGTGTTGTTAAAGCTAGTATTATGTTGAAGTTTTCTATTAAAATGTTCTGTTTTACATTTGCTTCCCCAAGGTGGGAAGACGAACCCCTTTGTTCTATGAGTTTTACAGGAAAAAGGCTGGATTTGCCTTTGGCTTATCCTGGGGAATGAGTCATATCTTTGTCTCCTGGGAGGAACGGGGGCTGTCCCATCCCCTCCCGGCTGGAAGCAGGAAAGGAGAGGCCACTGTTAAGGATACAGATATTGGGGCCCAGCTGAGCTGGACCAGCCCTCCCAGATGCACCCCTTGCTCCCCAGCCCTCACCTTCTCCCAGAGAGCAAATGAAAGCAACTGGTGTAGGCACTAGGTACAAAACGGGGCCAGTTTGGTTCCTCTTAATGCTTGAATTCTCAGGGGTAGAGGAGCCAGAAAGTCTAGCAGAGCCTTCAGCAGACAGACAGTGGACCTCCAGCTGGATCCTTGGGCCCCAGACTCTTCTGAGTCAAAGAACATTTGGCTGCTCCTTCCAAGATCCTCTCTGCCTTTAGCGTCTCTAATCTCAGAGTGGGGCTTGAAGTCTGCCGTCCAGGAGGCCCCTACGGACAGCTCTGGAACCCACTTTGGAGTAACATGGCATGGCTGGGAGACCAAGCTGGTTTGAAAGAGGACATCTGGGATTCTCCTTAACCATTCAGCCTTGGGCTCACGTAAAGAATGTCTCAGAGATGACACCTCACACCCCAGTCACTTCCTCATCTCTTCAGGCACCTAAGGAATTCCCTGGAATCCATGTTCACTCTATGCTACGTGGCAGGCCCTGTGTGTCTGTGTGATCTCATTCAAGCCTCACAGGGGCCTAGAGGTTGACATCAGCTCTGTTGTAGCCACGAGAAAAATATGTCTCATACAAAAATAAGCAACTTGCCTTGAGTTATCTAGTCAGTAAAAGCTCCAACTGGAGTCCTAATCAGATGACTCTATAAGACTGAGGTTTCTAAACTAGACATCCCTGGGAGCCCAAGGACCAAAGATGGTGGTGTCTAAAGTCCCAGCTGGTGGCTTCTGCCAGGAGGTCCCAGGCCTTAGACAGTATGGGAGAACCTCGTACCTTGTACATTTATTTCTCTCTTTCTCCCCCCCCCTCTTCTTTCATGTGTGTGCATGCATGAGTGTTGACACCCATGTGCATATATGCCAAGGCTAGAAAAAGATATTTAGAATCTTCCACTACGATCCTATATCTTATTCACCACCACCAACCACCACAATCCTGTGTGTGTGTATGTGCGTGTGTATGTGTGTGTGTGTGTGTGTGTGTGTGTGTGTGTGTGTGTATGATTGTATGTGCACATGCCATGACAGAGTTTGGAGATCAGAGGCCAGCTTCTTGAATGTCAGTTCTTACCTTCTATCGTGGATTTTGTTTTTGGATCCATTCATCAGGATTTTACCTGCTGAGCTGTTTCACCTTTTTTTGTTTTGTTTTTTTGAGGCAAGGTCTCTTAATGGATCTCACATTCACCATTTTTACTAACTAATTGGCCACTGAGCTCCCAGGATCCATGTGTCTCCACCCCCAATGCTGGGGTCACAAGCATTCACAGCCAGACTAGCTTTTATGTAAGCACTGGGGATTTGAACTCAGCTCCTCTTGCTTGCACCGCAAGCACTCTTGGCCCACTGAGCAATCTCCTCATCTGTCTTTCTTTTTCTGTTTCCTTTTTAAACAAAAGATCTCCCTCTGTTGTCCAGGATAGCCTGGAACTTGCTGTGTCACCCAGGCTAGGCTTGAACTCACAGCCTTCTTAAGTGCTGAGATCATAGATAGACACAATCATAAAGGTTTAATATGTCTTTTAGCTCTTCCAAGTTGAAAACATTTTTTCTAGTTTTTAAAAAAAAAGATTTCATTTATTTATTTTATTCTTCCAACACACCAGAAGAGGGCATCAGATCTCATTACAGATGGTTGTGAGCCACCATGTGGTTGCTGGGAATTGAACTCAGGACCTCTGGAAGAGCAGCCAGTGCTCTTAACATGAGCCATCTCTCCAGCTCTTGGAAACATTTTCTTTTAGTAACATTGTATCTTTACCTTAAGTAGAAGGTCATGTGTACAAATCAATTAAATTATGACTAGTATTCCTGGTGAAGACACCCAGCCTGAGGCCTGTTCTCTTTTTGTAAAAGAAAACTTGGCAAGACTTAGTGACGTGTTAGATGCTAGCCCATTAGAAGGCTGGGAAGAGGACTGGGAAGGAGCCAGCTTTCTCCTGTGTGATTCAGTGTTATGGAAATCTGTGAGTGCAGCTAAACTGATCCTCTGCCCCCGTACACTTATTTCCACTGCTGCCCCAGAAGTCTTAATTAAATAATATGTGTGTGTGTGTGTGTGTGTGTGTATATACATAATAGCCCACCGTGACCGTGCATGCCTTTAATCCCAGAACTTGGGAGTCTAAGAGTCTAAGGCAGACAGATCTCTGTGAGTTTCCAGCCAGCCTGGTCTACAGAGTCAGTTCAAAGACAGCCAGGGCTACACAGAGAAGCCCTGTCTCGAAAAACCAACCAACGAACCAACCAACCAACCAACAACAAAAACTATAACACCCCCAAATAATAATTAATATATATTATTACAGAAATGCAAATTAGCATAAAGAATACACGTTTTTAAACCACAATCTTATCACCCAGCAAATTCTTACTGTTATTTTTAGGTGGCGAGCCTCCTCAAAGGTGAACACTCTTGATCTGGCAGAGGTTCCCAATAATCAGATAGTGGCTCACAACCATACATAGATCCAGTTCCAGGGAACCTAGCGCCCTCTTCTGGCTTCCAAGGGTACCAGGCACACAGATGGTACATACATATTTTCAGGCAAAGCACTTAAGCACATAAAATAAATCTTTGAAACCTTTAAACAGTAAGCTGGCCAGTGTTAGTGCCTGCCAGCACTTAGGAGGCAGACGGGTCTCTCAGTTTGAGGCCAGCCTTGTCTACAAAGGGAATTTTAGGACAGCCAGGATTATAGCAAAAATGTGTGTGTGTGTGTGTGTGTGTGTGTGTGTGTGTGTGTACATATGCACCCCCCACATATATGCAAGAAAACATTGCTTGCATATGTCTTGCTTATAAAATAGAAACATATTGCAACATACTTTTCTTCATCTAAATACACTTGTAGGGGCTCAAGGGCAGAGCACTTACTGAGCATGTGTGAAGCCCTGTGTTCCATCCTCAGTGCCGCATAAGCTGGATGTGATGCTGTCCACCGGATCCCAGTGCTTGGGAAGTGGAGGCAGGAGCGTCAAGTACAAGGTCATCTGTAGCTACATAGGCACACTGCCTCGGAGTGGTGAGGCATCTTTCTGTGCTGATACCGCTCTCAAAAACATGGTGGATGTTCCTAAGTCCCACCAGCCTTTCTGCAAGAAACACGGTATGCACCAGACCCACAAAATGACACAGTACAAGAAAATCAAGGATTCTGTATCCACCGAGGAAAGTGGCTTTCTGACGGGGACAAGAGTTGGTATGGTGGCCAACCTAAGTTTATTTTCTGCAAAAAAAAAAAAAGGTTAGAACAACAGAGGAGGTTTGTAAGGTTTGAGTGTATGGAGCCCAGCTTCCGACTGAAGAGCAGAGACAGAGTCAAGTGCTCAGTTCTAAGTGATTGTGTTATGAAGACGATGAAATCACGACATTAACTAACACAGAAAGGAGGAGGGAGAGGAGAAGGTGGTGATGGAGGAAGAGGAAAGAAAAGAAAGTGAGAAATTAAAAAAGAAAAGGCCGTAAGGGAGCTGGAGAGGTGGCTCTGTAGTTAGGAGCACTTGTTACTCTTGCAGAAGACCCAGTTTCAGTTCTCAGCACCCACATGGTAGCTCACAGCCATCTGTAACTGCAGTTCCAGAGGATCTGACACCTCTTCTAATCTCTGTGGGTACCAGGCACATACGTGCTACACATACACACATGAAGGCAAAACATTCACACATATTAAATAAATAAATAGCAAAACAACAACATAGTTTCGGAATGTCTCTTCCTATTAGCAGTGAAGGCAATATAGATTTGTGGATAAGAGAATGGTTCCAGGGGTCGAAGCCTTGGAGGGATGGCTCAATGGTTAGAAACATTTGCTGCTATTGCAGAGGACCCAGGTTCTGGTCATAACATCCACATGGTGGCTCACAACTGTTTGTAACTCCAATTTCAGGAGATCTGGCAATGTATATACATAATGTAGTATAATATGTATATGAGTGCTTATATACATAAAAAGGAAAATAAATAAATCGTTACATTAAAAACATTTTAATACATTTAAAAACATTTTAATGATCTTAAATTGTAATTTTAAGATCAGGTATGGCCACACATGGGCCTGTAACACTCTTCACTGTGAGGGCCAGAAACAAGAGGGCTTTTAGCCACCAGCCTAGTTCTAGGTTTGTGAGAAACCCTAACCCAAGGGACTATGACAGAGAGTGATAAAGCAAGACACTCAAAGTCCTCTTGTGGCCTCTCCTGACTTCACACACACACATATAACACACACAGATATACACTCTTACACACATATAACACACAGAGATATACACACTCACACACATATAACACACACAGATATACACACTCACACACATATAACACACACAGATATACACACTCACACACATATAACACACACAGATATACACTCACACACATGTAACACAAACAGATACACACACACATGCATGATGAATCAGAATCTGAATTTTAATAAGTTTCTTGGGTAATTCTTGTACACATTAACATTGAAGCATGTCACTATTTTGTTTTTTTGTGACTACGCTCTCAGGGAAGATGTACAGTGTATGATTAAAATGTATCTTTTCAAGTCTTTCCCACAGCTGGGCATTCAGGTCTTGTCCAATGTTCCCTCTTTTCTTGCCAATGCTGTGTGTGGCCTGCAACCCTTAAATTCTGTTTTGTTTGTTTTTTCTTTTCAGGACAGGGTCTCATGGAGCCCAGGATGGCTTTGAACTTCTGATCCCGTGCTTCTCTATCCTGAATGCTGTTATTATAAGCATGTAGTAACACACTCAGTTTTATGCTTGAGCCCAGCATAAGTCTTGTGCACACACTGTTAGATATACATCGTGCCAACTGAGATGCATCCTACCCCTGTGCCTTCAACTCTAAAAGGTGGAATTTTTGAGCCAAAGGATCTAAAAGTTTTGGGGGAAATGACAGGGGAGGATAGGGGTACAGTTCAGACGGCAGGGTGTTTGCCCAGCACACACAGAGGCCCTAAGACCCTAGTTCTGTTCCAGTGCTGTTGGGGAGAAAGTCTCAGTTTACCTTTCTGCAACTTTCCACACTGCCAGGCCCTAGTACTGTTGGAGCAGCGGAGCCCTCAGAGCCAGAGCTGGGCCACCAACTCTCTAGGGCTGGCTCCCAACTCACCAGGTTGACATTTCTCTATGTGGTCACTAGCCATTCCCTTGTTCCTGGCTGTGCATCACTGCAAGGCCACCAAGAGAGCAAGAGGTGCTGCCAGGGAGGAGAGCCACGCCCAGCCTTGGTACAGAGTCTGGCGGTTAGGGGACATCAGTGTTGCCGTCTGGCTGAAGCACAGTGAGAGAGAGCCAAAACTCAGACTGAGCCCCAACACAAGCGCCCAGCCAAGGCCACACCTCCTGGTCTGGCAAGGTCTGGGTGTCTCCCGCCACCCAGGCAGGGCACCCTGTGGTTCCCTAGACCAGCAAGCCGACCAAACAGGTGTGCTGGGAGAGCAGAAGCCAGGACAGTTCAGGGAAGTGGCCCTCTGCTTTTCAGACTGCCTGCCCTCAACAAGCTTTGTGAACCACCCACTGGCCACAGTTGCTGAGGGGTGGGGGGGGCCCGATGTGGTGGGGGGGAGTGCAGGGAGAGTAGAGAGGAAGTGAGGTGCTTACTCAGCCCTCTAACTGCACGTGGCTGTGTTTGCAGCCTGTCCCCTCCTCCCTGTGACACAGCTGGGGGAAGCAGTGAGGGGAGGAAACAGGAGGGGGGGTCACGCCCTTCCCCCATCTCCTGCAAAACTGCACCTGTGCCCCTCCCGACCCTGCCACCTGTTGCCCAGCTGACCATGAGTCAGGTCCCTAGTTCCTGGGCAACAGAGCCAGGAGAGGCTCAGGGGGTTGGCAGGCCTGAAATCCACAGTGTCCTAGCTTGTGGGTCTCCCATTATCTAACCTGACCATTCGAACTCTATGTATTGTTTTCTCTCTCTGGCAAACAAGAAAATAATAGCTGGGGAAATATGCCAACCTGGGGATGGCCACCTAAAGATGCCAGGACCTCTGCTGGAAAGTCCTTTATACAGTAGGTACAGAGCTGAGGGGATGGTTCTCTCACTAAAGTGTTTGCTGTGAACACTGGAAGGCCTGGGCTGGAGCCTCTGAACTCATGTGAAAAATCAGGGCATGGGATCCCAAACCTGGAGAAGGGAAGACAGGCCAGTTCCTGGGGTTCGCTGGCTAGTCAGTCTAGCTGAACTGGTAAGCTCCAGGTTCAATGGAGGACTTCATCTCAAAAAATAAAATGGCGTGGTTCAAGAGCTGTTGCAGCAGTTAGGAACTCTTGTTGCTCTTCCAGAGGATCTGAGTTTCGTTCCTAGCACCCATGTTGGGAAGCTCACAACTGCTTATAACTCTAGTTCCAAAGGATCTGATGCCTTCTTCTGACCTCCTCGGGCATGCGCACAATGCTTGGCATTCATTCACGAGGCTCGACCACATGCACATGTGTTAGGTGTCCCACCACCTGCACATGCACACACACGCATGCACATGCATGCATACACAGGTTGTGGGGTTGAGGGAGATTAGTAGGTACAATAGTGGCTCATTTAATAGATGAGAAAAGGCCTAGCTAGGTGAAAGAAAGTTTTGCTCTAAGTCAGACAGGCTCAACCTCAGTGTTGGATGTCAATGCTCACATTCTTAGTTGCTCCTCCTTGACCAGGTGACCCTTTAGAGCTCAGTGGGCAGAAGGAAGGCCCATTGTCCTCTCCAGACTCAGCTCTAGCCACCCATCCTCAACATGAGGCCCCAAGCTGCCTGTGTGGTCCAGCTGATCACGGGCTTCTGTCTCACATCCTTTTCTGTGTGATCAGGCATCCTCAGGGACAATCCCTAAGATTCGTGTCTCTGCCTGGCTCTTTGCCACCCCCACTCTAATTTCATTTGGTGTGTGTTTTAGGTTCCCCCAGAGACCACGAGGACGTGTGTGTGTGAAGTATGACAAGTTCCTTGTCAGTGGACTTTCTGGAGGTAATGTCTTGTTGGGGAAACCCACTTATCACAGTAAAGAGGATAACATCTCCTGGCTGTGAGCTGAAAGGGATGAAGGAGAGACAGGGTGTAAAAGAAACAATCACTTTTTTAGTGATGGTGGCTGAAGAAGGGGCCTGAAGAAGGACAGGGTCCTGCCTACAGAGAATGAGGCAGCCCTGGGCTTCTTCTTGCCTTCCACCATCAGGCTAGGCAGCCCTGGGGCTGTAACAGCAGCTGCTGATGAGGCGTCTCTGGAGAGCAGGAGAAAGGAAGGGTTGCTCTTAGAGTTGGGGCATTCTCTATCCTGCATAGCCATTAAGTCTCTGGGTTCCTAACCAGTGTCCCTCCTGTCCCTAGTAGGGCTCCAAGCCAGGCCACCAAGGCCTTTTGCAATCAGGATGGAGTCAGCCACCAGCTGTCATAGTAGAATGCATCTCTTTAGCACATCCCAGAAAGAGTGCCAGAAACTCGGAACTGTGTACTGATGGGTGAGCCCATGGGTGTGCCAGGAGCAATCTCCTAGACCAGGCCTCAGAAAGGGGCCCTGTTTGGCCCTCTGCTTTCTTCCAGTTCTTGCTCTTCCCGGCAAAGTCTCCTGGGTCTGGCCTAACTAAGTTGGATTCTAGCCAAGCTGGCTGGCCTCCAGGTGGATTTGGGACAGACAGCTGGGATGTTGTGTTTCCCGCTCCAAAGAAATGGGGGCTGGAGATGGGGCCACAACCGGGCTGCTCAGTTCCAGCCGGATGATGAGGTCAGGGATGGGTGGACTGGCTCCGGTAGAAGTTTCCCAGGGAGGAGGTGTCAAAGGGTCAGAGGCAGGTTGGCCTGGGCACCTCTACCTGTCCTCTGTCTTCGTAAGGAAACACATGTCTGCTGCCTCTGAGACCTGAGTGGGTTTCATGGCCTTGGAACAGTTCTCAATCCTGTATCCTCCTGAGGGCTCTCACTCAGGAGGACAGCGTGGCCTTCCCTGTGGTCAGGCCAGTGGGGCCTGGGGTAGTATCAGGCACAGTTTGTAGCCTCTTTCTCATTTGTCTCTGGGGACTTTGTCATAGCTGCCTGGACTCCACAGTTCTGGCACAGACGCATTGTTCAGCTCCTCAGGACAACCTGTGCTTGGCTCATGGGGCATACACAAATGAGTAACATTGTTGCACACACACCCCCAGCCATGCAGCTGCCAGGTTCAGTTTGGGTCACCCTTCCTGTGCCTTCTTGCCTAGACACCTCTGCTCCATCCCTGAGGCCATCTCAAGAGGGAAGCTGTCCTTCCCTCCATTACTCCAGGCCAGGCCTCTTTGTCTCCCTCCTTCTCCCTGATGCACAATCTGGGATCCCTTGGCCCAAAGCACAGGGCCGGCGCTGTGCGACTGAAACCTCCCAAAGAGCTGCTTGGATCCTAACACCACTGCTTCAGAATGCCCCAGGCTCCCATTGCAGAAAGTCCTCGTATGTTCTTCAGCTTGGTCACCCCGTGGAACCTACCATCCCTATCAGGTCTCCACTGAGCTTGTCCTCCCTTGTCCCTGGGACCTGCCGCTGGCCCTCCTCTTGTCACCATGTTTCACTTGTTGACACTCTCTCTGCTGCAAGACCTGGGGTCTCTTGGTCTAGGGAAGCCGATGGCTCCCAACGGCTGTGGAAACCCCTCTTCAGAGTCCTCAGGTGTCTCTCTCGCCTTAATCACTAGAGCCAATGGGGTTTTTGAACAACCCCCACCGCATTTTCCAAAAATGTTGAAGCTGGAAGCCGCAGTAGGTGATAACTGACCACTAGTGTTTCTCTCCTTCTGTGTGTGTGTGTGCTCATGTGTAGTGTGCCCCTGTGTTGGGATGAACATGTGATACTAACAAGCATGCGCACAGAGACACGTACTATGTGTGTGTTTGTAAGCGTGTGTGGCAATAAGGTGGCTGTGTAGCAGTGGGTGTATATATGTACATGTAAACATGTATGTGCAGGTAAGCGTGAGGTGGGCATTTGTGCTGTAGATGGTGAGGGAACGGACTCATTTGTGGAGAGGAGGCGCCGCATGTCTGTGGGATATGGGGACTGATCTGGTTGATTCAGCCCCGCCCACGGGAGGAGGCCTGCTAGTGTGCTCCCTACCCTCCTCCCTCCAGGAAAGAAACAGGAGGTGTGCGCTCTGTGTCCTGCCCTTTGACAGAGAGAAATAGCATTCTTGTTAGGTTACAAGGCTGCAGCCATGAGCAGCTGGGGGATGACAGAGGGGTCACCTCACAGTGTCCTGGTCCCTGGCCTCCAGCCCTCAGCATCCCTTCCCTTAATGAGCTGACAACCAAGACTAAGTGCATATACCAAGTCTAGCAGTGCCCTGGTCCCCAGACAGCAGGATCTCTCTCATAACCTGGTAGGAGTTATGAGTAGATGTTGACAGGCCAGAGTACCCAGGAGGCATAGATTTGTGATGTCCATTCTGGGGAGTGAACTTCAGAAGAACAAAGCAACCGGTTAATGCTGGGAAGGGACTTGTGCTAAAACCACCTTAGACAGAACAGGAAATGCAGTTGAAAAGGACGTTGAGGAGTCAGAGCTTGGTGGCACTTGTCGTCTGCAAAGACAGTCCTCGGGAGGCTGAGGCAGGAAGATCAAGAGCTAAATGGAGGCCTGTACAGGGACAACGTAGCAAGATCCTGGCTCTGACTGATTAATTATAGGAAGTTAGATCTAAGGAAGAGCTCTTCCTCTGACAAAGGCCGAAGTCTGAACTTACAGAGACCCAAGACGGGATCTGATACCCAGAGCAGCCAGGAGACTAGTCCTGAGGACCTCTGAGGAGTGTCTCCCACCACCCTTAACCCTTGCTCTGCAGGGCCGAGTGGGTGGCTGACTTCTATGGACTGTCCTGAGAGTCTCTGATATGTCCCTCAGGAACTTTCCTGCCCTTGCTTTCTGTGATCCCGCCTCTCTGCACCTAGTGGCTGGCCCAGCTATGCCCTCCCTACCTCACCCCCTCTCTGCTGTTCCAGGGTTCACCAAAGAAGCCACAAATCTTCCCAGCAGACCACCCCAAAGGCCTGGCTGCACCCAGCCTGGTCCCTGGAGTGTAGCCTTCCACCCACTCAGAGGCCTCGGGGGTGGGGCAGGTAGCTTAGTGGATACCATCCTTCTTCCCTGGTGGTCCTGATAAGATGGCAAGATCAGAAGACCTTTGGGGGGGGTCCCACTTCTCACTGAGGTCCCGCTTTTGATCAGGGCTTTACGAGTCCAATACTGTCTTTCTGGGTAGCTTCCGTTTGCTCCCTAGAGACTGGTCTGTGAGCGAGGCCAGGCAGAGGTGTTTGAAAGGGATATGCGAGGGGTCGCCCAACACTTTGTGCTCTCTCCAGCTTCTCTCCAGCTCCTATGCTTTCCCTGGGAGGTCTGACCCAGGAGAGTCCAGAGACCAGGGGAGGAGGTCGTTAATCACCATTATTTATTATTTCTTATGTAACAATGTTATGAAATATGAAACCTGTACCAGGCAGTACTGGGAATATAGAAAAGAGGTCCCTAATGGTAAGAGTTTCCCATGCATGGGTAAGCAGGTGGGCCCAGAAGCCACCAGACCAGTCTGGGGAGTTGGCCATATGGCTGGCAAAGGACAGTGGCCAGTGGGATTGGAAGTTGTCGTTTTGGGGAGCCTTGGGGTGGAAAGGGGCTGATTTGGGATCCTTGCTATTCCATACCAGGCTTAGACTAGCTCTGGCTCCAGGGTGGCCTGGGTCACAGCTGGAGTTGTCACAATATTGACCCAGGAGGAGATAACATCCAAAGAGCTTAAAGTCCCAGTCAGACAAGGAGGGGGATGTCGCCGGAAAAGATCCCCGGACCCCAGGGGAATCAAACTAAATGGGACTTTAATAGGTCTTTTCCAGCTCAAATTTCATGGATAATTGGAAGCAGGTCCTGGGCTGAACAGAATGGGCGGCCCTACTGGCCTGCTGACAGCCACTCCATCTAGGAGATGAGTGGGGACTGAGATGGGCCAGAGAGGCTACCTCTCTGCCACCCACCACAGCCATGACTGTGGGTTCACCCTTACTCTGAGATGGAGTTACAGCTGTTTTACTTTATTCAAGAAAAAAGTGGACACATGGTAGAATGGGTCTGAATCAGAGTCAGCCTGCCAGGAAAACAAGCTTCAGGTCTTAAGCCAGACATGCACTCAACCTGAAGCCATCCATCCATTTATTCCATCCATCCATCCATCCATCCATCCATCCATCCATCCATCCATCCATCCATCCACTCATCTATCTATTAATCTAGTCTTCCCACCCATCTATCCATTCATCCATCGAACCTCACCTATCCTGCTAGCTAGCCCACCAGTCCACCAGCCCACTCACCCATCTAACCATCCCACCCACCCACCTAACCAGCCCACCCACCCACCTAACCAGCCCACCCACTATCCATTCACCCACTTAAACACTTAGCCAATACATAGTAACATTTAAAGTTGCAGCAATTCTATTAAACAAAAAACTCTTACTGTCTTTTTTATTATATTTATTTATCTCATGCTACATGTATGAGGGTTTTACCTGCATGTGTGTATGTGTACCACAGGCATGCCTCCTGTCTGCTCAAGTCAGAATGAGTCAGATTTGCAGCAACTGGATTTACAGATGTTGTAGGACACCATGTGGGTGCTGAGAATCAAACTCATTTCCTCTGCAAGAGCAATTACTCTTAACCGTTGAGTCACCTCTCCAGCCCCTTCCTTGCTGTTTTTTAATTACAAAATGACACGTAGTTGTTGAATATGCAAAGTCTACTGATATCAAGACATAATAAAAAAAGTGATAGCATTCCCAACAAACCCATCACCCTGCCCCTCCCGCTCCACGCCTGTTCTCTGGGGTAACCCCTGCCGATGACTCGTTGAGTATCCTCCCAGAATGTCTTCGTGCATTTCTTACTACATCTTGTTGCTTTCACTCCACACTGAACACTAATGTAAGTGAGTGTGCACATTCCTTATTGAATCTTGAAGATGAGTAAATTGAGGTTCTTAAAGATTCAATGGCAGCCCTAGGCTGCATGACCAGTCCCTGCTGTCTTCCTGTCTTAGCATCCTGTAAGGCAGAGATCTAGGACCACCACATAGAAGATAAGGACAGGAAGGGAGCTGAAGAGTGAGGATGGAGCGGTGAGCAAGGAAGCATGATGAGTCTGTTTGGAAGCCATTGATGTTCCTCTCCAATGGCCCCTGGAACCCATCCTGTTTTCAGACATAGAGCCGGGGGCCCTGCAGGTCTGAGCAGAGCAGGGACGAGCAGTTGGCAGTGGAGGCTTGATTGTCGGTGTCAGAGTGCTGTCGACTCATTTTCATCCAGGATGCCCCTCTCTAGCCTGCAGGGGAACTTCTTGCCTAATGCCTATTGGTAGGTGCTGGCCACTGCCCCTGCTAGAGTGGGGTAGCCTGTGCTCTCCCTTAGGACGATCATTCTTTACCCTCCTGCTACCCCTTAGCAGCTTTGACACCTCTCATTCCAAAGCCCAGAGAAGCCAGAAGCCAGCCCTTATCCACAGAGGGCTTGGAGTTCTTTCTCTGGAAGGGATGAACAGGATGGGCAGATGAGTGGTTAGCTCACACACACAGACACACACACACACATACATAGGAATACACATACATGGACACACATACACAGGCTCACACACATGCAGGCACACACACACACACACACACACACACACACACACACAAACACATACAAAACACAGGCACACACCCATACCACCAGGTACACCACCCTGACTCACAAGGGAGAAATTCATGGGAATGTAGTTACCAGTAGAGACAGCAGAGAGGAAATTCCCTTTGGGACAAGGGCACAGACTAGGTGGCTCTAGAAGGCTTCAGTCTTGAGAATTTCTGGAATAATGTGGCAAAGATACCACCCACGCCTTGGAGGGCATCACAGAGATCCTCCCACAAAATATATCATTGACAAACCTATCCTGAGCCAGGTGCCACGTTGGGTTGGGGGGGGAGGGGTTATGGAGTCCACTTGTGAGGCTCAGCTAACACTAACAACCAGGAAGTATCCCTTTCCTGGGAGGGCTTATTCAGACATGTGAGCTGGCTGAAGTCTCCGAGGGATCTGCAGAGTGGTGGTCCAGCTTAGCCATACTGAAAGTGGACACCCTACATTTCATCCCAGCTACCACCCACTTAAAAGGAGCCTGGTGGGGCTGAGGTCTCTCTGCTCACACAACCCCCACTCCCATTGCTGGTCCTGGCCAGGGCCCCAGGAAGGAAATCACTGAGAAGGATTGAGTGTCAATTCCCAAACTAATCTGCTCAATGCACACAGGCCCAGCACGGGCTGTTCCTGCGCGGGCCCCCTCCCCTGCCCTGCAGACCCCGGCGGCTGCCCCGCTGTCAGGCCTCTGGCTGGCTGCGAGCGATTACAGCAGCCTTAATCACCGCTGTGGTGGCGGCGGCGGCTCAGGCTCAGCGTTAACAACTGTCTGCCCACCAGTCTCCTTCCTGGGGCGTTGAGGAGTGGATGACCCCTCACAGTTCTCCTCGAAGGAGCATGAAATTGTATCCCAACAGCAGTGCAGTGGCCGCCATCCAGGGGAACGCCCGGCTCCCCTCGCTGCCCTGCTGGTCTTTTGCACGTTTGCCCAGCTCCTCTCTCTCAGCTGTGGGGCTCAGGACAGGCACTGAGCATCTTCTGAGCACTAATGTCATTGTTCCCGCCAGCCAGCATTGCCAACTGCTGAGCTCAGGAAGGCGGGTACTCCCTGCCAGCCAGAGCAAATTAGGTGCCCGGATGTTGAGGTCTGTTGGCATTTCCTGTGTTGGCTTTGGCTGATGGACCAAGCCAGTGGGATGCCCTCTTGACCTGAGCGAGCCAAACAGGCCCGTCCCAGAGTTTTGAGCCCACTGACTTCTGCCCCTGTGCCCACAGGGAATCATGTTCCAGAAAAAAAGGTCACCTTTCCCTGTTATGATTCATACTGAGTAGCTGTCCTCTCCCTTATAGGGGACTACAACAACCCAAGGCTGACCAGTCCCTAGCTAGTCTGTCCCAGAGCTGGGTCCTTCAGGTCCAGGAATGGAAGCTGTTGACTCCACAGACCTCTAAGCCTTCCTGGGCTGTCTGAACAGGGTGAGGTCCCTCTGTGTGCTTGAGGTTACGACTACAAAACTTAGGCTGGAGACCTCCAAGGGGATTTGGAATGATTTCCTTAGGCCCATCCTGAGACTGTATCTGGGGAGCTCTTGGCACCTGGGCTCTAGTTTGGGATTCAGCAGAAGCCCCTACCCTATCCCACACGTCCAGACTAGCCGATTTTACCTGCAGCCCTCAAGCATTGCTGGCTGTTTCCTCAATCCATGTTTTCTTTGGCACAAGGACTCCGGGACACTAGACTGTCCAAAGTAAGACGACTTCACGATACTTATTTTCCAAAGAGCAACATCTGTACCACAATCAGGCCCTTTGTGTGTAGTGCAGTCCCAGGCCGCCCCCTCTGCAACCGTGCCCTTCCTACTCCAGCCAGGGCCCTTGGGGCGTGAAGAACTCTTCATTCCCTGGCCTAGGATGGGACAGGAGTGGGTAGAGAAGGCTGAGCCAAATCCTACCCCACAGGTTCACTAGTCCATACAGCCCCCTGCCACCACTCCCTTTCAAGAACTGGGTGCCTTTAGAGCCCCCGGGAAAAGCAGGATATAGGACAAACTTAAGAGTCAGAGATTTACTAGGAAATCTGCTCAGCTACACTCCAGCCCTGGCTTTCAACAAATTACGATGTTGCTGTGGAGCTCAGTGGCATTGTCAGTAAGACAGGTTCAGCGGAAGCATCTAGGATAAAGGGCCTGTGTGGTACTCAACAGACTAACCCATTACCAACAGCCTCCAGCACCCGCACGGCAGGTCACAGTGGTCTGTAACTCCAGTCCTAGGAGATCTGATGCCCTCTTCTGGCCTCTGAGCACCAGCATGGACGTGCTGCACAGACATGCTTGCACACAAAACACGCGTACACATGCAAAGTAATAAAATCATTTTTATGAAAAGGTAGTACCGTTTCAGATAGCTGCCTCCAGAGAGGGGTTGGCTGGGCAGGCCCTAGCGTAGTCTCCAAAGAGGTCCTGCATCTTACTTATGAGGAACTCCATTCCCACTTCACTAGCTGCTCCTTTGCCCCAGGTTGGCTCTGTCCTGCTATCTCCAAGTGGGCTCCAGGCCCAAGACTGGCTATTTTTGATCTATTCTGTTCTGTGGTCATCAAAATGTGGCTCCTCCCCTAACCTGGGCCTCCCACCCTGGCATAGCGGCATCATGAGGTGCTGAAAGAAGGTGGGTGGGTCTCCGGAAGCCCTGTTGTGGTGGCTTCCACATTGCTCCAAGGGATTGAAAGTGCGGCATGGCCCCTCAGCTCCTGGGTGTTCAGGGTCTGCTGAGTGTGGGGGGTGCGGGGGACCAGCTACAGATGTCTGGCGCTGTGTTTGGGAAGAGCAACATTGTATGCTGTGGGGGGGGACCAGCTGCAGATGTCCTGCGCTGTGTTTGGGAAGAGCAACATTGTATGCTGTTTTCTGAGAAGTTTGAATGACATTGATCAAGAGAGCAAGAATGTTGGTCACTGTAATGGCCATTTCAGGTAGTACTGTTCCTTGAGAAATACTCTGAAATTCCGCAAGTCAGGCAGGGACCCATAAAAGACCGAGAAAGGCTTACTACTCAATGCCATCTGTATTAACATACAAACACAACAAACAAAGAACCTTGTTAGGTAATGGTAGAA
The DNA here is from genome assembly GCF_963924665.1 of Micromys minutus. NCBI lineage: Eukaryota > Metazoa > Chordata > Mammalia > Rodentia > Muridae > Micromys > Micromys minutus. The sequence goes on from NC_137969.1 coordinate 229,214,214, forward strand.
GATTAGTTTAGTATATTGTTCTAGTTCCAGCTGCGCAAGGAATCGAGCAAATACTAAAGCATGTGTTTGGTAAAATCTGGATGACACAGCAGCACCTGATAAAGGGGTCAGGGGTCTATTCATCACATGTAGTCTTTATTGTGTTAAAAATAGGTTATGAATGAATAGACAAAATATGACACGCCATGGAATATTATTTGACTTTAAAAAGGAAGGAAATTCTGACACATGCTGAAACAAAGTTGAACTTTGGAGCTATACTCAGTGGAATAAGCCAGACAGATATGATTTCATGCATAAAGTATGGGTGCAGAGTTGCTGGTGGAGGTGACAGAATGTTCTGGAAATGGGTGGTGGAGAAGGTTGTTGGGAGTATTTATTAGTATTCATTAGTATGACCACAAGGCCTGAGAGCCACTCAAAAGAGGAAAAATTGGTTTCACTGTTTTAAGGGTTAGATCTATGAGCACGTGGCCCCATTCAGTTGGGCAGAACATATTGGGGATGGCGCTGTGTGACACAGGGGAAGGTGCAGGAAGCAGAGGGACAGGAAAGGACCAGGGACCAGGTAGAACCTTCAAAGGTGTTCTGTGTCCTCCAGCTAGGCCCCACCTCTCAGTTTCCAAATCTTCCCCCAAATAGCGCCACCATCTGGGGACCAAGCGTTCAACTCGTGGGCCTGTAGGGAGCGCTTCATATTTAAAGGACAGTGCACAGAAATGGAGATGTACTTAACTATGCCCTTAAACATGGGCAAAATGGTGAACTGTGTGCGGTATGTATTCTGAAACAGTTTGAAAGTGTACGCTATAGGGAAATATGTCAAAATGTTCATGATGATTGTGTGTGATGGGTTATGAGGGACCTTTCTCTTTTTCTTTTTAATTTCTAACAGGGTGAAGTAGCCGATTACACACACACACACACACACACACACACACACACACACACACACACACACACACAGTGTGTCGTGCCCTAAGATCCCATAAATGAGGTTTGGTTTTGTTTGTCGTTTGTTTTAAGGAAGCTGGCTCCCAGCACGTGTGGAGATTGATAGAGCCTCCAGCTGAAGTTGGTAATAGAGAACCTCAGACCTCTCAGTGGAGACCATGGCTCACAGAGGCCTCAAGACTGCTAATCCACCCCACACCCCAGCACCCTGCCCTGCTGACTGGCCTCCTCTGCTGGGCTGAAGTATGCTGGAGCCGTGCTTCGCCCAGGATTCTGTCTTCTCAGGAAATCCCAGTCACTAGCCCAAAGGGGCTGCTCCTGCTCTAGTGGGAATGTGGGTTCGGGGCTTTCTCAGACAGCCAGTACCCAAGACGCCTTCCCATGCTGCTCCGCCCCAGCCCAGCTGCAAAAACAACATCCTATACCCAAAGTCTTGTTATTGCAGGGATAGTGAAGCCTGGTGTGCAGCTTTCAGGAGAAGAAATGGGGTCTGAACAGACCCAGGATCAGGGGGTGCCTTGAGCAGCTTAGGGGTTCCCCTCTTATAGTCCCCCCTCCCTTGTTGGAGAAGCCTGACTCTGAGGTGTGTGGGGTCAGGGTTTGGAGAAGCCTGTGGGACTTAGGATTGAAGGACGACTTTGCCAGTGGCCTCCCTGACTCCCTGGGGACACTGGGAGGTGGAAGGGCAAAAGGAAGTCAAGCCACTTGGGAACCCGCTGAGCCAAGCCGTGGGTAGGAGGCGGCATCATCATGGCTCCTGGGCTGGCCTGGGGCGATGCTTTCCCACGGGGTGAGACTGGCCACGGATTCTGTGGAGTGGACACTCTTAAGAAGAGAGGCCTCTGCTTTCCCTCCTCAAGGACAGCGCTGGGCAGTCAGGACTCTTCCAAGCCTCTTCCATCTCAGCTCTATGTGGACACCCTAGAGGCTAGTGGGGCAAGTCGTTGCTCTTCAGTAATCTTAGCTTCAGCTGGTCTCATCTGCTGGCTCACTGGTCATGTGACAGGGATAGATGTACTGATGCCCTTCCAAGTTAAAAAACAACAACAACAACAACAAAAAACCTGTTTCTGTTGGACGGTGAAAGGCTCTTCCTACCACACAGGTATTCCAGTGAGCATGTTCCTCAGGCAAGAGCAAGGGAAGTCCCCCGAGAAAGACAAACCTGGGCTAATTTTGTATACTGTCTCCCACTAGCTGTGGAGTCATAATGACTCTGAGCCTCATATCCCTGTGAACATGTCCATCTGTTATGAACAGATGTTAAAACAGATGTGATGACACATGCCTGGTGTCTGGTGCTTGGGAGGCAGAGGCAAGAAGATCTCAAGACAAGGGCCAGCTTGGGCTACACATTAAGATTCTCTACCGCCCACTCTCTTCCAACTCTCTTCCCATGATCCTCCAAAGTGAAAGAAAACTTTTACCTTGTAGCTCCCTAGAAGGCTCTGAGGTCATATATACGGTGTCATTACAATACAGGCCTTTACAACGAGTACTTCAATGTGACTTTTTTGTTTGTTTGTTTTATTTCGTTTTTTAAAAATTAGCTCACAAAGCATCAGGTTTCAATACACATTCTCTTACACACTTAGCCTTGGTCTGGCTCCTCCCACCCCTCCCCCTCCTCCTTTCTATGCCTTCAATCCTGCTGGTACCCGGCCATCCCAGGTAGTATTCCATAGTTTTAAAAAAGATTTATGTGTGTGTGTGTGTGTGTGTGTGTGTGTCTGTCTGTCTGTCTGTCTGTCCAGAAGGCCTCAGATTTCCTGTGGCTGAGCTAGAGGCTAACATGAACCATCCACCATGTGGCCGAAACGGAACTCAGGCCATCTGCAAGAGCAGCAACCTCTGCTCTTAAGGCTCTGTCTTCATCCCTCCCCTTGTACCTTCATATCACATGTTCCCAGACCCTCCCCAGCCCTCTCCCTTTATGCTCTCTGCCCACGAGACCCTTCTAGCTTACTGGCCCTCCTGGTCTCTACACACACTCCCATATAAACACACATATGTAAGAGTTAGTATTGGTGGGAGAACATGCAGTATTTGCTTTTCTGAGCCTGGGTTACCTGACTTAATATTTTCCTACAGATTTTGTAATTTCATTTTTATTAACCACATACAAGTTGACAGACATCTAGTGTGATCGTTTCCTTGTGAACAGAAAAGCAGTAAACATGGACGCACATGTATGTAGGATTTTGTGTCTCTACCATGCAAGCCCCAAGAAATGAAATCAGCCCAAATTGGAAAGAACCTTTGGATCTCAGTTCTGGGCTTAGTTGTCCCACTCCCATGTTCTGCTAAGGCAGGGAGCAGCTCCAGAACGCCTTTTCCCTCCCCCCTTGTTCAGGGCAAGGACCAGTCAGACTTCTCTCTGAAGTCAGACGATGACTGCCTGTTGTTGGGGTGTTTGCGACATCAACCCAGGGCCGGAACCGGTCCTGGTTGGTGGTGGCAGCGGTGATGTTGAGTGGCACTGACGGGAGTGGCTGGGCCTTGGGCTTCTGGGAACAACTAGCAGACTATCTGCAAGTCAGCCATTGAGTGTCACTTATGCATAGAGTGGCAAAAGGGCGTGGGGACCCAGGACCCAGGATTCTGGCAGGAGGACATGGGTTCGTAAGCTACTATGTGAACCTGTTCTTGAGCAGGTGCAGTGATGAGCCCTTGAAAGAGGAAAGGGGGTGTTTTTTTTGTTGTTGTTGTTTGTTTTTTGTTTTGATTATCTGGTCTTTGAAGTAACAACCAGGTCCTCATTAAGCACACTAGAATACAATTGTATAAAGATTTTTTAAAATTTATCTAGACTATGGACAGTCAGGCCTACTGATGCTAGGCCATCCTATAATCCTACAATGTTCAATACTTGACAATCTATCACAAAACCATCAGACTGCGATCTACCAATGTCCCTACTACTATCCATGGATCACGTTAGCATGCACCAATCTCTACCAACAAAAAAGACTATCTAGTTAATTGGTAATGCCTAGATTGAGAAAGTGCCTGTCTGAGAGACTTCTAAGCTCAAGATTTTAACACGTCACTGTTACCATGGATGAAAGAATAGCTGGTTAGTGGACCTCGGTCTTCACTTTGTTTTTCTCTTCAGAATCACAGATTGCAGTTGTGGTTGTCTGATTGTCTGGTACAGCTTCATATAGGAGAATGGACCTGTCAGTTTGGATAACTGCCTTAACCAGAGCCAGCTCTCTTTCTCTCTCTCTCTCTCTCTCTCTCTCTCTCTCTCTCTCTCTCTCTGAAATAAGCAAGACTCCTTTTTTAACAATTTAATTTTTTCATGTGCATTGATGTTGGATCCCCTGGAACTGGAATTAGAGACAGTTGTGAGCTGCCATGTGAAAGGCTAGGGATTGAACCTGGGTCCTCTGGAAGAGCAGCCAGTGCTCTTAACCAGAGCCATCTCTCCAGCCAGAGTCAGGTCTCTCAGTGGGGCTGCCATAGTTACCAAAGGAAAGAAGAGAGAAGGAAGCATGACTGCGGTGCTGTTTCTGTATTCTCTGTGCAGCTCAGAAGAGTGTGTTGATCTCTGAGGGGCGGCTGCTAGTGTGCAGATGGGAATCCAGCAGGAGAATAGTTGTTTCTAACCACACACCCTGACTCTGTCATTTGAATTTCTCTCCAGATTCTATCACTTGCCCATGTTCAAGGGGACAGTGCCAGATTCTACAGAATATAAATCTACATTTAGACCAAGATAAGAATCTAGCTTAGCTAAAGCAATGGCAGAATGGGCTCCCACCTTGGCTGAGTAATGCTGGGATCCTGGAAGACAAAAGGGAAGCTCAGCCAAGACTCGAGCAGCACAGTGAAGCAGAGGCCGGGTTAGTCGATGGGGGTTCTGCCTTCAGGTCTGGCTGGATCTAAAAGCCCTAGTCTGCCTGTTTCAAATCTTCAGCTCATTTGCAATTCATCACTCTAGGACTTGGCTCTGCACACCTCTTGCCAGACTCCAAGCCAGCTTCTCCCCTGTGCAGTTACACGGCCTTCTTCTAAAGAAGAGCAAGCTCTCTCCAAGAAGCTGGAAATGTGGCCCCTGACGGTCCCAAGCCAACCTCTTTGCAGGAGATACCGTGAAGGAAAGAAACTCCCTTTCTCCCCGGACCTCTCGGGCAAGTCACAGGGAAGAGTCAAGCGGCTTCCTGCACCGGAGTGGAAGATAGCTGTCAGAGTTGACCTGGGTCTATGGCAGGGGAGCCACTGGAGGCACTGGAGGTGCTGGATTGACAGTTCCACCCAAGTCACATGGGACTTGGAGGGGCAATTCCCAGCGGAAAGGGGGGTGCAGGGCAGACAAAAACAACAGGTGTCCGGGACAATAGCACTTGCTCTCAGGTTGCTTAGAGACATGACTTAGAGCAAAACAACCAAGAAGGGTAAAAACAGTGGTGCTGTGAATGCCCAAGTGTTGACTCAAAAGTCCTTCAGGAAAAGGAAGTGATCTGTGACTTAAAGGCGAGTCTGTAGCCCAGGAGGAGAAAGCTGTACAAGTGTGGATCAGCCTCCAGTTGGAAGCTGTCATTACCAGCAAATCTCCACGAAGCACAGGAAACATACCTGACAGAGATAAATGTCAGAATGCTTGATACAGGGACACTCAAAGAAGAACTAGAAGATCCTATTAAAATAATCCTTTTGTTTCCCAGTTGAAAGGGCCTGATAAAGAACTGCTTTTCTTTTTTCCTATCAAACAGCCTCTCCTTTCAGTTGTAAGTGGGCTGTGTATCATTGGACATGTTTTGGGAAAGGCAGGACAGTTCAGAAACTAAAAACAAAACACCAATCCACTTCTGCATGTATCAGATCCAATGTAAACTGCAAGAGGTAAAACCCCAGAACAACACTGACTTGAACAAAACCTAGGTTTGATTTGCTCTCAGCTACACAAGGTCCAAAGGCTGGTATGGGAACTCTCCTCCTTGGAGGCCTCAGGATGCCCACATAGCTGCCAGATCACTGCTCATCATCAGCTCCCGACCCTGTGCCTGCATCTGTGTCATCTCAGCCAGCTGAGGAGAGATGAACATGAAAGAGAAACATTCTAGCATCCTCCTAGGGAAGGTTCCAGAAGCAGCTACACACTGCCTTCCCATCAGCAAGAACACAATCATGGTCACATCTGCCTGCAACAGACTAAATGCAGTCTTTATTCTAGGTGGTCCTTTTGCCCAGCTAAAATTCTATTAGACTATAAGAAACAGAGAAGGATGGTTTGAGGGCAACTAAGGATCTAATAAACTTGTAATCATGAGACTCACTTGACATCTACATACAGACACATCATGTCCATTGTCTTAGTTAGGGTCTACTGACCTAAGGAACAAAAACATGACCAAAGAAGCCTGGGGAGAGAAGGGTTTATTTGGCCTATGTTTCCACATCCACACTCCATCACTGAAGGAAGTCAGGACAGGAACTCAAGCAGAGCTGAAACCTGGAGGCAGGAGCTGATGCACAGACCATGGAGGGATGCTGCCCACTGGCTTTCTCCTTGTGGCTTGCTCATCTTGCTTTCTTATAAAACCCAGGACCACCAACCCAGGGATGACACCAAAATAGTAGGCTGGGCCCTCCCCATCAGTCACTAATTAAGAAAATGCTTGCTTACAACCTGATCTTACAAAAGTAATCTCTACCTCCTCCCTACCACATCTCTGTCTTTGTGTGTCTCTCTCTTTTTCTGAAACAAGGGTTTCTCTGTGTAACTCTGTCTGTCCTAGAACTCTCCATGTAGACCAGACTGGCTTCACACTAAGAGATCTGCCTGCCTCTACTTCCCAAGTGCTGGGATTAAAGTTGTGTGACACCACCTAGCAAGAAGGCATTCCTCTCTGTTGGGTTCCTTCTTCTTAGGTGACTCTATTCTGTGTCAAGTTGACTATTTTTGTACCCTACTTTTAAAAACAAACAAACAAACAAACACTGCTGTTCAACCCCCAGAATTCACTAAAAAGTTGCAGCACACACATAATCCCAGCACTGGGGAGGTAGAGACAGGAGACTCCTTGGGGCTCCCTGTCCAGATACACTGTCCAGTCTGCCTATCTAATTGGCAAGCTCCCTTTCATCAAGAGTGATTGAGAGAGGCTTCTAATGTTGACCTCTGGCCTTTACATGCATGTGTACATGCATAATCATGAACACATACATACCCCAAGATCATGTTAACATAGCACCATGTTAACAAATCAAAACAACAGAAGCAACAACAAAAGAAACCATGACTACTGGGTCAGTGAGCTTACTGCACTTACCACACATGCCTGATGGCCTGAGTTCAGGGCCCAGAACCCATGAGAGAGAAAAGAACTGACTCCTGAAAGTTGCCCTCTGACCTCCATACATGCACCATGTCACCTATGTGTCTACATGTCAGACATACATACAATAGTAATAAACAAATGATTTAAAGTTTGACCAGGCTCAAACAGAATATGCTATCGTTTTCATATGTGTGGATCCATTTTACAAGCTCTAATTTAATATTTTCTTGGAAAGCTGGTGGCACAGCTTAGTGAAAGTGTGGCCTTATCTAATGGGTGATGTTCTGGGACAATTTTTAGCACTGCAAAAAAAAATTAAAAATTATTATAAAAATAAAAACTATTATCAAATAACGGTAGATTCTCAGGCTGTCCCTATACGCACACACCCTTCTCTCTAAGATTATTTCATCGCATCTTACATAGTGACATATGTGACATATATTTCAGGCATGTATGGGTGCATGTGTGTGCAGGTATAATCGAACCATGAAGCACTTGTATGTCATCCACAGGAATGCAATCCACCTCCTCTGAGAGGATGCTTATAATTGTCCTGGAACTCACCAGCTACAGTAGGGGCTGATAGCAAGCCCCAGGCAGGGGTCTTCCTGTCTCTTCCCCCTAGGCCCCAGAATTACAACACATGCTGTAATTACACAGGTCCTGGTGTCAAACTCAGGTCTTTACACAACTTTAATGACTGGCTCATCTTTCTGATCCGAAGAGTACTTTCTCAGGCTCTGCCGTTGCACACAGCAATGTTCGGCTTGCCGAGCTCTACTCTATGGCACGGAGGTCGTACAGTTTACTTTAATATCTGACAACTGTGGTAGATAGTTGGATATTTTCCAGGATTTGGTTATTATGAATACAGTGTCATAAACACTTATGTACAAGTACCAAAGTAACATTCTCTGTCTAGACTAAAAGGCCAAAACTCAAATCGTTGAGTTAATCAAATCCATTTAAATTGTTTGTTTGTTCTTTTGTTGATCAAGACAGGATTCCTCTGTGTATCCTTGACTGTCTTGGAACTCATTGTGTAGACCTCACCCTCAAGGCCTGGAACTCACAGAGCTCTGCCTGTCCCTGCTTCCGTACTGCTGGGACTAAAGGTGTGTGCCACCATCATTTGAATTTTTAAAGAGACTTCTGAACTATTCTCAAGAGAGCCTAGGCTCAGTGATGGGCATGATAGTGCAAACCGCAATCCCAGCACACGTGAAAGAGAGGCAGAAAGATAAGGGGTCCGAGGCCAGCTCCAGCGAATTTGAGGTCAGTATGATACACACTAGATATGATCTCAAAACCAACCCAACCAAAAAGAGCACTCATAAGCAACCTGTATTTAAAACTCCATATGTTGTCAACAGTCATTATTTCTCATGCTGTTACTCTTTGTGTTTATGTATAAGATGTGTGTGTGAGAGGATGTGTGTATATGAAGGGTGTTGGGATTCCGTAAACCCTACCCCTCAGTTACCTGGCAATAGCTAGGTATGCTCCACCCCAGTGACCTGACACTATAAAAGGGGCTGCTTGCCCCCTCCTCTCTCTCTTACACTCTCGCCCTCTTCTCTGTCTTGCTCTCTTTCTCTACACCCCTCCTTTCCCCCTTCCCTTCCTCTCTCTCCACGTGCTCATGGTCAGCCTCTACTCCTCTACTTCTCTACTCCTCTCTCCTCTTTCTCCGCCTCTACCACCCTCTTATCTCCCCCTTGACCTGAATAAATCCTGTTCTGTACCTGTGCCTGGTTCCTCAAGGGGAAGGGATTCCCAACATGGGCCCCCAAAGGCATCTCTCTTGCCTCTAGGCCTTGCCGTACCTCCATGGGCCATATTACTCCCTCCCCCAACTCTCTTCATCCTTTTCCTAACATTGGTGTGGAAACTTGAGCATCACCTTTTAGCATTGGTGCCTCATGTGAGGAGATTAGATTTCTTCACGATATCTCTTTTTCCTTTATGGAAGAGCCTGATGTGAATGTTTGCCAGGGAACCCCAATGGTGAAAGCCAGCTGCACCCCTATGACACCCCAAGACAGCAGAAAGTAGCTTAAGAGACCCAACACCACATTCTCTTTTTCATCATTGGCTTCCCTCCCCCTTCCTTTTCCCCTCTTTTTATGATAAGAAAAAGGGAGGAATGTTGGCATTAGGACAGCTCCTACCTCCAGGGATGGCGCCACCCACAGGTGACAGGAACCTGGCACATCCATCACCATGGAAACAGCCAAAGCATTCCCAGGATACACCTGTTCAGAAGCCCACCTCCACCTGGGAGCAAATGACATCACTTCCCCTATAAAAGACTGAAATCCCCCCTCCTCTCTCTCTCTCTTCTCTTCTTCCATGGACCCTGACCCCTGTCCCGTCCCTGTTCTATTAAACCTCTCCATGTGGAACCCTGTTGGTTTGGTGTGGTTTGTCCGGGCATGAGTTGAGAAATCTAATTAACAACAAAGGGTGTGTGTGTGTGTATGAGAGGTGTATTTGTGTGTGTGTGTGTGTGTGTGTGTGTGTGTGAGAGAGAGAGAGAGAGAGAGAGAGAGGGTGTGTGCACATGTGTGTTTGTATGAGGTGTGTGTGTGTGAGGTGTGTTTGCATGTGCATGTGAGGGTGTGTGAGTGAAGGTAAGGACAGCCGTTGGGTGTCCATCTTTGAATCTCCACCATTTTTGAAGAGGATCCTTTTACCCTTGCATAACTCAGGCTTAGCTGAGCTTTGGAGATCTGTACCCTAACCTGCAGGTGCCCTGGATAACGGTTTTCGTCTGCTTTGTCCACTTTCAGAGTGGCTCTGGAGATCCAAAGACAGGCAGCCAGGCTTCTGTGTCAAATGCTTTATCCACTGACTCTCCCCAGCCCCATGATTCCTTTAATGCACATACCATTGAAATGACGCTACAGTAATGTTCTAAAGTAACCTCTTAGTTTTTCATATTTAGGGTTTTAAAATCATATATTATTCTTGCATGTAGTGTGTGAGGGCACACTCATGCCATAACGTGCAGTGGATTTCAGAGGACAGCTTTATGGAGTCAGTTGTCCCCTTCTACCTTTTTTGAAAAATTTTAAGATTTATTTATTTTATGTATGAGCACACTGTTGCTATCTTCAGACACACCAGAAGAGGGCATCAGATCCTATTACAGATAGTTGTGAGCCACCATGAGGTTGCTGGGAATTAAACTCAGGTCCTCTGGAAGAGCAGTCGGTGCTCTAACCACTGAGCCATCTCCAGCCCACCCTCCCACCTTCATATGTGCTCCAGAACTCTTGTCAAGTGCTTTTGCCCGCTGAATGAAGTTGTTGGCCAGTTTTTCTTCTTCTTCTTCTTCTTTCTTCTTCTTCTTCTTCTTCTTCTTCTTCTTCTTCTTCTTCTTCTTCTTCTTCTTCTTCTTCTTCTTCTTCTTCTTCTTCTTCTTCTTCTTCTTCTTCCTCCTCCTCCTCCTCCTCCTCCTCCTCCTCCTCCTCCTCCTCCTCCTCTTCCTCCTCCTTCTTCTTCTTTTTCATTTTTGTTATAAGCCATAGTGAAAAGATCATTCATTGTGAATTTGTGTATTTATCTGATTGTCAGTTTAAGATAAATTTCTAGAGCTAGAAAAATAACCATTTTCAGTTACATGCTTGCTTTGCAAGAATGAGGACCTGAATTAGGATCTCCAGCACCCATATGAAAGCCAGGCATGGATACCCATGCCGCATCCATGTCATCCCAGTGCCGGGGTGGCGGTGGTAAGGCAGATCAGAGACCGGTGAGTCCCTGGAGCTCACTGATCACCTAGCCCACCAAGCCCACCAAATCAATGGTTTCCAAGTTCAATGAGAGATCCAGTCTCAAAAATAAGGTAGAGAGTGACTGAGGAAGACACCCATTGTCAGCCTCTGGCTTCCATGTGCTCATACCCAGGTGTGCATGTACACCCCCGTACATGTGCACATGCACAAACACAGAGAACGCCCACACATACACACAGGTAAAAGAAAACATTTCTAAATAGGGCCATGAAGATCAGAGGGTAGGAATTAATATCAGAAACTCTTTCGATGTCTTTCAAAATTATCTCATCGAAAGGTGTGTGTAGTACTCTCTGGACAACATACAAGAACACAGCACTGTGACGCTCGAGCCATATCCTTAATGTAGAAATAGATCCCACAAAGGCACTAAAGAAAGATACTACCAGGCACTTTGGGCTGAAATTGACAGAAAGCACCATTTAAAACTCAAACATGGGCGTGGGCAGAGAGATGGTTCAGTGGTTAAAGAGCACTGACTGCTCTTCCAGAGGTCTTAAGTTCAAATCCCAGCAACCACATGGTGGCTCACAACCATCTATAATGGGATCTGATGCCCTCCTCTGATGTGTCTGAAGACAGATACAGTGTACATATATCTAATAAGTAAATAAATCTTTTTTTTAAGAAATCAAACATGGAGCCTGAATTCATGGTATATTCTTTTAATCCCAGCACCCAGGAGGCAGAGACAGGTGGATCTCTGTGAGTTCCATGCCAGTCAGGGCTACACAGTGTCAAAAACCAAACCAAACCAAACCAAACCAAACCAAACCAAACCAAACCAAACCAAACCAAACCAAAGGCATACAGCATGGTATGAAGCAAAAGCCAAGGCAGGACCCATGGAGGACTGCTGCTCATTAAGATCGCTTCCTTAGGCTCGTTTGGTTCCTTTCTCATACCATATACCTATTTGCCTATGGGTGGCACTGCCCCAGAGGGCTGGGAACTCTTACATCAGTTAGTAACTAAGCAATGAAGCTGGGTGTGCTCAAGCACGCCTTTAGTCCGGGCACTTAGGAGGCAGAGGCAAGTGGATCCCTGTGAGTATGAGGCCAGCCTGGTCTACAGAGCCAGTTCCAGGAAAATGTCTCAAGGATGTGGCCACAGACCAATCTAACCTCAGCAGTTTCTTAACTGAGGTTCCTTCTTCCCAGTCGGCTCCAGGTTGTGTCACGCTGACAGCTGCAGCTAAGTATGATGTGTAACACTGAACGAGTTACCAACCCCACTTACGCCTTAGCTTCCTCTGTGACTTAAGAAATCCTGCCCTAATCCACAATTGAAAACACAATCTTCTGTATTTTCCTCTAAATATTTTATTCCTGTTTATAGTTTGTCATGTGAGGGATCAAACTCGGGTTTTGTGTACATTTCTCCACTGAGCTAGCCCCCTAGCATCTTCTAATCCAAACATTTAAAGAAAGTGTCTGAGTACATAAATTGGAATTATTTCTTGTGGGGGATGAAAGATGTTCATGAAAAGCAATTCACTTTTCTTTTGCCAGCCTTTTCTGCAGTGATTTCTAAGGTGCTACTGTTCGCTGTCAGGTCTCCAGAACATGTTCTGGCTTAGTGCCACATTCATCCTAAACTAAACGATCATTTTCCTAAACATTACCTCACATTTTTAAAAAAGTCTTTCTCTCTAGTAGGGAAATTTCCCTTTTCTATATCTTGTCACTTAGAGTATCGTGACTAGTTTTGGCCTCTTTCTCTTTCTTGTATATCTTAGAAACAACTTCTGATTTCTTTTTATTTTTATTGCCTCCATTGGAGTTTTGATTAGAGGAATACACTTGGGAAACTAGATATATTTAACCTATCCATGATCCTGGTATATGTCTCCATTTATAGGGCTTCAGGTAGCTGTGTGCCACGGTGTGGATTCTGAGAAACGAACCTGGGGTCTGCGAAACAGCAACGTGTGTTTTAACCCACTGAGCTACCTCTCCAGTCCACACAACTTAAATGCATCTCGCAAGCGTGTTGCTGCACACCCTGAGTCCGAACACTTGGATTTAGTGCAAGCCCACAGACATGCTTTATCTCTCACACCAGTTTTTACGTTTCCTTGTAAGGAAGAGAGAGTAAACATTTTTAAAGTTACAAAATATGAAAGGTACAGAACATAAAGGCATGGCATGGTGGCATGGTGTCACTGGACAGATGAGTACCTGTGTCTCCGATAAAGAAGACAGCTCTCTTGGAGGGTTGGTTTTGACTCCCAGCACCTGCCTGGCTGCTCACGGCCATTAAGGGCATCAGGTTCTGACAGTCCCTTTCTTAAACCAGAACATCTGTCACAGGGACTCATCCTGCATGACAAACATACATGCAGACAAAACACTCATCCACATGATTTTAAAACTAAGTTTAAGGTGATGCAGTCACCTTCTCAGTCACTACTTTCTCTGAGTGAATGCCTGTGGGTGTGTTCACGTGCGTGTGGAAGCCGACGTGTTCACTTGCAAGTGGTGACATGTGAAAGCTGATGTGTTCACATGCACGTGGCAGCCTTGGGTGTCATCCTCCAGATGCCACCTTCTTTCCAGGGCTCACCACTTCCCCATATGATCACACTAAAAGACCAAACCGTCAGCAAATGAACTTTTGAGGAACACACTTCAACCATATGCAGGCTATAATAATGAGCAAACGAAGGTGGGTAAATGTGCGGAAACACAAGCATTGCTTGCAAGCATGAAAATGCAAATGAAAACAATTTTTTTATATCTACTTTCTACAAAGATGTTTGGTAACATCATGTGTTGCTAAGCACGTAAAACATTGCTAGATGGCCCTGCCACTCCTCTGCTGTGAGGTGCTAGATGCCCCCTGCCAGCTCACCCCCTAGCCACCTGAGGGTCATCAGAGTAGGGAGAGCTGGGCCTACACCTCACCTGGACATCACAGTAGGCTTGGCCCTGATTGAGGGTTTTTTGGGTCAACCAGCCCCCAGGGAGAGAGGAAGAGAGAGCTGGCTCTTGCCAACCTCTGCCATGAGGTGGTATGGGTACATGGATGATGCCCTCTCTGCCTCCCTATTTACCACCTGAGGCAGTCTGGAGAACTGGCCTTGAGGTCATGAGAGTGGGTGAGCTGTCCCTGTCTCTTGTCCACTAGAGCACTTGAGCAAGTGGTCGCTGCACTTCTGTCTGGGCAGCACAGTAGAGCTGGCTCTGAGAGGGGACGCAGGTGAGCTGTCCCAGGACAGAGTGTGGGAGAGCCGGCCCCCTTTGACACTTTTCCCTTCCACCTAGCCACCTGCAGTAGCCAGGAGTATCCTGGAGTCATGAGATGGGGAGAGCTAGCATGCTCCCTCACTGGCTGTAGCACTTGGGAGAGCTGGCTCTGCACCTTTCCTGGGCAATACAGTGGAGTTGGCCCTGATCGTGAAGGTACAGGTGAGCCAGCCCCCAGCAATTTAAACAATGTGCTATTTAGAGATTGCAAATATTTACTCTTTTTAATGTGTTTTATTACAGGGTTTTTTTTTTCTTTGCTTTGGATTCTTGTTTGTTTTTGCTAATGATGGGTACAGTTTTTCTGTACTTGGTTTACAAGATTTTGATACCAATCTAATACTCCTAAAAACAATTTACCAGTTGTAAGGAGAGTCTTAAAAGTCTGAAAGATTTACTTTTGAGGAGTTTATCTTAAATAAGTAAGAGACTCTAATTATGTTTGGGTTCAGGGGACCCTGGATTTACAGGTAATAAGCACAGCCTTATTACCTCCCTACCTGCTTAAATATTGTGAATTTCTTTTTCAGTTTGTAAAGCTGAGGGACGAGAACCTACCTCTTCCAGCACTCAAACCTAGTAAGTTTCGGGTCAATGGATGAACTTCTTACATTGTATGTACTCACAGGCCTCCAAATTGCAGGAGAACATTTTTGTTGTCCTTTTAGCTTCTGCTTTCAATCTCTTTCAATAGTGACATTCCTTAGCGCTTTGTCGGCCGAGGATGTACAAAGACAAACAACAACGTGAGAGCTAGGAATAGATACTATAGCAATGGTGGTCCCACTTGCCTAGCACCTATGAGATCCTACGCTCAATTCCTTGCACCGAGCGGGGAAAAGATGAAGTCCGTGGGGAATGGGACCCATTGGGAAAGATGCACAACGTGTTCATCACGCGTTGCAGCAGCACTTTTCTGAGCGTCCCGAGCGCTGGACGCGCACTCACTGCGTCTGCCAAGCAACAGGCAGCCAAGCCAGGAAAGAGGAAAGCAACTTCTGCTGGTCGCAGGGCGGGAGAGCCGCTCGCTATTCCCATAGCAACCAGACTGGCCAGCGTCCTCTGGACTCCGGGCGCAGACTCCCAAGAGGACACTTCCTGCCGTCACTTCCCGGCGGCGCGCCCAGCTCCGCTGTAACGCGTTTCTGATTGGCCTCAGCAGAGCGAGGGGCGGGCTTACAACTTCTCAAACTCAATTATGCTCCACCAAGCGGAAGTCGACCTCTCTCGACCCGGAAGTGAAACGGTGGTCTGGTAGTTGAGGTTTCTGTAAGTGCTGGGACTGTGTGGTCAAGATGCCGGGTGCCGCGGAGAAAGGCTCGGAGTTGTCCGAGAGGATCGAGGGCTTCGTGCAGACTCTGAAGCGAGGTGGCGGGCATCGCAGCTCGGAGGACATGGCTCGGGAGACCCTGGGGCTGCTGCGCCGGCTTATCACGGACCACCACTGGAACAACGCGGGTGCGGCAGCCCCAGCCCCACTCTTTTCTTCCTCGTTCTATTCCTGAAGTTGATATACACTCTCACCTCGCGACTGCCCCGTTCACCCGGTCTCTCTTGGGTTTCAGGGGACCTAATGGATTTGATCCGCAGAGAGGGCAGGAGGATGATGGCCGCGCAGCCTTCCGAGACCACCGTGGGAAACATGGTGCGGAGAGTCCTCAAGATCATACGGGAGGAATATGGCAGGTCAAACTCACAGCTTGGGTGGGCTCTTGATGGGTTCAGGGGATGCTGGCTTTTTGTTGTTAAACTGTGTCCCTATCAGCTTGGAGCCTCTGTTGTCGCTGAGGTGCTCCGGTTGCCCCCATGATTACTCTTTGGGTCTTGTTGCCTCCTTAGACTGCATGGGCGAAGTGATGAGAGCGATCAACAGGAGTCCTTGCATAAACTCTTGACATCCGGAGGCCTGAGTGAGGATTTCAGCTTCCATTATGCCCCACTGAAGTCCAACATCATTGAGGCGATTAATGAGCTGCTAGTGGAACTGGGTAAGAAGTCTGATCACTAAGTGGACAAGATAGGTCGCAGACAAGTGAAACAACCCTCCAGAAAATTGTTTATTGACAGGGATAGGCGAGATGACTGACTAGTCTTCTGGTTTGAACACCATCTGGTAGGAATGGATGGAAAACACTAGGCCGATAGTAACTGCATCTTTCAAGACAGACCTGTTCTTTAGCAGTACATTGGGCAGGAGACTTCTTTTAAGGCAAGTCTTCACTTTTTATTTTCTAGCAAATGAACTTTCTGGGAATGTAGTTCAGTGGAAGGGTACTGTACTATGTACTAGAGGCCCCGGGTTTAATTCCAAGCGCTGCAAAAAAAAAAAAAAAAAAAAAAAAAAAAAAAAAAAAAAAAAAAAAAAACAGAAAATGAATTCCCCAATGCCACATTTGGAAGTTTCTTTTTCACTAAATATCATCTTAACTTCAAAAAATGCTTATTATTAGTGTGTATGTGTGCATGTGTAAAGGCCAGAGGACAACTTTGTAGAGTTCGCTTCTCCACCTTTATGTGGTTTCTAGGGATGGAACTCAGGTTTCCAGGTTTGACTGTCAAGCACCTTTACCCACAAATCCATTGTACCCACCCCTTCTTGAATATATATACACACCAGTTCCATCCTTCCTTACAGATTTTTGTTACAATTTGTTCTTCAGAGATTAAAACTGGGTACTGGGGCTGGAGAGATGGATGGCTCAGCAATTAAGAGCACTGACTGCTCTTGTAAAGTCCCCAGGTTTGGTTCCTAGCATCACAACTGTGGCTCATAGCCACTGTAATTCCTTTTTCCGAGGATCTGATACCCTCTTCTGATCTCCAAAAGAAACAGGCACACATGAGGCAAACATAACCATTTTTTGTATGTTTGCATATACAAAACATTCATGCAATAAAAATAAAGATATAAAATTTTAAAATGGGAGATTTACAAAACATAAACTAGGTACATCTGTGCTCCAAACTGCCACTTTCAAGCTGCTCTGGGCTTTTTGTACGGCACCCCCTGCCCCTGCCCCTGTGATGCCAGGTGGGTAGTATATAAGGGCAGGCTTCTCTTTGCGAGCCATTGCCATTGTCTGGGATGAAGTGTGCCATTTTCACTCTCTCTTTCCAACCTGTTCTGCAGAAGGCACAACGGAGAACATTGCAGCCCAGGCTCTGGAGCACATCCATTCCAACGAGGTGATCATGACCATCGGCTTTTCTAGAACAGTTGAGGCCTTCCTTACAGAGGCAGCCCGGAAGAGGAAGTTCCATGTCATTGTTGCAGAGTGTGCTCCTTTCTGCCAGGTAAGAGGGGGCTGCTGGAATCACTAAGAAGGTGTGAAGAGGGAATAAAGGAGGGTGAGTCTAAGCCAGTAGTGCCTTGATTAGCTCAACCTTAAGTTAAAGACCTGTCTCAATCAATCAATCAATAAATGAGAAAGAAAGAAAGAAAGAAAGAAAGAAAGAAAAGAAAGAAAGAAAGAAAGGGAAAAAGAGGAGGAACGAAAGGAAAAGGTCAATTATGCCAGGAATGCTGGTAGCATGGGCCTTTAGTCTCAGCACTGAGGAGGCAGAGGCAGGTGGATCTCTGTGAGTGTGAGATCAACTTGATCTGGCGTACATAATGAATTCCAGGCCAGCAAGGGCTCAGTAGTGAGAACCTGCGTCTCACACACCCATCCCCCAAACAACATATCAGTAAGGATTTTCAGGTTGCTGTCGATACATTTAAATGGTAGTTTAAGAAAGCTGTGCAAATTACTGGACCTAGGATAAGAAATATTGGTTCTTTTCATGGTCAGAGTAGGGATGGTACCCTGGGGATGACTGGTATTTGATTTGATCTCACTCAGTCCTTAAGTAAAAAACAAGTCTCAAGAAACTCACTAGGACATCAGATGTTGTAGAAGGAGGCGGACCTGTCTTGCCAGCTGTGCTTGTGTTATGTAGGCACTTGCAGTTCCGGTTTTGTAGCTGCTCTGAAGTGACATTATTAGCGTCCCTATGGCTTACCAGACTGGGCACCACAGATGGATGAGTTATCCTGGGAACTAGATTTCAGTCTTCTAGATCCAGTTCCATTGTCAGCTCTTGACACTGTATCGCTTTGTCCTAGCACCAGCCTTTCTTTCCCTCCTGTTTCAGGGACATGAAATGGCCATCAATTTGTCCAAAGAAGGTATTGAGACAACTGTCATGACGGACGCTGCCATATTTGCTGTTATGTCAAGAGTCAACAAGGTGGGCGGTTCTGGAGCCACTGATTCTGGAATCTGAGTTTCTTTTTCTTGTCTTGTGAGGTCAACAGTGAGAGAAGGTTTCTAGCTCCATTTGAAAGCGAGCACTTAGGTCCCTGTACTCTGTTAGCTGGCCTTGTCCCCTCACCCACATCACCCATCCTCACTGGGAGGTGCCTCTAGCTGTGGCTAAAGCACTGAAAAGATGGAAGTGGAACTGAGCCAGGAGTGCTAGTTGCTGTTGGGGGTTTGCTGTGGGTTCCCATGGAAGCTCTGAGTGCGGCAAGGGTGCTGGTAAATGATCAGGGTTAGGTTCCTGGGCAGTGCTGTGCCTGATTTCCAGGAAACACTGGGGAAAAACATGTTGCAGCTTCCTGTGCCATGCCATGTTTGTCAGAACTATAACTTTCTAGTCCTGAATGTAGGAGGCTCCCTTGCCCTCTGCTGCCTGTGAGCCCTGCAGATGCTAAGATACAGGCCTGAACATTTAGCCAAAGGCCCTGTAAGGTCTTCACCCCAAGGTACTCATGAGTTTTCTTCTCCCAAAGGTGATCATTGGTACGAAGACGATCCTGGCCAACGGCTCTCTGAGGGCTGTGGCAGGAACTCACACTCTGGCCCTGGCAGCAAAGCACCACTCTACGCCTCTCATCGTGTGTGCGCCCATGTTCAAGCTCTCTCCTCAGGTGTGCGGTTCGTCTCTAGCTGGTAACCAACCGAGAAGGGAGCAGATGTGTAGGCTTCAACTCTGGCTTCAGCTTACTCCAGATTCTCCTTTTGGTTTGTTCTCTGCTTAATGGATTTGGTCCACCACAGGCTAAAAGGAGCTGTAGATGTTTGAGCCAGGAACAGAATCAGTAGTTATAATCCTTCACCAATGATACTGGGATAACACAGGACAGAGAAAGGCCCTGGATGTCCAGTTGCCACTTTATCCATTGCCCCAAACACTTCTGGAAATGCCAAGCAGGTTGAAACTATGATCCTAGAATCTTTTTTGGGTTGGGGTTGGTGGGGGGACATCATTCTAGGGCCTGTCTGCTGCAGCTTGAATACCAGCAGTTGTTAAATAAATAGTCATTTGACAGTGACAGAAACTTTGTATGGGAACAACCTATGTCTGCATAGTCATACCACAGTTTAATTACCTGTTTATTTATTTAGGCTTCTTTGTTTGTGTTTGTTTGTTTGTTTGATGTAGGGTTTCTTTGTGTAGTCCTGGCTGTTCAGGAACTCACTCTGTAGACCATATTGATCTTGAACTCACAGCGATCCACCTGCTTCTGCCTCCCAGAGTGATGGCATTAAAGGTGTGTACCACCAACACTGAGATGTTTAGAATTTTTAAAGTATATTTTATTTTGCATGCACTATGTGCATGTCCTGGTGCCCAAGGAGGTCAGAAGAGGGCCTTGCATTCCATGAGTTACAGATGATGGTTGTGAACTGTCACGTGGATGCTAGGAATCAAATCCAGGTTCTCTGCAGGAGCAATAAGTGCTCCTCACCATTGCGCCATCTCTCCAGACCCCAGCCAACCGTGCGTTTATTGGTGGGTATGAAGCTCGGTCTGTGCACACAGTTGTATGACTCTTCGTGGGTGACATTTCTGTCTGTACAGCAACAGCAGGGCACTCAACAGAACTCCGGAGTCTCTTTTAAAATGTTCTTGTTGTTTTTTTCGTCTTTTTAGTTCCCCAGTGAAGAAGATTCATTTCACAAGTTTGTGGCTCCTGAAGAAGTCCTTCCTTTTACAGAAGGTATGTGTGCACACATTACTTCTTGTGTAGGCCATTTTCAGTTGCTGTAAGGCGTCGTTTTGATGAATTGACTACTCCAAGCAGCAAAATCTGAAATACTTGTCCTTGCAGACTCACCGGTAGCCTAGATGCCCCATGTTTTGGGGGAGGGGCGGGAAAGGAGTTGTGCTTCTCAGGCCTTACCTGAAGGCAGCAGCGCTGTTCAGTGAGCCGTGTCCTGGTCAGCAGTCCAGCTGGTTACACACACCGTGTAAGAGCAGACCACTGTACATGTCCTTATTCTTCTTAGATGCTTTTATTTAAATAGTTTTGAAGCCAGGTGTGGTGGCGCTTATAATCCCAGCACTTAGCAGGAAGCTGAGGGTCATCACAATTCAGGATCATCCTAGTCTATCTGTCTAGTGAATTTCAAGCCAAGCAGAGCTACATGATGAGACACTGTCTCAGAAGACTAAATGGAAAGAGAAATGCCTGTTGTGTATTACTGCACGTGTGCAGGGAATAAAAGAATGAGGCAAGAAAGTGTGGGGTCCTGAGGTGTGCTAGGAAGAATGGGTGGTGACCACGCTTCCCTAAGACTCATGATGACGGCTCGGGATGGGACGGCATTGCTGGGGTCTAAATGAGTGGGCTCTGTGTGAGGATTTGGGAAAGCTTTCCAGGGGCTGCAGGGTGGGAGATGCAAGTTTAGCCAACTGGGAAGCTGGTCACGTGGCTAGATTGAGTCAAGCATGGGGGACAGTGGGTCAGAGTAAAGTTAGTGTTGGTGGTTGGGGAGGAGTAGACCTTTAAGGTTGCAATCTTGAATTTGAATTTAGAAAAAAAAATCCTTTTTTTTTTTTTTTTTTTTTAATATGTATGGGTATTTCATCTGCATGTCTGCGTACCGCATGCAAGGCTGGTTTCTTCAGAGCCATTGGATCTAGAGTTAACAGCTGGTTGTGAGCTGCCATGTGGTGGTAGAAACCAAACTCAGGTCCTCTGGAAGAACGGCTAGTAACCTTAGCCAATGAGCCATTGCTGTGGAAAGACAAGAGAGAAGTTGGTTTTACTGTTATAGTTTGTTTTGGTTTGAGGCAGCGTCTCTGCCTGTCCTCACACTGGCCCAGCCACTGGAAATCGTTAACATGGGATCTGATGCCTCTTTTGGTGTGTCTGAAGACAGCGACAGTGTGTCCACATACATGAAATAAACAAATCTTTTAAAAAAGGGAGAATCATGAGTCGCAGCCACCTCTCCCAGTTTGAGTTTCGCCACAACTCTCTAGCATGCCTGCGTTATTGAACTTGTACTCTGCTACGTTAGAGCTGGATTCTCAGTTTGCCTCTAGCATGTGATTGTCTTGCAGGAGACGTTCTGGAGAAGGTCAGCGTTCACTGTCCTGTGTTTGACTACGTGCCTCCCGACCTCATCACCCTCTTTATCTCCAACATTGGTGGGAACGCACCATCCTACATCTACCGTCTGATGAGCGAGCTCTACCATCCTGATGACCATGTCCTCTGACACGGCCTGTCTGAAGCAGAACCAGCATAGACCCAGAGTGGAGCGGAGACTGTTGCTGCTACAGTACGGAGTGGAGAGTCAGTCTGAACCCTCAGTGTCTGTCGCCTGCCTTCCTACTCAGCCCCAGTGAGGAGTGCATCCAGGATTGCTCCTGCCTTCCGGGCGTACCTGAGCAGCAGCGCTTGCTTACCTGGGGATTTTGGAGCCACTTTGTGACCAGGCTGTGTTTGTTTAAGGAACTTCAGCCTTCTGGCTCAGTGTGTATTAGACAGACCATGACTACTTTTGCTGGGTTGGTATTTGCTCAGAAATGCCTTGCAGTCCTTTTCCTAGGCTGTGCCAATAAAAGCTACTGGAAACTCCCCATTTCCTTTATTCTTCAGAGCTCTGACTGGACTGAAGCTGCAGTGCGGCCCTTTGTGTGTCTGCATAGGGGGCTGTGGTCAGAGAGGAAACCCTAAAACAGAAGTATACATAAAAGTAGTTTCCCCGCACAGCTAACTGGGAAGAGCCCCAAACAACGTTTTAGTATCGATAATGGTTTTAAGGCTTGACCCTCATGCTGGAGAGATTCTCAGTGGTTAAGAGCACTGGCTGCTCTTCCAGAGGTCCTGAGTTCAACTCCCAGCAACCACATGGTGGCTCACAACCATCTGTAATGGGATCTGATGCCCTCTTCTAGTGTGTCTAAAGACAGTGACTATGTACTCATATAAAATAGTAAATCTTAAGGGGGAAAAAAGACAAGCCTCATGGAGCTTAAAATATACCACCTTGGGGTTTGCTTCTAGACTGCTGCATCAGATTTTGGGAAAAAGGGAATCGGCTCAAAGCTTCCCTTTCTGAAGAGGCTGAGGAATGGTTAGTCTGGGAGGCAGCTTGGAGCCTACAGTAGCAGAATTACTTGAGGGAACACAAGGCCACAATGAACTATCAGGGTAACTCGATCGCAACCTGTGTTCGGCAACAGCAAGAAGGTCACGTAAATGGGGTTTCCAGTGCAGCGCTGTATAGGCTGCAGGTGAAGCTTCCTCCTGCAGCAGCTGGGCGGTGGTGTCTGGGTTAAAAGGTCTTCCCTGCCTTGAACTTACATTAGTTCTCAATATTAAAAAAACTAGAAAGGGGCACTCTTAACAAATTTCAATTTCTTGATTTTCTAAGATGTCAGCTCG
The DNA here is from genome assembly GCF_963924665.1 of Micromys minutus. NCBI lineage: Eukaryota > Metazoa > Chordata > Mammalia > Rodentia > Muridae > Micromys > Micromys minutus. Next base: position 229,237,171 of record NC_137969.1, read on the forward strand.
GACTCCTGTCCCACATACCTAAATGGCAGGTGTGCAGCTTCTCAAGTGACTGTTGGTGGCCCAGTGGCGAGCATAGCAGCCTTCTGAAAGGTTATGGTACATTCCGAATGGTTGTAGCTACAGCTGGCTAACGTAATTCCAATAGGCTGGAAGTGATGGGCCACCTGTCAAAGGTGACATGTGTGAACAACATTCACATTATGTTAGAGTGGGAGATATTTGTTATTAAAGATTACACACACACTCACACACTGTAGCTGTCTTCAGACACACCAGAAGAGGGCATCAGATCTCATTATAGATGGGTGTGGGCCACCATGTGGTTGCTGGGATTTGAACTCAGGACCTCTGGAAGAGCAGTCAGTGCTCTTAACCACTGAGAATCTCTCCAGCCCGTGGGAGACATTTGTAAGGAAGTCCACTTTCTATTCCATAAGTTAGGGTGTGTGTCAGTGAGAAGACAAGCAAGCAGTATGTGGTGTGACCCTTATTCCACTAAAGTGTTGCACATAAATAGTTAGAAGCTGGAAGAACGCCAGTGGTATCGAGCTGTGTCGTCCAGCCTTACGTGGGTGCTTTGCAATGGAGTTTGAAAAAGTGCCCTGGGATGAAGTGTGTTGGGACCCACTGCTCTGAAAGGGACTCCCCTATGAGATCTTCACCTTTTGAGTCTGGATGGAGGGAAGGAGCTTAGGAATCTTCACCTATAACCCCAAAGGCGCTGGGTGATTTGGAGGGGGTAGTTTGATGTCCACACTTCAATAAACTGGTTGAAAGTTATAAAGGAAAGTCCCGGAAGGGGTTGGCAACTGAGAGGTCTCTGCTTTGTGCTTTGGTGGGGGACGGTCATAGATGAGAGGGTTGACCTGAAGGTCTTTCAGAGCAGCCTGACTCACTCAGACTTCTAGTTCTCGCATAGTAGATCCTGTGCTTTCTTATGAAGTGGCTTGTGTCTGCCAATGACAAGCTATTGTCTCTGAAAGCAGCAACTCTATCATATCAGCAATTCACTTGGGTACAATTGTGTGGTTTGGATTAAGAGCAGCATCGAGTCGGGGACACCAAATTTGTTTCTGGCTTGCCATGACACTTTTTGTGCATCCCAGTCTCTGTCTAAAATTAGCACCAGTGTCCTTTCAGGCACGACTAAGACGGATGAGTGTGGGACAGAAGCTTCTCTGAGCCCAGAAGGAAAAAGCAGGATGCTGCGTTAGACTCCATGACTTAGGTCACTTCAGTCAACCACACCAGGCCCTGTTTCCTACCCCTTCTCTTCCTCTTCCTGTTTAAGGATTGGCTACAGCTGGGAAGAAAAACGGCACTCAGTGACAGGGTCAAGTCCAGAGACTTGCAACCCCCAGCCTTGCCGAGCCTACTTCACAATACTGTCTTGCAGGCAGGACCCAGAAAAAAAGCTTGATGCTTGGACAGAATTCTAGAAACAAGAGCCATGGATGCAGATGTCTTCCCAAACACAGCAAATAAACGGCCAGATACTGAATGCTGTTTGTAAAGACACTTGTTCCCACGGTCTCTATCTTCCAAGTTGGGCAGAGGGCAGGAAAAGCATACTTCTTGGAATTTGAATAAGGAACAGAAACTCTTAATTTAGCTTCAGACGTCTCAAAACACACTCTCACCAAAAAATGACCAAGCCAGCTCAGCCAGCCAACAGGTTCTTTAGGGCAGGAGTGAGGATTCAAAAGAAAAAAAGACAATTAGACATCATTTTAACATGACCCCCAGCCAGTTCTGAGGCTGAGGTGAGTTTATTTTTTCCTAGTCTGCTTTTATGCCATTTTAATTATATGCAAGTAATAAGGTCAGTTCTAGGCTAAGGGAACAAGCCAGACAATAAACACAAAGAGTCGAACAAGCAGGGCCACAGTCTCGAGATCAGTTTCTAAGGGCTCATCCGTATCTGAGCCCAATTCCCTGTCCTAGCCCAAAGTCATATTCTTGTCTGAAGCCTACTTGTTGGTTTTAGCCTAAAATCAGATTCCCGCCTGAGCTTACTTCCCTGCCCTGACCCAATGTCAAATTCCTACCAAGTGGCCCCAAAAGCTCTCCACACACACACACACACACACACACACACACACACACACACACACACAATGATCCTCAAAAAAGTGCTGGTACTCACAGAATGGTTCATAGATAGGCTTCAAAACCACCTTTTAAAAAACAGAAAGCTTGCATTACACCTTGGATGACAACAGCTGCCTGGCTGCACTGCTGAACTCGTAGCTCTGCTGATTGTACAACTTGGTCCGTCAGGCTTCTTACCATGACACTAACAGGCAGTGATAAAATTCAAAAAGCCCTATACAGTCTATCAGACCTCTCAGAAATACCTTCCCCGAGGGTGGGTTTGGTGGCTCAGCTGGATAAATCCACTTGCTGCCAAGCCTGGTAGAAGGATAAAACGGACGTCCACAAGTTGGTCTTTATCTTCTACATGCGTGTGTTTGCACTCATACATACATGTACAGTTTACAAATAATAAAAAAATTCCTCCATCAGTGCATATGCACCTAAGTTGCCATAAAAGAAGGTTTTTTTTGAAATAGGACTTGTGTTTTGTATCTGTTCGGCTTCTCTGTCCATCTTTATGCGCAGAGACGGGAACAGAGCTCAAGGGTTTGTGTGTGGGAGACGAGTGCTCTGCCATGGAGCTACCTCACTGCTCCCCTCATGCCCCAAGCAGCCTTGCAGCCACTACATGGCCATTAATAAAGAACTCCCATCTCCACATCACTCACAACAAAGGTGCTGCAGTTGGCATTGCTGAATGTTTCCAGCAAACGCTGTGCCAGGGAGACTCCTGATCCATTTCCTTCCCTGGGCATGCTGTATGTAGAACAAAGACCTGCCTAGAAAAGAAGTTAGCTTGTGGTGAACAGGTGAAAACTTGACCAGATCCCTAAAAGTCATCATCTGTAGCAGTCCGAGCGCTAAGAAACAACACAGGCTGGAGGGATGGCTCAGCTGTTAAGAGCACTGACTGCTCTTCTAGAGTTCTGAGTTCGATTTCCAGTAAGTAACTACATGGTGGCTCACAACCATCTGTAATGGGATCCAATGCCCTCTTCTGCTATATCTAAAGAGAGCAAGCAACAGTGTACTCATATAAATGTTATTTTTTTATTTTTAAAACTTTTTAAATCTTTTAAAATATTTATTAATTTAGTGTGTGTGAGTACACTGTAGCTGTCTTCAGATACACCAGAAGAGGGCACCCATGTGGTTGCTGGGACTTGAACTTGGGTCCTTTGGAAGAGCAGTCAGTGCTCTTAACCACTGAGCCCCATAAATATTTTTTAGAAAAGAAAAAAATGAGAACACAAAGTTGATTAAGAGAACAAGGCAGAGCCCAATGGCTCACTCTGGTAATCCCAACACTTAGGAGGCCGAGGCAGGAAGATTTCAACTTTGAGGCAGTCTGGGCCACATACAGAGTCAAATTTAGTTTCAAAACTGCAAACCAGGCTAGGTGTGGTGACCCACGCCTTTATTCACTCAGGAGGCAGGGACAACAGGATCTCTGTGAGTTTGTTTGCCTTGGCTACAGTGAGCTCCGAAGCAGCCAGGACGGCACAGAGAGACCTTGTCTCAACCAACCAAACAAGAATGCTGGAGAGATGGCTCAGAGGTTAAGAGTAGTTGTGTTCTTGCAGAGGACCTGGGTTGGATTCTCAGCACTGCACGGTGGTTCACAACTGTCTGTAACTCCAGTCTTCCTTGGCCACTGACCTGAGGACACCAGACATGCATATGGTACACAGACACAAGCGAAACACCCATACACATAAAATAACATGATAAATCTAAACAAAGTTTTTAAACGCAAGCCAGATCAAAAGGTAAACCGTGGTAACTGGCCCCACACTGATATCATCGCTTTTGAGATAAGCAGTAGTGAGTTTTGAGGCTGACCTCAGTGAGGCTGACTGAGCTCAGATTGCCACTGCTGTGCTAGCTTTCTGCTCAGCATCCCACCTGGTGAGGTAAGACATTCCCAGTCTTGGTCAGGGGTCATCGCAGAGGGCATGGGAGAGGAGGAGGAGTCACCAAGGAAGGTAAAGGAGCTCTGAGGTTTTGAGAAAGCTCAGGGCCACACCTTCTGAGGCAATGGGCACAACCGCTTTCTAAATGATGATCCAGCGAACAGAGGAGTAGACAGAATAAAGAAAAAGGATTTATCTGGTGCAGGAGAGCTACAATTTCCCTAGACTTCCTTCTTTCCCTCTCATTCTGGCCCCACCGTAGTCTAAAAGTGGCAAACACAGCAGCCAGTTCTCTCCGTTAGCCTAATAATGTGCTTTTGGGGGGGGGTGGTTATGACCATTTCTATGTAAATCTTGATCCTCCTGCCTCCGCCTGGCACATATAGGGATTATTCCCTTAAAGAAATGTTTGTTGTTGCGGTAAATATTAAAAAGTGTGACTTACCCTTTTATCGGGATCTCTAACTTGGCCATTGCATGCTGCCTCTAAGAACTCAGATAAATGGTATATGGGATCCAGGGATCTGAATTCAAGTTGTTCAGGCCTGTACACTGCTTTTGCGAAGCGAGCCTTCACTGTCCCCAGCCCCACCCTGGCTTTTGTCAGAGCGGCTCTTCCCCAGATGACTTGTGGCTTGGCTGCCAGGGCTTCTAGGCCCTGCAGAGCTGTGCCTGCTCTCACCTGGCATGGCCCTTCAGACCCCGATTCTAGTTTTAGTCCTGTTCTGTTTTGCTTTCCTCATGTCTGTGCTGCCTCTAACCCTGTTCTCCATTCTCCTGCTCAGCTCACTGGCGGTCCTGGTGGTGCTGTTCCCTTCCCCAACACTTAGCTTACCCTCTGCTTTGGCGCTGGCTTTTCTGGTGCTAGTTCCTGTTGCTAAACAAAACAGTTTTGTTTGTGGGGGGTAGGGGGGGTTTTAAAACTTTTTATGTGCATGAGTGTTTTGCCTGTATATATGTTTGTGCACCATGTGTGCCTGGTGCCCCAGAAGGTCAAGATCTGGTACTCTGGAGCTGGACTTACAGATGCTTGTGAGCCATCATCACACCCAGGTGTTTGGCCAGAGCGTGTGCCTGTCCACTCTGAGCCATCTCCCAGCTCCCACCACCCACAGTCTTGATACTGACAGTAATTCTGCCATCTCCTCTCAGCCCAGTGACAAAGTGCCGGCTAAAATTCAGCCATCCATATTGTCCTCAATTTCCTTAACCCTATCCCCAGTTAGGGCTGTCCTTTGAAGTTAGAGGCGTCCACATGCACCTTGATTTCTCAGTGTACTTTGGTGAACACTGCCAAGATGGAACTCTCAAGAGTGGTTTTATTTCACAGCTCCTAACTTTCCAGTTACCAACATAAGTTCATAAAGTGGAGCCACTAAGCTGACAAACTAACACATTCCATAAACCAAAATTATTTACTAAAAGATTACATGGAACTGGAGAGATGGCTCAGTAGTTAAGAGTGCTTACTGTTCTTGCAGAGGACCCAGGTTCTGTTCCCAGTGCTCTCATGGTAGCTCATAATGACCTCCAACTTCACTTCCATTGGACCCTCTGCCTCTTGTGGCTTCTGTAGGCACCTACACACAGGAGGTGAACATATGCTCACACATATATACACAAAAATAATAAATCTTCAGCCCAGGTAGCCCTGCAGTCAATGGCCCAGTGACTAAAAAAGGTGTCCTGGGTGATCTCCTGAGACAAGGTGCTGGCGTTTGGAATCCTCTATCTGGAATTTATTTATTTAGAGGTGTGTATTATATATATTAGAAGTATATATTTATATAGAGGTGGGAAGATGAAAAATGTCAAGGAATACTGACACCCAGGAGCCAGCATAGCCATTTCAAAATGAGCAACCCGGGGGGATGGGGGATACCCAGAGACATGCCTGCCACATAGGTGACCCATTTACAGCAGGAACCACTACGAGTTCAAGTATGTGGTAGAGGGATGGGGGAGAAAGAGATGCGGACAGCTTAAGGACTCTGAACAGAGGAGGGTGGAGAGGAATAGCCTGTTGTGAATAGCCTGCCCTGCCACCTAAGGCTGCCGCTGAGGGCCATGTCTGGACCTGTGGCCATGCAGCAGCAGGAAACTGTGCTGAATGTCTGTGGCTCATATGACCACTAAAGACCATGCAGATGTCCCTGGTCTAGCAGATAGACCATGGGCTATGGGCCAATCTGGGAAGCATGCTGGTGTCCAAGGGCTATGCAGAGCTGGCCCCAACCCTCACTGGCTGCAGTACTTAGGAGAGCTGGCTCTGTATCTCACTGGCACAGTAGAGGTGGCCCTGGAGCCAGGGATGCAGGCAAGCAAGCCCAAGGCGTAAGCACAGGAGAGCTGGCCCCAAGACTCATCTGAAGTATGGTGGTGTGGGCCAGGGACAGCTACCCCACTCACAATCCTGGACAGTAGAAGAGAATCTACTCCCACAAGTCATTCTCTGGCTTCCACACACTACAGGCCCATGTGTGTACACAGACAGAGACACAAACCTAAATAAATGTTTTAAAAATTACTAGCATATATTAGAAAGGTGTCTTTATTCTTATGGTCCTTGAGTTACAAAAGGACAATAATATAAAACTCCAACAGGGAATGAAAGTAATCTACTGGATATTTTTGGCTAATAAGTTGTTTTATGCTGATGAATGAAAATGAGCTTATAAATTATTAGAGGAAGATAATTATCTCCTAGTGTCTCAGGCTAGCCAGGAAGACATAATTCATGGAAAACATCTTCTGATTCTCTGCTCCTCTTGGGAAAGCAGGAGTTGGCAATTACACAAAAGTCACCCTTCTGAAAGTCGCAGGACTCTGTCAAAAGTACTATCACTCATTTGAAATCCTGAGGACTGGGCTGACATAAAAGATTTTTTTTCCCCCAAATTCTTCGTAGGGCAAGCGTGGTGGTGATCCATGGTGACTGGCCATGCCTGCCTTGAGAGGTGAAGACAATTACAGGCTGGAGTTCAACAGGCGTTCTCACTCAGTAGGTCCTGTTCCCCAGCCCTTCTCCTCCTCACTGGTCTGGGACAGTGCTGCAGAGGCCCTAGGACACATCTCCCCACTGGACACAGACAAGATGCTCCGAGTAATGAAACACTCATTTGTACAGCTCTGGGGACAAAAGCCTGCCTTAGACAGCAGGGCCCATTCTTCATGGCTCCTGTGATGAAACCATTGGGATCAGCAGGAAAATGAGTGCTGGTTCCCTTCAACCTGCCCCGAGGCCCATGCTCATAAAGGCATTACTTTCATCCCCATGATTCACTCCAAGACTGCTGGCAAACACACTTTTCCCCATGAGTACACATTTGTTTTCTGCACTAAAAAAACAGAGAATTCTTTCATTGATGGAGAGGCCGGTGTGAGCAGGATGTCAGGAAGTGCTGCTGTGGACATTCCCTCCAGCGTCCTGTTAATTATACAGCGAGTGAAACCCCTGCAGTAAGAATTACCAGCTGGGTCGTTTGCATACGGACTTCCCCATGGTCCTGTAGACAACTGAGTGTATTAACCATAAGTGATTGGAAAAGTAGGGAAATACAAATTAAAGGAAGCATAGCAAACATTCTCAGAAAGATCAGTCCTGGTCCCAAGTGAAATTCTAAGGCCATTAAGCATAATCTAATAAAACCAGCATACAACGAGAAAAGGACTCAAACAACCCTCATCTTCTACAAAAACAGTGTGGAGCGTATTTGGGGAGGATGAAATAAATGCTGCATTTTGATACAATAATTTCTTTCATGGAAACATTTTATAAAGTACAAATTCATTTTCAAAAACAAACCCAGTATTTTTTTTTAATGTCTTATTGTTTCAGGATATAAGCATTCACTTCTGGTTTTAAAAAACAGGACTATCAAAAAACCAGGGATAAGATTGTAATTTCTCTTGCCAGGCAGTGGTAGCAAGCACCTTTAATCCCAGCACTCGGGAGACAGAAACAGGCAGATCCCTGAGTTTGAGGCTAGCCTGGTCTACAGATCAAGTTCCAGGACAACCCAGGCTATCAAGTTTTTTTTCAAACTTTCTCTAATCTATCTTTGTGTTTCTCTTTGTCAACAGTTTATTCATTTATTTTGAGTCAGGGTCTTATATATACAGCCTAGGCTAATGGTGCCCTGCCACAAACTTGCCTCAGCCTCCCAGGTATTAGGATTACAGGTATATGTCACTACACTCAGCTATAAATAACTTTTAATCCATAGTATAATTTAAAGTCTCTCTGGAAGACATCAGGAAATATTTCTATAGTGAGCAGAGAAACACTGTAAGCCTATAATGCAAAATGTGAAGAAGCAGGGGAGTGAAGCCAAGAGGACAAACGCAAATGGGGGGGATGGGCTGCACCAGTGGCGTGGAGGAAGCAGACCAGTGATCAGGGCTTAGCATCCTCATGTAATGTAAACTGAGAGGCTGGGGAAAACTGCTCAAAAACAATATCTGCACTCCTCAAACATAAGCCAACGCACCAATTACAAAATCATTACATTTTGTCACTAAATCAATTTACAAAAGATAGGTTTTATATGGCAAACTCCTGTGTCCATAGATGCAAAGAAATAAACCACCCATAGGTTTGAGTGCATCTGCCGGCTCCATCTGCTCCAGGAGACTGACGTGCCAGCCCTGCTCAGGGCCAGCCAACCTGCTCACAGCTGTACTGCCCTCTGATGCTCCTGCTCTCTGCTCGGAGGCACAGCACCCCCTCTTCTCATGGTGGCTCACAAGGAGGCATGGGCTGCTGCAGGCTCTGCTTTGTACCACAGCCTTCTGCTTTCCCAAAGAGATGCCAGGCTCCAGCCATTTTTCGGAGTTTAGCAAGATTAGGTTTAACCTATAAGAAGAAAGAGAATAACTATAGTTACAATTATATTTTTTAAAGTATTTCAAAGTATGGTTGTCCAAATGTGTTTAGATTTTTTTTTCCTTTCTAGACTCAGAAAAAAAATGACAGCATCCCTCAGAATTAAACTGTAAGTCTAAATTCTTATCTCCTCAGTGATGGGGAGAGGGAGTTTTCAAAGAGGTGGGTTTCTATGGAAGGGTAGTGGGCAGTGTTTTGCCTGCATGTACGTGTGTATGTACATGCCTTATGTCTGCAGAATTTGGAAGAGGGTATCAGGTCTCTTGAAAGTGGAGTTGCTGACAATTGTGAGCTGTCATGTAAGGAATCAAACCTGAAACGTCTGGAAGGGCAGCCTTTTAACCACTGAGCCATTTTTCCAACCCCGTAAAATAAAAGAATTTTAGTGGAATAAAATTAACTGGATAAGTCAGGGAAGTCTATGAAATCTCCATGCAATGAAAGACTTCACAGCCATCAGCAAGAAAGAGAAGCAAAAGGAAGGGTTCTGGAAAGCAGCAACACAGCATCCCACGTGCACAGTCACTTCTGTTTCATTTCAGATCTTAACACGCTGCAGAGATGGCTCAGAGGTTAAGAATACTAACCTCTCTTCCAGAGCACCTGGGTTTAATTACCAACGCCCACATGGCGGTTTACATCCATCTGTAACTCCAGGGTGGATCTAACACCCTCTTGTAGCCTCCACAGACACCATGCACACACATGGTGTTCAAACATACATGTAGGTAAAACACCCTTACACATAAAGAAAGGAAAACAGGTTATAACAGGAAAAAAAATGCTCTTAGAAGAAAGACTCCATGCATTTCCTGCATTAGTCAAATCATTGTTCACAGGTCAGAGCCACGGCACAGTAGAGATCTCCAAAGTCTGCGTCCATGTCTGATGAAGAAACAGGGAGATCGCTGAGATAGCTCTCTCCAGCTGCAGGGCACCATCGCAGCTCACACTTGCCAGGGGCCGAATGTCAGCTATGTTCTGACAGCTGTGAGCTGTGAGACATTCCTGCCTTAAAGAATCCTGAAACCGAGAGCTGGCAGGCAACTGATATTCAGGACACAAATCCACATGACAAGCTTAGAAACCAGGAGGCCATCCTGGAGATATGGCCATACTTCAGTCTAAGCTCCATTCCAAATGTGAACTGAAAAACCAAGTAGATGGCCTTAAATAAAACTTCCAGTGCACACTTTTCAAAACTCCCTCTTGGGGAGGACAAGGATGGGTTACAACTAGATAGCAGAGGACGAGAGAGAGGAAAGGTAAACTTTGCTCCTTCCTGATTCTATAGGTCAATGCTGGTTGGCTTTTTTGGTTAACTTTATATAAGCTATAGTCACCTGGGAAAAGAGGCGACTAACTTCACTTAAGACAATGCTTAAATCAGCTTGGCTGTAGGCAAGTCTATAGGGCATTTTCTTGATTAGTAATGGGTGTGAGAGGGTCCAGCCCGTTGTGGGTGGTGCTACTCCTGGGCAGATGGTCCTGGGTACCGTATGAACCAGGATGAGTGAACCTGTAACCAGCACCTCTCCCGGGGCTCTGCTTCAGTTCCTGCAGTATAATTGTGATGTATGAGCCAAATTAAAACCCTTTCCCCCATCCCCAAGTATGCTTTGGTTGGTTTTATCACAGCAACAGGAAGCAAACTAGAACAAGGTCATCGCTGTACCGGTTTTTCCTGCTCCAAGTGGTCCAGGTCAGCTAAGGGCAGCATTGATGGTCTCCCATGAGCACACTGGAATGGCAGCTGGCACGAGGACAGAGCTGTGATAAGGCGACAGCTCTCTTCCAGGTTCAGATGATCATTAAACTTAATGGCCCCTAAATGAAAGAGACACAAGGAAGTTACAGTGAGAATCAGTGTCAACCTTGGGTCAGAATGGAGAACCTGGACAAAGTCAGAGACTTCTTAGACTCCTCTAGTCTGGCCTTTACACTGCTGGAGGCTGACACCTGAGATTATGGGATAGACTCAGGCTTCAGGAACTGCCCTCCTGTCCCAGCTTCCTTATGGAGTTTGTCCCTGTGTTCTGGAGGGGGAGGGGCATTCTTTAACCTGTTAGGATTTTGCTTTGAGGGCTTTCACAAAGACACAGGGCAGTATTTGCCCACTTACGAGTGTGTGAGGTTTTAATTAGTTTCCTTCTGTCCATGTAGGTTCAAAAGTTTTCTTATAGCATCTGTTTTATTTTCCCTTTTTCTTGATTTCCCTAACAATCTTCCTGGTTTAAATCATTACATATTAGAACATAGCTTTATTCTAAGGTCAATTCCCCCTGTCAATAAGTATTAATTAAATGAATGCTTTGCATTAGGAGCCTTTTCAGATAGTGAATGAACCTCTCTACCTTCATGGAGCTCTAATAACATAAGAAAAATCATTGTAAAGTAATTTAAATCATCAGTGCTATGAAACTTAACCAGGGAGTGCTCTCTTGTTAAATTATTTTAGCTGAGACATTGGGTTAAGAAGACCAAGAAGGCAGATCTCTGAGTTCAAAGCCAGTCTGTACTACAAAGCAAGTTCTAGGACTGCCAGAGACACAGAGAAACCCTTGTTTTTTGAAAAACCAAGAGAAGAAGAAAAAAGAGGAGAAGGAAGAAGAAGAGAAAGAGGAGGAGAAAGAAGAGGAGGAAGAAGAGGAGGAGGAGGAGATGACATGGGTTTTATTGAAGAAGGAGCAGAAGGGCATGTCAGACTCAGGAAAGGCCAGTGCAAGTGTGTCAGGACACAGGAGGGACAAGACAAACAAGAGGCTGGAACAGCAGAACACAATGGACTGTGACATGCGGAAACTCAAATGACAGGCAGGGCCAAGCACAGCCCTTGTAAGCTGCAGGCTCTGGCTTTTCTAGGGATGGTGGGAGATGCCTGTGACCCAGTACTTTGAAAGCAGAAGCCAGAGGATCCAGATTTTATGATTATCCTCAGTTACTAAGTTAAGAGACCAACCTGGACTATAAGAAACTTTATTTCAAAGAAACAGACATTTAAAAAAATAAATATATAATATACTTTTATACCAAAAGCATTTGTAAATGGCAATGTGTATTTCAGATGAAAGAATGACATATTTAGAAACATATTTTAAAAATATTTCCCAGTCGTGGAGCCTCACATCTGTAGTCCCAGCTGTGGGAGGCTGAAGCAGGAGGATTGCTACAAGTTAGAGGTAGACTTACTCTATATAAGTAGTTCTAGGACATCCTGGGGTACAATGCAAGACCCTGCCTGGAGCAAATTAAAACAATTACCAAGGATTCCGGTGAGTGCTAAGGGAATAGTTAGTTACTTGAGCAGCAGCTGGACAGGATGTGAGACAGGCATGGGGCTCACAGAGGTAAGAAGGGCAGTGCAGACAGACTCAGACTCTGGAGACAGCAATGGTACAGGGGTGAGGACAGAACAAAGGGGCAAAGGACACTGGGATATTTGCAGGGTGCAGACTAAGCTCAGAAAGGCAGAGGTAAGAAGCCTAAAAGGAAAGGAATAAAGTGGGGGTGTCAGTGGACCCAGAACAGGTGCAGGCAGCTCTGCAGCTGCCATGTCCCCAATTTGAGTCCTGCAATGCCATGTCCTCTACAAATCACATCCCCTGCTTATGCCCTTTGCTAGACCTATGCTTGGTACCAGCTCTAAAGGTCTCTCTGGAACCTTCTAAGCGTCTGGTCTTTATTTCCAGCCTAATTTCTTGGTACTCTTGGCTGCTCCTCATGAGAGGAATTTACTCTGGCCTTTATGGCTCTGCCAAGGCTGTTCCTGATGCTGTGACGAGCCCCAGGCTCACTGGGCCTCACTCAGGATGCCTCCCTTGGGCCATTCCTCTGCTTTGTCAGTCAGTCTGCACCCTTAGTGTTCTACCTCCAACAAGTCATTTTTAAGGTAGATTCAGCTTCTTGACCTAAATCACGAGCACTGCGTCCTACACAATTGCTGTGCCCTGCCTGTGCTCAGTTCACCTGGCCTCCTGCTGTGTGCAGGCTCTTACCACGGCAGGCCTGGGAGGCCAGCACCTTCTGGACAGTCAGCGGCAGTGTCCCTTGGATACCTCCCGTGGTCTGGAGCAGCTACAGGATTGATAAAAAGGGAAATGAGAATGAAGCCTTTGTGTGACACGTCTGTGTGACACTCCCACATAAGAGAAAAGCTTACCTCCACTTGTTCTCGAATAAGTTCCTATAAAGCCAAAAGGAAAACAGGCATGAATAGGCTGTTGTGCTGTCCTTGCCTTTTAGCATTTCAAACCATCCTCAGTGAACAGAAAACAACCCCAACAATTAGGAAATGTGAGACTGTGAATCAAAAAAGCAAATGCATAGCCAGAAAGACAGCGGAGGGAAGTCTACAGTGGAGGGAAGACCTCTGCCACTAATACAAGGGGTTAACATTTATATATATAAAGAGCTACAAATCAAACAGACGAGCACACACACAAAGACAAAAGTGCCATAAAACAGATGCTCTACTGAACTGAACAGACGATTCTCAAAAGAAATATCAATGGCCAATATTTTTTTTTAGAGTTCAACATCCCTAGCCATCAGAAAGTAAAAATTAAACCTTCTGCAAGATTCCATCTCACTGTAGTGAGAATTACTATCATTAAATCAAGTGAAGCCAGGTGGGGGGGTACACACCCTTGATCCCAGCAATTTGGAGGCAGAGGCAAGCAAATATCTCCCTCCCCCTCTACAGATCTCTTAAGTTAGAGGCCATTGTAAGTTCCATAACAGCCTAGGCTTACACAGAGAAACCTTGTCTTGAAAAACAAGTACACCAACCAACCAACCAACCAACCAACCAACCAACCAACCAACCAACCAAAACCACCTCTCCCCCCAAAAGATACAAAGAAACCAAAGGACAACACATCTGGGCCAGATTGACCCTAGGAGGAAACCTCATCAGGGGCTGATAGGATTGAGAACTAGTGCTGCCACTACAAAACCCACTGGGAAGCCTTCTCAAAAGCTAAGGCAGAACTGCCGTCTGAACCAGCGCTTCCCCTCCCGGGCATGCACCCAGAGGACTTCATACCCACGTGGAGGCTGCACAGCCATGTCCACAGCTGCTCTTTCACAACAGGAAGAGAAAGGAACCAGAAGAGATATCCATCGACAGATGGATGGATAATCAAGACATGGAAACATACCAAGAGAGGAAACCCAGGCCCAGAAAGACAAGCACCATGTGTTGCCTCTCACTCGCAGATCTTAACTTCTAACAGGATGCTATCTAGGTGGGTAGAGGCTAGAAACTAGCAAGGGACTCCTGAGACAACACAGTGGCTCTCAGATGAGGGAAGGGGTGACAGGGACATTAAAGTGGCGAGGATCCAGGTCAAAGGGAGCAGGGAGATGGGAAGGAGGTCAGCGAGGGAATCTAGTGATTTATGAAAACACCAGAAGGAAACAGCTACTCTGTAAGCTTGTTGTTAACATTTAGTTTTATTTTAAGATTATGTGTATGGGTGTTTCCTCCATGTACATCAAGTTGAGAGGGTTATCTTCCAAAGCTCGACTGAGAAGTTTCTCCTCCCTTGGACGTCTTTGTCCTTATGGAGTTTTTTCCCTGGCATTCACTCTGTAGACCAGGCTGGCCTCGAACTCAAATCCACCTGCCTCTGCCTCTGGAGTGCTGGATTTAAAGGCATGAGCCACAACTGCCAGCTAAAATGGAAAATTTTAATTACAGCTGATACTATTTAATGTTGCCAAATTATTTAGCCTCTGGAGGAAAAAAATATCTCCAGGTATGGTACATTTAATCATTTCTTTTTAACAAAATACAGGATTTATTATTTCTGGTAATAGTTATAATCGCTCTAAGATTACAACAGGATGATTTTGCCTTGAAACCTAGAAATGAAATCAAACATTCCTTGTCCTCTCCACACGCTCTAGTCTGCAAAGCCTTATACATGCTCATGGTTACCAAGAGCTGGTGTGAGACGCTGTACTGTAAACAATTAAAAACACCAGCTAACCTGCTGCCACATGAGAACCATGGAAATCAAGGCTGACTTCTGTTGCTCTCTCTGATGCGTGAGTGGGGCTGAAAACATTTATGAGGCTGCAAAGAGGAAGAAGAGTCTCATTTTCAGTTCATTTCTTATTTCAGTTAGTAGACAATTTTAATCATGTTAAAAAGGCTCAGTCATGCCAAGCATGGTGGTACATGCTTTTAATCCCAGCAGGTGGATCTGTGATTTGAAGGCCAGAGCTACTTAATGAAATCCTGTCTCAAATAAATAAATAAATAAATAAATAAATAAAATAAAAAAAAAAAAAAAAAAAAAAAAAGAAAAGAAGGCTCAGCCATCAAGCTGGACCTCAGATGGTTAGAATGTATCCAGGACTGTGCTAGAATTGCTCCAACTTCCTCCAAAGTCAGACTCTGCCTATTTACCTGACTTAATATCCTCAAAATTTCTGTAGCCACATGCTTTGTTTCAATTAGAAGTAAACTCTTTTAAGAGTAAGTAGTCTTTGAAGTCACTTCAGGAGAAGTTTTTATATAATGTTCTGGTTCAAACTTGAGGTACTGAATTACAGTAAGATTCTCACAGATCCTTTCTTTTGGATTCAACATACTTTGAATTCAGATCCAGAGCAGGAGTCTTAACAAGAAATGAGCTGTGTGGTCAGAGAAGAGCTCTGCTTAAAGCACAGCCAAGGCTGCCACCAACAGGGACTTAGAAAGGGGGAAGGAGGGGACACAAAGGCTAGACTGGGAGCACCTTCCACCCATAAACACACTCAAGTCCTGCACACACAGACTCAGTCACAGCCACAGCTCCCTCTGTATACACAGAGGCTTTCCTTTCTGTTTACTCCAGCACTGTGGAAGGAAACCTAGGGCTCTGTATGTCAGGCAAGTACGTAGCTACCTACCATGGACCTATATCCTCAGCTCTTTTGGTTTTGATAGAGGGAGACAGAGGATTGTCCAGTTGGCCTAGAATTATGTAATTCAGGCTGGCTGTGAGCTTGTAATCCCCTTGCCTCAGCCAAGCACTGTATTTACAGGTGTATGATACCAGGTTGCCAGAGATCTTGAGAATTATTAGGCTTCACTCCTGTCAAGTCAGCAACTCCGCTGCTCAGGCCTCACTATATGGCCACTGCTAGCTCCTCCCTCCTGCCTGCAGCTTCACTTGTTACCTTTCCCAGTGTCTTTTTGGTCAGGGGCTTCCTTGACCTTGCACACCCTCAGAGCTGAGTTGCGTGACTCCGCCTTCTGCTCTTCCCCCCAAGCTTATGCTCTCTCAGTCTCTTTGGCTCCTGGCCCTTCTTCACCATCCAAGTGCTTTTATCACCAACAGATATGCACAACCCACATTTCTTTTCTAGTTGCAAGAGCTGCATTGTAGTCTGCCAGACCCTGGCCATGCCTACATGAGGATCCGGTCTCAGAGTCCCAATCACCGCCCAGCAGGCACGCTGCTCTCTATTGCCTTCCTCTTCTGCAGCAGAGCTCCGTCTGGACACTAAGCTAGAACTCAGGATCATCGTGATGGCTTTTTCCTTTATTCTTTTGTGTTCCTTTTGCACCAGATCTTCTGGAGTCTCCCTCTCATCCTCTCATTCAGGTGCCAAACCTGCCCCTCTCCATTCCCACTATGACTGACTTAGTCTAGTCTCCATCTTCTTGTACAGTAACCAGTACAATAGCCTTCCCAAGACTATTTGTCCTAACTTAGTCACCAAGTCTATCTTCTAATTTTTGTGTATTATTTTATTGTATTATTTATGTGTGTGCATGTGTGTGTTCATTCATGCATATACACATGCCACAGTACGCACATGGAGGTCAGTGGATAATTTTAGGGAGTCAGTTTTCTCATTCTACCATGTAGGTTGAGGATCAAACTCAGGTCAGACCTGGCCATGGAACCTTTAATCACTGAGCCATCTGGCTACCTCTGAGTGTTTTGCCTAAATGTATATATGTATGAAGATCACATGTGGGCCTGGTGCCTGTGAAGGCCAGAAGAGGGCAATGGATCTCCTGGAACTGGAGTTAAGGATTGTTGTGAACCAACACATGGGTACTGGGAACAGAACCCAGGTCCTCTGCAACAGTAGCAAGTGTTCTTAACTTCTAAGCCATCTCTCCAGCCTCCCCCACCCCTACCCTTTTTTTAAAGACAAGGTCTCGCTGAGGAACCCTAGTTAGCTTTAAGCTCCTTCCTCCTTCCTCCTCCTGTGGACTGACATGACCAACAGGTGGCACACATGAAGCTCTAAACAGTTCCCAAACACATCTGTACACTCCCCACTTCACTGTGTTAGAACTGTGTCCTTCCTCCTTACTGTGACATCATATGTCTGTCAATTTCCATCACTTGGCACTCTGAACGTAACACAAATAAGTGTCGACTAAGGACAAAGATGGACGTTGTGGCCTCAGCAAGTTTGCAGACATGGAAGATGTCTCTCACCTCCACAATACTCTTAGTCACAGCAGATCGTCCTCTTCGGAGTTCACTAGCTTCTCGTTCTACAAAGCAGAGTGGCACTTTCCCCACCAGGATCAAAGACTCACTAGCATCTGGAAAGAGCAACTCAAGTCCCAGATCTTCTAAGTGCCTGTGGTAAGACCTAGGAGACAGCCCAGATATAAAGGGTGACTTCACTCTCTCCGGTGCTGGCTCCACACTCCACCATTCTCAAAAGCTGCTCTGACCTTTGCAAGTCGCATTGCTCTCCTTATCTTATATGTGTTTAAGATTTTATTATCAAATTTCCTTTCCAATTACAGTAATTCTTATTCACGGTTCCACTTTCTAAGGATTCAGTTACTGGTGACTGACTGTGATCCAAAAAAATAAATGGAAAATTCCAGAAGTAAACTTTATTTTAGGGACTGAACAGTGGCCTTACACATGCTAAGCATATGGTCTACCACTGAGCTACATCCCTGGTCATAAAATTTAAATTGCATGCTGCTCTGAGAAGCATGGTAAAGGCTCACGCTGTCCCCACTGAGCATCCTCTGTCCTGCACACATAGTGCATGCCTGCCTGTTAGCCCCTTATGTATCATGTGACTACCCCAGATCATGGTTTTAAAAAAAGATGTATCTATTATATTTGTATTTGATGTATATAAATATTAGCCTGCACGTATATATACCACATGCTTGCCTGGCACCTGTGGAATCCAGAAGAGGGAACTGGATCCTCTGGAACTGGAGTTACAGTCAGCTGTGAGACTTCATGTGGTTACTAGGACCCAAACCTGGGTCCTCTGCAAAAGCAACAAGTGCTCCTAAACACTGACCCATGTCTCCAGCCCAGTACTGCAGTTTTTATGCTGAAGTAAGTCCTATTTTATTCTATAATGGTTCTCAAACACATTAAGTATCAATGGATGTAAAGGAGGTACCAAAGCATAAAATAATGTAGACTGACTGTACACACCATGGCAATGCTACAGGACATGTTGAGTAGCCCTGGTACAGCTAGTAATCTATAATCTACAGGGCAAACAATATGTACACAGGCCTCCCTCGGTAGTGCCATTTTCAGGTATCTACTGGGGAACCTGGAACAAATCCACCACACATAAGGGAAGACCTACTGTACACTAACTTCTGTTCCTTCTGTTTTTCTATTATGAGAATCAATTTACTTCTAATAAAGAAAACTTTGTATTCTGAAGTTTTTGTTCTTCACTAAGGAACTAATTTGTGGCCTGCATTTAAAAGGAGTTTGGCTCAAAGAAAAGGTCTGACAGTGTTTTGAATCAGTGTTAAAAGAGGGAGGTAATTAACAGCCCTAGAACCAAGATGTCCTACTGGGGATGAATTGGTGGCAGTAAATACTGAACTATGCTCTAGGGAAAGCTACATTGGCTGCAGTGAATAACCCAGGTCTGGAATGAACAGACGGACACTGCCCAGAAGTGGAAAAGTGGCCTGTCCTATGACCTGCCCCAGGACTTGCCCCACCCTGGCATCCCCAGTGTTTTGTTTCTTTCTTAATAAAATTATGGTAATGTAGAATCTAGAATGGACTGAGACAAGAAGAATGGAAGCAATTATTTCCCTAACTTTGCTCTCAGAAACAGTGCAGCATAAACACTTGGCTGTTCCAAGAATGAGAAGAGTGTTCTAAGACAACTTCTGGGAAAAATTACCAGGGAAACTGTCTTATGCTCAGCATCTATGCTATAGCCGGAAGAATGGCATCTGGGGTCAGAAGATGGCTCTGAGCCTGCTCCACTGCTGACGGTTAAGACCTTGGGTAAGCCATGCAACACTGTCTCAGTTTCCTTCTCTGGAAAAAAAAACGGAATGTGCATATGGAAACCTCACAAAACTACGGTAAAACTTAACAGACCAGCATCATGCCCTTAGGCGTGACTGACCGTAGGAGTCTCCTTTGTTCCTCTGACACGGTGATGGCGAGTGGAGGAATTATTGTGGAAGGCAGTAATCTCTTCCGGCCACTGCTCTGGGGACCTTGCTTCTCATAGGAGTCTATTGGGAGAGATGAATGAGATGCAAATAAGAAGGGAAGGCTGTTACCGTCAGTTATAAAGGTGCTTGGTGAGCCATGGCCGTGGCAAGAGTTCTCTAGAACAACATAATGTATTCAGTGTTCATTTCTGCAGTGTGGAGTCTAGCAATCAACTAAGGGGCAGCCAGCCACTTGACTCATTTTAGCAGTTTTAAAAATAAGAAATAGAAGACTTAACTCTTACATCCACACCAACAAGGCAGTGTTCCTATAATTAATGTGTGGTATTGATACAGAGATACAAAATGTGGCATAATATCTATACAATCCTGTAAGTCAAGATGGTTTCTTGGTTCCTTCAGAAAGGTTTCTCTGTCTTTGAAAAGAATTTGCCAGTATTATTCTCAAATGGTGCAGGCCCTATATATAGCAAATAAGTTTGGGTGTGAATTTTAAAAAACCATCATCATTTGATTTCAAAAGTTATGTGTATAGGTGTTTTGCCTGCATGTATGTCTATGCACCACATGTGTGCTTTGTGCCCACAGAGGCCAGGAGAGAGCATCAGAACCTGCAGAACTGGAGTTACAGAGAGCTGTGAGCTGCCATTTTGGTGCTGAGAAACCTGGATCCTCTGCAAGAGCAGCTGTTGCTTTTAACTTCTGAGCCATCTCTCCAGCCTCACAGTATTTATTAGTGTATGGTGTGAGTGTGGTGTGCACGTGTGTGTGTGTGTGTGTGTGTGTGTGTGTGTGTGTGGTAGGTGTGCCATGTGTGTGGTGGTGGGGAAGGGATTCAAACAGGCCATGGCCCACACATAGAGATCAGAGGACAACTTTTGGGGATCAGTTATTTTCCTCTACCTTCATGTGGGTAACAGGGATGGAACTCAGGGTTGTCGGGATTACTTGCAAGTGTTTTGCCAGCTACTCTATCTCACTGACCTGTAAGTTTGTTTGGAATGAGCCAAAATTTTTATTTGTTCATTTCAAGCTTTTTTCTGACAACCTCCTTAGCCTGAGATTCTTTCCAATCCTTAACTACCACACCACAGCCCACCACTTTAATAACTGTTATGATCTTGAGCACGGCATGGAAACATCAAGCCTCTCCATCTCTTTCTTCCTCTGACAATTTTTATGCAAAAAAGGCTCACAATTTTGTACAGCCAGTTCATTTCTGTGGTCACCAGCCTTCTTAAAGTTGAGAACTCAGGGAAGAAGATACTTCAGCAAAAAACACTGGTTTGGTATTTAGTGAACTGAACATGATCCTTGGTTTGTTAACTGCCTAACGAGACTCAGCAACTATCCTCTGGAGGCTCTCAAATACTGACAACCTACGGAGTCCTCAAACCACTTTTTGTCACTCACCAAAGGCATGGGGGTGGGGTGTCACATTTAAGTCCTTACTCAAAGTAAGTCATTTTTCCCACCATTTTTTAACTGTATCTTTTCAAACTCTGTGACTTCATTTTCCAAGGCAAAATAAAACGTTAGTGACAGTATTGCCATTCCAGTTCATGAAACATCTCCCTAGATTCCCACTTAACTCTTTGACTTAAGGCTGTGCATTACTTTATCATAGGAGTCAAGACTTTCCTGTTAATTTAAAAAGGATATGGTGGTGCATACTTGTAATTTCAACATTTGGACAGCTAAGATGATGGAGCACTCAAGGCTGTAATCCCAAGTATTACACGGGACCTTGAAGACTGGGGAAGGCTTAGTGAGAGCACACAGCAGTGAGAACACACAACTGGGAGAGGCATGGAAAAGCACACAACAGTAAGAGTACACAGGCATGCAAGAGCACACAGCAGGGAGAGCACACAGCAGGGAGAACACAGCAGGGAGAACACACAGCAGTGAGCACACAGCAGGGAGAACACACAGCAGGGAGAACACACAGCAGGGAGAACACACAGCAGGGAGCACACAGCAGGGAGAACACACAGCAGTGAGCACACAGCAGTGAGCACACAGCAGGGAGAGCACACAGCAGGGAAAGCACACAGCAGGGAGAACACACAGCAGTGAGCACACAGCAGTGAGCATACAGCAGGGAGAACACACAGCAGGGAGAACACACAGCAGTGAGCACACAGCAGGGAGAACACACAGCAGGGAGAACACACAGCAGTGAGCACACAGCAGTGAGCACACAGCAGGGAGAACACAGCAGGGAGCACACAGCAGGGAGAGCACACAGTAGTGAGCACACAGCAGGGAGCACACAGCAGGGAGAACACACAGCAGTGAGCACACAGCAGTGAGCACACAGCAGGGAGAACACACAGCAGTGAGAGCATATAGTGTGAAGAGCACATCAATATATATATATATACACACACAGTAAATGAGCTTAGTCCTTCTTTAGGTCTGGGTGGAGAAAAAATGTATAGGAAATGTGCCTCTGACCAAGTCAATCAGACCCACATGTTTGACACAGCAAAGCAAACTCATGCAGACTTCCAGTGGTTTTCAGACTGGGTACTCTTAATTTTTCAAGCATAACAATGCATCCTTCCTCACAGAAAAACTCTTGTAGGTGTGGCAGCTGCACTGGAATCTTAAGCCTCCTTTAGCGGTAGACAGATGCTTACCAGTAATAAGCTGCTCCAAACGAACGCGCTCATGAGCAGCGTGTTGGTCCACCAGGACTATCAGGTTTCCACCTAGAAAATCATCCATATCAAGACTAAAAGAATCATAAAATGTGAAGGGTGATAAAGGCTGATTACTCAATACATTTAATGACATATACATAAGATATACAATTGTGCTATTATTTTTGAGACAGGGTCTCAATATTTAGCCATAACAGGCCTGGAACTTGTCTATATGTCTGGCTGGCCTTGAACTTACAGTGATCCACTTGCCTCTGTCTCCCAGGTGTTGGTATTAAATGTGAGTTCTATCACAGACAACTCAATTGAACTCTATATTAAAAAATACCCCAAGCCCCTGAAATTACCAATAAATTACCAAATTTGTCCCTAGTGAAAAGCTCTGCAACTTATCTGTATCTCATCTAGGAAAGGTTAAATTTTTAAATACTCATGCAAACTTGGCTTTATTAATTCAACTTTATGATAAAGAATCATTAGATAAAGCACTACATACATTTTAATCAGAGGATTTTAATTTGGAAGCTACTCTGAAACTCAAGAAGAATGTACTTGTAACTTTAGATCAGAGGGCAGAACATTTTTTTCTACCAACAGGCAGAAAGGAAATATCTTATGCTTTTTAGGCTAAATAAATGCTGTCATGACTACTCAACAATTTGTTTTGAGCCAAAGCAGCCACAGACAATCTGTGCCATTATAGCCGTGTTCCAATAAAACTTTATTTATGGACATTGAAGTAACTGCATAGAAGGTGGCTCTGTCAAGAAGTCTTTTTGTTTTTTCCTAGCCATGTAAGGATGTAAAAATCATGATTTCCTTGGCTGCAGAAAAACAGACCCTCACTGTGTCTACTCCCAGACTACAGCTGTAGCTGTTTTAGTCTGGAGCTTCCCAAACTTTCCTGGGTGAACCTGTCACCTGGAAATATCCTCAAATGCAGGACAAGAAGTCAGCAAAGGGTACAAGCTTCTACAATTCTAACACACACCCAGATGGTCTTGTCTACTGGCCATACTTTTAGGAGCTAGAGATACTTCAGAAGTTAAAAACACTTGTTGATCTTCCAGAAGATGAGAGTTTGGTTTCCAACACCTACATGGGAGCTCACAACTGTCTATAACTCCTGTTCCAGAAAATTTGAAGCTTTCATCTGGTATCTACATGTACTGCACACACGTGACACACATGCATACATACAGTCACACATATATAATTTTTAAGTAAAATAAATTTTAATTAAAATATTTTTAATTATGTGTAGTTGTATGTTTGTGTGTAGATGCCAGTGTACATGACTGCACATGGGAGCAGGTGCCTAAAGAAGCCACCTGCTCCCCGTGAGGTAGAGTGACAGGTAGCTGTGGGCCACCTGATGTGGGTGTTGGCAACAGAATTCTTGAGTATGTGCTGCTAACCACTGAGCCATGTCTCCCATTACAGGCCTCACTTTTAAGAGCAGGGCTTCAGACTTTCAAATACAAGCAAGGAGGCAAAGGGTGTGGAAGTCACACCTACAGGGGCATCTCACAGACAGCAATTCTCCATGACATTACCTTTTATAATCTGCATTTATATTATTTTGGGCTACTAGATTGAAGTTTATTGTTATTAATCATATTGAAATAAAAGTTCTTCTCTTGAATTGATTAAAATAGAAAGTGTCTTTTTCCTATTTCTATTAAAAGATGAAACATTTTTCTATGACTCTGACAGTTTAATTGTCAACTGAGAAAAGTCTCAATCTGTCCAAAGCAGGCTGGTCTATGGGCACAATGTACAGGTCTGTCTTTGTTCAGCTGCCTCCAAGTATGGGGCACCGTGCCCTGGGTTTGAGGCCTCAATTGGACAAGCAGACAAAACAAGCTGAGCAGACGGTATGCCTGCACTCCTTTCTCTTCTCTAGACTCTGGGTGGGATGCGCCTAGCTTCTTCCAATTCCAGTGATGGAATGTAATCCGGAGTTGTGAGCTAAAATAAACTTTTTCCTAAATTGATTTTCGTCAGTGTGTTTTATCAGCTACAGAAATGAAACTGAGGGAGAGACTAACAGACTCACAGACTTGAAAGCCCAAGATTTAAGAAAAAGGAAACAAATGAGATTCTTGGTATCTCAGGCTGGCTGCAGTTATAGTTGCCTGATAGGTAAGCCTTCTACCAATTGAACACCTCTCATCTCACAAACTTTCTGCTGTGCATGTGTTTATAAGCCAGAGGTCAGTCTCAGGTGTTGTTCTTTAGGACCCCCCCCATCTTTCTTAAAAAAGGTTTCTCATTAGTTTGGGGCTCATCAAGTCCGTTAGGCTCTCTGGCCAGGGACTCAACTGTCTCTCTACTTCTCTGCCTCTGGGATTAAAAGTGCATGCCAGCTAGCACACTCAGCTTTTTCAAAATTTCTCTTATTAATATACTAATCACTTTGAGGTTGGGAAACAGAGCAATTTATCTCATGATGGCATCTACATAAATGTGCTGTGTTTTGTTTTTTAACACAGGGTTTCTCTGTGTAGTTCTGCCTGTCTAGGAACTTACTTTGTATATAAGGCTGCACTTGAACTCATGTAGATCCTCCTGTCTCTGCCTCCTGAGTGTTGGTATTAAAGGCCTGTGTCACTACCACCTAGATTATATTTGGTTTTCATTTGTTCTCTTTAGATATGGGCTTTTTGTTTTTTGATTTTTTTTTTTTTTTTTTTTTTGAGACAAGAGTTTTCTCTGTGTGGTCCTGTGCTGGATCTTGCTCTGTAGACCAGGCTAGCCTGAAACTCACAGAGATTTGCCTGCCTCTGTCTCCCTCTGGGGGCTGGGATTAAAAGCATGTGCTGCTACCATTGCCTGACTTTAAATATGCTTTAATTTTTTTGTTACATATATTAGGATGCATTTAAAACTGAAGAATAGAAACGGAGTTGGATTTTTGTTTTCTTATTTTCTTATCATACTCTAACATAGTATCTTAAATTTTTTGATGTGGGTTCTAGGCCTTAAACTTGGGTTCTTCTGCTTATGAGCAGACACTCTACTAAGGCTCCTCAGGCCCTAGAGCCGACTCCTGACAATAGCTATAACACAGGAATACCCCATGTTAACTATTAACTTTCTTAGAGGCTAGAAAGAGCAGCCACTTTTTCTGATGAACACTGAGCAAAACAATAGAATAAGCCATACCCTTCGAGGGCGTGGCCTTAACATCCAACACAAATTACCAGAACAGAAACACGAAATCAGACCTGTACCTAACGGAAGAACTGCTCATCTTTCCATTGCTAGTCAATGTTATGAGCTTTTCATTTCTTGAGTGGAGCAGTAATACAGAAGACAATTTATTCACACGAAAGCCATGTTTTTTGTCAGTATCAACTAGGAGTGGTGACACATCTTTAACCCTGGCACTCAGGAGGCACATGATCTTGAGTTCAAAGCCAACCTGGTCTACATGGAGAGTTCCAGGCTATCCAGAGCTACATGGTAAGAAAAGCAAAAACAAAAATAAAACAAACAAACAAATATAAAAATTAAAATAAGTCAATGTGGGAATAGGTTGCATATTTATGACTAGAAATAAAAACACTCATATTTGGCCTTGAACTTGCTATCTAGCTGAGGAGGGTGCCAGCTGAGAGGAGTGCTTCATCACGCTCAGTCACATGCAGTACTGGGTACTGTACCCAGGATTTTATCCACGCCAGGAAGCATGCTACCAACACAGCTACATCCTCAGCTTCAAGAGAACTTTCAAATCCTGGTTTTGCTCCTGAAAAGAGTCTGGTCAGGCAGTGGTGGCGCACACCTTTAATCCCAGCACTTGAGGGGCAGAGGCAGGAAGCCCTCAGTTGGAAGCCAGTCTAGTCTACAGAGTAAGTTCCACACAGAGAAACCCAGTCTCAAATACACCCCTCCAAAAGAATCTGAAGAATACTCTTTGGTAGCAACCCCAACAATAAATATAAACCCTCAAGAGAAGTTTAGTGGTCTTCTTTGTTTCTTTGAAGACACTGTTTCTGAGCTTACACTCATCCTGGGTGCCACTGGCTGAGATTTTAATATCCCAAAGCTAACAGAATTTCAGGCAATCAAAACTTCAGGGCTGCAAAGAAGGCTCAGCAGGTCAGATACTTGTTGCCAAGCCTGAAGACCTGAGTTTAATTCCAGGATCCAAATGGTAGTGGGAGAGAACCAACTCCTGTACCAAGCCCTAAACTGCCTGTTTTTGTCTAGATCTACAAATCTATGCTAAAGTTTAACTTGTGAGTCAGGTACGCAAGAGAGTAACAATAACCAATAGTAGAACAGGGCAGGGCCAGGGGTGCAGCACAGTGATGGGAGGGCTTGTCCAGCAAGCCCAGCACTGTAAGCATAAATAATGATAACACGCTTATAGCAATATGCGCCAATAAAACTGCCAGCATCATCTCTACTGTGCTCTACGCCATCATTAAGTACAATAACGTTTCCTTGGGCACAGGACTTGATACCATATAGTTAATCTGGTAATGTATTCAGCGGCTGAGTAACAGGCAGCTAGGGTCCACAGCAGAAACATATGGACAGAGGAGTGATCTGCAGTTTGGGTGGACCACAGTGAGGTGACAGGACATTTCATCATACTACTCAGAGTAGGGTGAAACCTAAAACTTATAAGTTGCTTATTTCTGGAATTTTCCACTTACTATTCTGACCTTGGTTGACTGTGGGTAACTGAAACTGAGGGAAGACCACAGACCAGGCAGACAACTGTGATTGCGCTCAAATTCTCATGAAAAGGAAAACTGCCCCTCTCTGCTGGTCACTCCCTTCCAGGCCTCAGATTTCCTCACAGCAGCGATGGCTTCTGTCCAGCTCTTCTTTCAGACGGCTCTCAGTGCCAAGTCTCCACTGTCACAACACTGAACCGTGCCCAATATAGCGGCAGCTGGGCTGAGGTCCTAGGTGCAGTAGGACAGCGTCATTCTCTCTCTAGCCTCTTCTGCCGGAGCCTTTCTAGTCAACTGGTGTTACTCTAACTCAAGGCTATTTCCAGGAGATAAAACTTAAGTCAATAACTAACTTTAAGCTGACAACTCAAATTTACATCACCTGGTCAGAACACTCAGATCTATACCCATTCTTGCCTCCTCTTTAACATTTCAAAGAGAGTTTAGACTGACTTGTGATTTCTATCCTCCCAGCCTGCTCCAGCTCTTCCAGTCTGGCAACATTGTCTACTAGGTCATAGAGATCAGAAAACTAGGCATTATCTTTGACATTCTCCCATAACAATTCACCAACAACTCTGTTGACTTTATCTCCGCTTTCTCAAAGTATCCACATTTTTTGTTTCTTTGTTTTGTTTTGAGATGAGGTCACACCTGGTAGCACAGGCTAGACTCTAGCCATGCATCTCCTGCCTTAGTCTTCTGAGTGCTGGACTGTCCATCTACACACAATGCACACTCAATCCTAATGTTTTCACTTTCCCCTTCTCTACCCTGATCCTAGGTAACCATTATTTCCTAGACCCTGGGTATCTGAACTGTCCGTGTGGGGTCCTGAATTCCACAGAGACTCAGTCCATTCTCCATATTGTAACTAGAACAGTCCCAAAACTCAGCATGATATAACAAATTGTTTCTAGCTAGTGCTGGGACACAGCGAAGCTTGAAGCTAACATTTAGTATGTGCCTGCTACTTCCTTCCCAGCCTCATCTCCAGGCTGACAGCCCTGCTTCCACCTGACAGAGGGAATTACTAGTTCCTTACTTACGTGACATGCTTACACCCAGACTCACTCTGCCAAGGTCTGCTGACCTTCCTGACAAAACCAAAATTCCCAACATCAGCTCTTACACCACCTTTTACTTCTCCATTAAGAGCTACTATACATTTTTATGTGTTTGTGTGGTTATCTGTACCTCTGACATAATTATGCTTTCTTATCGTTGTATCCCTGGAGCCTGGTAAAGTCCCTAGCAAACAATAGGCATCAAATATTTGTTGAATGATTTATATAGGAACTTTCTTTCATTAAAGCAAGTCATGAACTGATTCTGTTAAAATTTTTTTAACTTATGTGCACGCATGTTTAGCCTATGTATCTGTGCACCACAAGCAAGGCTGGTACTCAAGAAGGCCGAGAGCGTCAGATCCCCTAGGACCTGAGTTACAAACAGCTGTAAGCCACTATATGGATGCTGGGAATCTAACCCAGGTACTCTGTAAGAGAAGCCAGTGCTCTTCACAGCCAAGCCATCTCTCTTGATAAACCTAGCAAAACACATTATATAAATTTACATCAACTTATTACTGTAGATAAAAGCACTGTACAAGGAGCTGAGGGAATGGGTCAATGGGTAAAGCACTTGCCTTGCAAGCACAAGGACTTGAGTTAGAGCCTTAGAATCCATGTAAAAATGCCTGGTATGGTGGTATGTGTTTGTAATCTCAAAGCTGGAGTGGTGGAGCCAAGAAAATGCCTGGCTATCCAGTCTTGCCTAACTTGCTATCCAGGCAAATTAGAAACCCTGCCTCAAAGGAGATGAATGGCATCCATGAACATGATACCCACGGTTACTCTTTATTCTCCATATGTAGAGGAGCAACTGTGTATACATACATGAGTCATTACAGGGTTGGGGGCTGGGAGTTCAGTGGGAGAACACTTGCTGTGCAAGCATGGAGATGTGAGTTTGGATCCCTAGCATCCACATAAAACCTGAATCGCATACTCGCAGCTGCAGCAATGGGGAAGGCTGGGGCAGGCAGGTGTATTATTGCGGGGTAGCAGCCTAGCAGAGACAGTAGGCCTCAGGCTTACAAGAAACTTGTCTCAAAAAGTTGGGCGGAAAGTAATGTAGGAAGGCGCCTTAAGTTACCACTGGCTTCCACATGTCTCATGTGTATGTGTACAAACACACACACACACACACATACACACACACACACACACACACTAAAAAGTCTACAGTATAAGATATTTTAAATGAGTAGAAAATGAAATTCTCAGGGGCTACTTGTCCAGGGGTCCTGTCAATTCCCAGCAACCACATGGTGGCTCGCAACCATCTGTAATGGGATCCAATGCCCTCTTCTGGTGTGTCTGAAGACAGCTACAGTGTACTCCTTTACATAAAGGTAAATAAATAATTCTTTAAAAAAAAAAAGAAAAAAAATTCTCCTTTTGCCCACCTTTTTCTTCACTTCTAAGGCAATTATTACTAGTACTACTATTAGTTTACTACTAATAGTGAACTTTTATTAGTTTAATGAACCAGGTGTGGTGTGATATAGGCCTGTGCCATCCTAGCAGTCAGGCTGGGGTATTAGGACCACCATATGTGTGAGACAATCCTGGGCTACATCTCAAAAGACTAGAACTTACTGTGTATCTTATTTATGTGCATGTCAATGTACTTACAGGTTCATGTACTTTAAAACGTGCTTCAGACTTTCACGTTAGGTCAGTTGCCCTTTATCTGTTATTTTAAGTTGTATCCCACACGTTGCTGTACCCCACAAACACTCTGAAAGGCAGCTATCAGAGCACATGGGCTCACTAGTGAGGCTGACCCCATGCTCACCTGCTTGGCCGCTCTCGTCCAGCCTTGTGCTCATTAGGCAGGCAATAAACTTGTTATCCACTTGCTGGAGAACCTGCCATTCATGGAGACAGGGAATGTGACTCTAACCAAAAATTAGCAAAAGCTTACCTGTATAAAGGTAAGACAATACCCCACGTGCTACCACCCACGGTCCATGGAGGAGCCAGCTAGAGGGCTCCTCAGGTAACGGTGCTTGTCACAAACCTGACTGCCTGAGTTTTACCTTTTCTTGCTCAGCCTGCTTTCTTATAGAACCCAGGTCTACAAGCTGAGGGATGGCACCACCCACAATGGGCCCTCCCACCCTTGATCACTGGTTGAGAAAATGCCTTACAGCTGGATCTCATGGAGGCATTTCCTCAAGGAGGCTCCTTTCTCTGTGATAACTTCAGCTTGTATCAAGTTCACACACATACAAGTATGTATGTATGTATGTATGTATGTATGTATGTATGTATGTATGTACTCATATGTACATATGTATGTATTCATCTATTAGTTCTGCTCCTCTAGAAAGGCATAATACAACATTCCTTGACTAATACAGTTTGTCTCATTAAACAAACAAACAAACCAGCACTCGCAAGCAAACTCAAGGCCAGCCTGGTCTACATAGTGAGTTCCAGGATACCCAAAGTTACACACAGAACCCATGTCTTGAAAAACAACAACAAAAATTAAATATCATAAAGTTAGTCTATGTTAAGCATTTTGTGGCTTTCAGTGTTGCTTTTACCTGCACTGAGTGAATCATCTCTTTGGTGAAGCGGTAGGGATATAATACATTGTGAATTTTAACAGCTAAGCTCTCAGCCTGGCCACTGCTGACATCAACAGCAACCTAGAAAGACCCAGTAAAGACAAAACTTAATTTTTAATTCTGTGGAACTGTTTTACCAATGATTTCAAAATCCATTAGAATTCTCATGGGGAGGGGCTTAGAATACATAGGTCGGTGGTACAGCACTGTCTAGCACACAGGACCTAGTATCAGCTCCCAGCACTGAGAGAAGTAAAACCAAACAAACATTTTCATATATCCTACTAGAGACAGGATAGATGTAGAAAAGCTACAGATCCAAAGCGCTCTACAAATAAGTTGTCTAACGAATTTCTTATGAACACCAACAAAACCCAGCATTATTCCAGAACAGTTTGTCTATGCTCCATGATTAAGCCCTTCAAGGCATTTTAAATGAAAAATCAGTAGTCAAACGCTTGTCCATTACCCACTCAGTACCACACTCAGTACATGCTGTGACAACACACCAAAGAAAGGACACTGTCAGGACCCACAGACCTGCTCCTGCAGATGCAGTGATATTTTGTTGAATGGTAACAACTTACTACCACTCTGTCAGACAGAGCAAACACACTCACTCTTTACACTGAATATATATGCTTAAGCCAAAATTCCTGACCTTTCCAAAATGCTGACTTCTCTCTACATTAAACACTAATATTCAAGTAAATCATCTGGAAATCTGCCTCCTTTCCATTCATAATTATAAATTCATATACTCGGGCATGCCCATACTTAGTTTAAATCAAGTCCGAATTTAAAAATAGACAATGAAAAAGTACTGCAGACCTACCTCTGGGTATCGGGCAAACACTGGATTGTTCCATTCTGAAAACAAAGACTGAAGTGGTTCACTGACAGCAGCAGCATCCACAGCATCTAGGACAAAACGGACAGCTGCCATCCAAGCCCAGAAGAGAGTGAAGGTCCTCTTCTACTGAGCAACAGCCTCAAGACCAAAGATTAGACACAGTATCCCCACACTCCACAAATGCCAGAGTGTATCTTATATTCCTGTATTTGTTCAGATGTTATTCTTTTGGTTTTGGAGACAGGGTCTCAGTATGTAGCTCTGGCTGACCTAGAACTATGCAGACCAGGCAAACCTCAAACCTACAAAGATTCAACAGCCTCCACCTCTTGAGTGCTGGGATTAAAGGTGTGTGTGCGCAAACAAACTCAACCTTGATGCTACTTTTTTTTTTTAAGATTTATTTTATGTATGTGAGAACACTGTAGCTGTCTTCAGACACACTAGAAGAGCATCAGATCTCATTACAGATGGTTGTGAGCCACCATGTGGTTGCTGGGAATTGAACTCAGGACCTCTGGAAGAGCAGCCAGTGCCCTTAACCACTGAGCCATCTCTCCAGCCCCTGATGCTACTTTTAAAACTAGTATTATTACTGTATCTTCTGGCATAGTTTTTCTCCAAATTGACTATAACAATGTTGAAGGGGCCCAGGGAGATGGCTCAGAGGTTAAGAGGGCCTGAGGTTCTTGCAGAGGACCCAGGTCTGGTCCCTAGCACCCACATACATGGTGGCTCACAACCATCTGTAACTCCAACAGAGAACCTACCTTCCTCTGGCCAAGGGCATTGCGTGCACGTGGCACAAATACATGCATCCAGGCAAAAATACCCACACACACAAACAAAACTAAGTAAGTCTTCAAAAAAAATATTTCCAAGTATGTGTCCAGAAACAAATTATAATTCAAATTTTCTTGTTGCCTTTGGTAAAAATATAATCTATTTAAGAAACAACAACAAAGTAATAGATTTCTTTAGCTTTTCTTTTCCAAAGAATTTTACAAAGATCAAACTACTGAAATATGGAGAAATTTAATCTTTAAAAAAAAAAAAAAAAAACATTTTCCCAGTCACAGACACCATAGCCTATGCATAATCACCCTGAACGAACCTCCAGTCTGGAAAAGCAATTTCTGATCTAAATGCATGTGCTGAATTACTTAGCTCTGCTGTTAAACAGAGCCATGGGGAATTCCTGGCTCCTGAGGCACAGCTGGTGTGGATCAAGCTTCAGAATGCAACACTGCTTTGTCTTGTGCACCACGTGGACGGTGTGTTCTAAGTGTCTCCAAGCCTCTGCCGTTACTCACCTCTCTTGTGTCTCAGCGTGGTCCTCTCTTCCTGAGCTCTTGGGAGGAAAGGAAGAACAAGGTCGCTTCTAAAAGGATGACACCTGTACTGAACCCCTAAGCAAAAAAGGAAACTCTACAAGTTTGAACTCAATATACAAGTAAAGTATTAAAGATTATGTAAAATCGCCTTCTCTACACACTAAAGACATCAGGTAGACTCCTAAACCCTTCACAGAAACTCAGAAGTTTCAATGAAACTATCTGTTAACTTACATTAATGCCTTGTTTCTTTACTCATGAATGTGATTCTCAGTGATGGAAAGGAGGAAGCTGTGTGGGTGGGAGGCATTTTAGGCAATATCTTGAGTCATTTTTCATGGTCATATTTTGGGTAAATGGTTCTGCTACAAAATCCAGCAGATGGGAGGAGGGCGCTGCTAAACACCCTCCAAGGTATAGTTACTCAGAAAAGCCTTGTCAGACACACAGTTGTACTTAATGATTCCCACAACTACTGCAGACTTAACAAGTTCCCAACTTATGTCCCTTATCCACAACCTATGTCCCTACTGTAAGCGTGGTTTCATTGTATTACAGAGCTATTCCTAATAGACCGAAAGGCTGAGAAGTCAGAAACCACCTCCCTCACTGTAACAAGCAACAAATGCTGAATGGGTGCAAAAAGACAGATGAGCCGGTGAGAGGTGCAGACACCGAAGTATAGGGAGATACTGCCTAGTTCCAACCATCTTTCTGCAGGAAGAGCACATTTGAGTCTTAGAAACAGAGACAGTTTTTTTTTTTGTTTGTTTGTTTTTTGGGTTTTTTTTGTTGTTGTTTTGTTTTGTTTTGTTTTGTTTTCTAGACAAGAACTAATACAAATGCTTTATTCAACAGTTGCAGGTCATGGGCTGGGTTGTGGATATCCAGGGCCCAGCAGCAAGGTCAGCGCAACCTCCGAGCTTCTCTTTCTGACTCCAATACGGTGAGCACATCACCCTCTCGAATGGGGCCTTTGACGTTTCAAATGATAGAGCGTCTGGTGTCATCCATAAATTCCACTCGCACCTGCGTGCACTGTCCCCGAGAACAGGTCCTGCCCAGCACTTTGGTTACCTCACCCTAGCCAGCTTGCTGGGCTGCACGCGACTCGTGTCCATGATGGCGGTGATCTGGCGGAGAGCCAGAGACAGTTTTGAAAAGGGGGAAACATGGGGCTTGGAGGGGTGGCTTAGTGGTTAAGAGCACCAGCTGCACTCCCAGGGGATCTGGGTACAATTGAAGCTCCTATATAGTGGCGCACAGCCAACTGTAACTCTAGCTCCATGGGGTTTAATGCCCTCTCTGTCCTCCATGGGCATGAGGCACGAACATGGTACACAAACATACATGCACCCAAAAATACTCACACACATAAAAGTAAAAAAGGAGGGGCGTACATATAAAAGAACTATTACTTGAAAAAGACAAGGCTAAAACTAAAGCAAGACATTAGCTAAGATAACGTTGTATAAATCATAATAAAGGACACTGAGCTGGACTGTAGCTCAGTGGTAAAGTATTTACTATGCAGAAGGCCCTGAACTGGAAAAACAAGACATCCTTAAAGAGAAAATCCCGTGGGCTAAGGATATGACATTACTCTTAATTTACCTTTAAATAGTAAAAATTGGGTTTCATGTAGCCCAGCTGGCCTTGAGATGTACCTGAGGACGATCCTTAATTCCTAATTCTCCTGCTTCCACCTCCCAAGTGTTAAGGATCAACAGAGCCTTACTAGTCCCTTCGTAGTTTATTGCATGTTTACATTTTCTTGTGGGTCCACCATGTCCTGAGGCCCCACTATAAAGAGTCACTTCCAAGTGAATGGAGGGTGTGAGGTGCCACCTTTTTAATGAACTTGTTTTGATACCAAAATTATTTTTCATTTGGAACCTGACTTAACAGGATTCTCAAAAGTTCGTAAGATATGGTAATCCAGATGGTTAAATGGATTGAAGAAGTTTCAACATCTAAATTTACTTAACAGGAGCAGATGTTTATGTTGAATATGGCAGCTAAGGTTTCCCCCCTTTGTTTTGGCAACAACCACCCCACAGTTAAATGTGATCCAGTTATTCATTGGCACTGAATCAGAAGCAGTTACATTTCAGGAAGATGAGGTGCCGCTGTCTTAGATGCTCCTCTCTGATAAGTGCTCAGCACATACAAACCAGTACATATGACCTAGACTGAGAAGCACATAAAGATGCCTTCAGAGCAACTGGACAGTATCAAGAACAATCCTGAGAGCAAATCTCCTCCTATTACATTCTCTAGAAGTTACAATAGTGATTTTTTTTCCTTATGGAAAAAAAATGAACACTAAAGGATTTATTTAACCTCAAGTAAATCAGAGCCTCCAACTAGAAATATTTATGCTAAGAAGACATTATCATTTGCAATTATAGTCATACAATTTACATTCTTTTACAGCATTTGAGACTTTTAACAGGGATGCATATTTAATGTTTATCCTGCTGGTGAAAGCCGAGATTATAGCCAGATGGGAATCAGCTTTACTGTCCCCCAACATCTGGTTCTAACACACTGCCAAAACAATGTCACTTTTAATGTTGCTGGAAACCTGAGAACCCCAAGTCCTAGAGCAGGCTCTGATGTTGCCTTGTGGTGTGACCTGAGAGCCACATCATTGTCAACTTCTTACACCAGAAGCATAGCAAGTGGATTGATATACACAGTATAGTAAAGTACATTTGAAACAGAGTTATGAAGACACCTAGCTAGCCTACACTTTGAAAACTGCTGGCCAAATCCTACATTCTAGGGGAAGCTCATAAAATCATACTGCGCTGATCTTATTGGAAACTTGTGAGTAAAGGTTTTTCCAACATCAAATGGAAGCAGTCATGTCTCTAAAGGCAATTTCTACAAGTATATTTGGGAAGAAAGGGAAAACAGGGTAGATGAAAACTGTGGGTCTTTTAGCCATTAACCATGTACCATTTTATTAAAATGAAGTTTCCCACTCTCTCTTATACACATAAACATCTTAGACACATGTAAATACATTCACATTTTTATCACCAACTAAATTCTTATACTTAAATATTGTTAAACCCAGTGAATTTTGATATGCCTTAAACACAGTAGAATTTTTTAAAATTTGCCTTTCAGAAGCTGAGTGTTGTGGTACAAACTTTTAATTCTATAGAATCTAGAGGCAGAAGCTACCATGAGTTCAAGACTGGCTACAAACAGAGTTTGAGGC
The DNA here is from genome assembly GCF_963924665.1 of Micromys minutus. Classification (NCBI taxonomy): domain Eukaryota; kingdom Metazoa; phylum Chordata; class Mammalia; order Rodentia; family Muridae; genus Micromys; species Micromys minutus. Next base: position 229,272,923 of record NC_137969.1, read on the forward strand.
CAGCATGGACTACATAGCAAGACCCTATGTCATTATTTCTCAACCCAACCCCCACCCCCAAAAACACAGCCTTCCAGTGCTATCTGCTGAGGTCATCTCTATGGACAATAATTATATTGCTCTTTGGACACTATTCTCTTTTTCAAAAACATTTCATGCCAATGAATACTGCATACTTACCATTCCCAAGTAGGACATCCACAGCCACGGTTGTCAGATCTTTAGTACAAGCAGTATGAATGTCGTCAGTAGGAGCAACAAATGTGCTAAGTCCTGTCACTCTGTTGATGTAAACCATTCTTCCCAGGGTTGCATCAAAATGCTGCTGCCAATTCATACTGTAGGTATTTGATTCTTCATTTTCAGAACAAGATCTTGCCTTAGATTCATCGCTCTGGGAACAGATACCACCTTGGCTGCCGGTGCCATCTTCTACTTGACTCATTGCTCTACTGGCAGAGTCAGGGCTTCCAGTTTGTTGCTCTGAAGCTCTGATAAGAACATCTGAATCTCTGCCAATTTTAGAATCATTACAGGGTAACAGCAAAGAAGTTTCTGGTTTCTCTGTGTCATCCATTATACTGTTAGAACATAGTACACTATTTTTATTGATGGCATCGTCCTCTGTGGCAGAATCTGGCACTGGAAGCCCGTCACTCTCTACTTTTTCAAGTTTATTTTTTAATAATTCACAAAAATGTAAGTCTAACCTAGTGCACTGACTAGTATCTTTCTGACTGGGATCTGAATCTGGAAGTTCACTAGTATGGCCTGTCATCTCCATGGTTTGCATCTCTTTTTCAGAATCCTTTAGTCTGGATAATTTAGAAGCCAGTGATTCAGTGGACTTTTCAACATCAGGTTTTCTGTTACAGTGAGATAATTCTGCCAGAGTAATAGGACTTTCTCTCAAATGAGGCATCTGTTCTAAGTCATCTTCTTTGGAAAATGAAAACTTCTCTGGGTACAGGATGGAACTTAATGGTCGACAAGTATCACTGTGCTCCACAGTAGTGACCTCACAACCATCAGACATATCCACGGGGATCTTGTCTTTCAGAAGAACGTCGGGTTCATTGTGAGGATCAGGATGGGTCCTGACTTCAGTGTTAATGTCCTCTTCTGTATCTCGGGAACTGTTAGCCTTCCCATACTGCCTCTTAAACTTCTCTAAAGACCCTACTTGTGAACGCAAGCTTAGCTTCCTATGGACTATGTGTTTGAAGGAACCCATCTTCTCTCTTTTCTTACAACCGCCAGAAACGTATCTACACCATGGAAAGGAGGACGTATCAGTGTGTGATTTAGAGCTTTCTTGAAAAAGAGCCATGTTGTCATCTGCTGCTACAGGTTTGTTCTCAGTTCCATAGCCTGCATTTGCTCTGCAAATTCTTTTGTTGGGCAGTTGAGTGGATTCTTTACTTAAAATGCTTGTTAAATCACTGCTGTCTGGAGTCTCAATTGCATGGTGTGTTCTATTTCCAAATGTTTCTTGGGCACTTACAGGACCAGGTCGAGCATAATTTTTAAATGAATGTTCTGTTTCAGTTGATTTAGCGTGCTCATTTTGTACCACATGAGTTATAAAGCCAGTGGAGCATAATTTAACTTGTCCATAACTAAAAACATTTACTCTTCCACGACTACTGGGCTCCTTCTTTCTTCTTCCCTTCTTCCTTTGATTACCCTGTACTCTTAATAATGTTGTCTCAAAAGGCAGAGGTTGGCACCCCACTTCAGGAGCATCTTTAAACTTCTCCAGTTGACTCTGAATTTCACTATTTTGGGGAATGTTGGCAGCCATGACATTAACAGTACTACTTATTGTCTGTATTTCTAGACCTGCCTCATGCTCAAGAAGATGATGTGTTTGAATGGGGCTTGAAAACATTTTTGGACTGGTTTCATGTGGTCTTTCTGAAGTCCTATTTTCCAACAAAGATTTTTTCCATTTCTCATTTTCTCCAGAGTGTGATACTTTGGCTACCTCGTCTTCTGACACCCTGGCTTCCAAGTATGCACTGTCGCTGTTGTATAAGGCAAACTCTTCTGTTTTACTATGGTCCAGGGCATCCGATTCATAAGTGTACAACGAGTCCACTGTCTTTTTTCTGATAGTTTCTGAGTTGCCAGAATTTTGTGTGGTTTTATTTTCTAAAGTAGCTATTCTTTTCACAGCTTTTGACTGCAAATTAAACATTTCATAGGAATCCAAAATATTATTACATGCTTCTTGGAAACTGCTCTGGTCACACTTCTCACGAGCACACGCATGTGTCTGAAGAGTTGTACCAAACAAATTAAAACCATTATCTTCATTAAACTCCTTAATATCTTCACCTGATAATTCTACAAATAATTTTTCTTGCTTCAGAAACTTTTTTACACCTTCCTGAATACAAATCAACACGGTATCCCAGTTCTGAAACTCGATCAGAGTTTTGGCTGGCTCTAAGCAGACATCATACTCACAGGAGGGGCACTGCACATTGATTACATATATCCCGTGGAGTTCCGAGGCAGAGCGGTGTCGAGGACTTGAATTCATTTGCCTATTGGCAGAACCATTCTTTGGCCTGCATATAATACTTTCTTTTCTTAATAAAAAGTCAATAAGTTTATGCAACTTTGTTCTTAAAACTAGTCTTCTGTTCACAAACAAAAACTGCATATTCTTATTGTAGTGGGCTTCAGAGCTAATGTAGCCACTAAACTCAAATTCCTTATATTGAAACTGTATTTCTCTTAACTTTTGGGACTTGCCCAATCCATAAATTTGACAAAATCGAGAACATATGTCTTTGGTTTTAGGGAGCTGAAGAATCATGGAACCAGAAGCATCATTCCGCAAAGAGAAAGAGAGGGAAGGATGCATAAGTGAGAGGCCTTCCACCCTCTGCCTAACTTTCTCCAACTCTAGTCTAGGATCCATGCTTCTCCTCCGCACAGGACACTGGTAAAACAGGTTATAGACCGTTACTGTTGTCCCCACACTTGGTCTGGTCAGATCAGCCTCACGGGCAGTGAGGGCTTTCCCATTCTGAAACATCTTCACAAAGGTTTTCAATGTTGAGCTTTTCTTGGACGAAATCTCCACAGCACTAGCCACGTTGGCTATGCTTGCCAAGGCTTCTCCTCGGAAACCGTAAAATGTCAGCTTCTCCAAGTCCCGTACTGAGTTGCATTTACTAGTGAAATACCGGTTTCCCACCTTCTCTACGTCGTCCCCCGACATCCCAATCCCATTGTCTATCACTTGAACTTGAAAGGTTTCCATATTCACTCTGACGGCCACACATGTTGCGTCAGCATCAATACTGTTAAGGGTGAGTTCCTCAACACACTGGCCTAAGGAACTTATGGCTAAACCGGAACGCAACTTGGCTTGTACTTCATCTGACAGACACCTGATCATGGCAGGGAGACCTGTAGAGAGAGCAGCAGACACTGGCTCCCTTCTCTGACTGGAAATAACCACCTATGGAAAACAAAACACAACACACACTCAAACCTCAGTTATATCGCTTCTCTCCACTAATACAAAGAACTACAGTTTGAGGTAAATAAAGTATTAAACCAAAACATGAAACAGAAGCTTACTTCTGGCTTCTAGATAGTGCACCAAACTCATGCCTGCTCTAATGGCCTTCCATCCCAAAGAAGCAATCACAATTTCATCATTTTCGCTGCTCCTAAAATGAATGCCCTAAAGTGAAATTATAATTGTGCTGGAAGCTGACCCGTAAAGACACTACCCAAATTTCTAAGCACTTCACTAAAAACAGATGCCTAAATTAAACTCAGCTAAGAAACATTAGCTAGAAATTCTTCATGAAAAAAGCCTAAGCTAGTTTCATAACATTTATACTTCACACAATAAACCGCGGCTTTTAGAAAAATCTTTGCCTTTCTAAGACACTGTAAGTAGGAAGGTAAAACAATGGGACGAATTCAAAAGTCAAACGTATCAAGAAGACTCATTAAGCGATCACTATCATCATGATTACTCTCTCAGGAAGAGGTGGGGGATGGGAAAAGTAAAACTTTGGTATTTAAATTCTGCTCCTGTGTTGCTCAAAAGCTTGCTGAAAGGCCCTTACTACTAATCTATTTTTATATTGATACTCTCAGACTTTTATATCCCCAGAACACTGCTTGGCAATAACAAGTGATGGTGGTCAGAGCCAGATGTCAAATTTTCTTGTACAAACCCTGACTCTAGGTCGTTAAAGGTCTCATTCTTAAGCGACAACAGCGTGGCCCGTGGCAAGGCTGTTTTTTTAAAGTCTGAGAAAACCGGAGATACTATTGCTCTCTAAGACAAAGCATTTAGCAGCCGTTGGCAAACAGGGTTAATGTTTAACGAGCATTCTGACGACACCGCAGTTCTGGGGTCGAGATAGTCCGGGGTCCCGTGCAGGCCGGGCCGCGCCTGCGCAGTCCACCCGCCCCGTCGCTCCGGGGATGGGGGAAGCCCGGACCCCACCAGACAGGCCCGCGGCCGCCGCCACTGCTCCGGTACAGTTAGACAAGCTTTTGGGACTATATTTTATCCCGTGCTTTCCCTCTTCACCTCGCATCTCCTCCATCAACTCTCACGGACCAACCACCTCCAACGCCGGGTGTTCGCTCCGGAGCATGCGCTTCCGAGACGCCGCGAGCCGGCTTCTGCACGACGTCTCAGTGCGCAGGCGCCAAGGTGGCCAAGCTGTGCTTCCCTTCACCTGGCTGGTTCCAGTTCTTGAGCCTAATTCTCAATGGGGTGAAAGGCGGTTTCTAGTGAGTTTTATTACTTTGTTCCCTTCTGGTTCACGTCTTCTTTACATATTCCGATATTTAGCTCCACACATATCTTTTTTGTCCTTAGTTTTTGTTCGCTAGATTGTGAACTATGTGAAAGTAGGGGTTTTGTTTTGTTTACTGCTGTGTCCTGGTGACAAGTAGATATTCAGGGAATGAATGCAGAGCATTCTTAAAATTAATGTTTTATGGAGCTGGAGCTCCATATGGAGCGGAGAAGCGCCCCCCCCTTCTCTCATTCTTTATTTTTTAAAGACGTGATTTCTCTGTGTAACAGCCCTGGAACTTACTTCATAGATCAGGCTTGTCTCAAACTCATGAAAATCCATCTGCCTCTGCCTCTCAAGTAAAGCGCTGGGATTAAAGGTGTGCCCACACACCCAACTCTCTTAATTTGCAAATCAGCACATCAGGGTGCCTCCCTCCTTCCCTTCCTCCCCACTCCATAACCACCACTGAATTATTAGGCAATCCTCAGTTTTGTCTTCTCAGTTTCATTGAAACCTCCTTTCCCTCCACCCTGAAACTTTAAAAAAAAAATGTATTTTATGTGTATAGGTTTCTGTCTGCCTGTATCTTTGCACACCAGAAGGGGGCATCAGATCCCTTGGTCTTAGAGTCATAGACTGTGTGAACCACCATATGGGTGCTGGGAATTGAACTCAGGATTTCTGGAAAAGCACACAGTGCCCTTAACTGCTGAGCACCCATCCCTTCTCCCTTTAGAGGAACTTTTGACTAATTTTAGAATAAGTATATATTTGTTTAATTACTAACCAAACCAAATCAGACTTCTGGAGCCAAAGAAGCAAACTTCTGATTATTGCTCAGTTTGCCAGGGCTTCAAGACAAAAGGCCACAGGCTGGGTGGCTTAAGTAGGGGGTGGTGTTTATTTTGTTTTCAGTTCTGGGACAAGTAGGAGCGCCAGGATTCCTTCTTGGGTGTGGCTGTCTGTCTCACACTGTTCTTGGAGTCAGCAGTCCAATGGGATTGGTCCTTGGGTTAGGGTTTAGATATACAAATGAGGGGAGGGGCAGTCCAGCCTAGAACTACTTTATCTGAATTTCTAACCCTAGGAGAAGGAACGCAGTAGGTGTTACAAAAGATTGAAAACCAAAAGTAATCAGTGCAACACATCATCGAACACTTAACAACCCAACCTGGTGGCATTTGCTCTTACTATACATGAAGTCTCCTGTGTAAACAACTTAAAGAAATGACTCAAAGTCACTTCTCTTTCAGACCTCTTTAAGCTACCTCACAATCTTCCTTTCAGGGTTGAATACATCACACTGCCCAAAAGTTCACTAACGATTAAAGAAAAACAAGCAATGTAAGCATACGATTCTAATGTGTTTTTATTGGTTAGCATTGTACACATTTGCATTTCATCATACATGTAATATTTGGTAACATTCAAACATGCAACTAAAATAATAACAAATTCTAATACTGAGCACAGAGTAGTTCTATTTTTTTATCTATCGATAAAAAAAAGGAGTGAGATTATTTTGAAAAGAAAATTAAAATTTGTGTCATTATTTTACAATTTGGAAGTCTGAATAATCCAAGTTTGAGATGACTTTCTCGTTGTTGAAGTCTGCCCGGTCGATGTGCGATTTGGGACTTCCTCTGGTCTCCAGCCACTCCTGCATAAAGCGCACCTTGGAGACAGGGCCTTGCAGCTGTCCTTGCACCGTGCCCCTGTTGGTGTTCTGAACCCAGCCCACCAAACCTAGCTTTTTACCCTCAGCCTAAAGGAAGAAGAGAAAGAGGCACGTGAGACTGCACAGAACAAAGAGAGAGCAGGCTCTGTGGGCAGCATCCTGGCCAGGAAGCAAACCACTGAAACTAATCTGACATTGTCCAGAAAAATCAAAACAGGCACCAAAGGATCTCTTGGCTGGTTTTTAGCCACTTGAGTCCATTTCCCTTTTTTATTCTACAAAACCCAACATTTGAATTCTTTAGTGTTCTCCATTGCTTAGTAATTGGGGTTAGCACTACAGCGAGCCCCCAAAAGATGCCTTCAGAATGATTTCCTAATGCTTACCGCTTGCTCATTTCTTTGAGACAGTCTCTTTATGCAGCCTTGGCTGGCCTAGATAGAAATCATCTTCCAGCCATCATCCTGCCTCTGCCTTCTGAGTGCTGGGATTGTCAGCGTGCAGCCTCATGCCTAATCAAATAAAGTGGTTTTGCAGTACTGGGGCCTCATACATGTTGCTGAGGCAGGCAAGCACCCTAGCTCTAAACTATACCCACAAGCCTCACTTTCTCTTCTAATCAGCAATCCTGTGGGTGTGTTAAACAGAAAAAGCTTCAAGTTATTTGATCCTTCCCTTTGCCTTTAGCGAGGACCACACCTAAACAAATCCAGATGAAGGGATCCATTGTATCTTTAAAGATCATTACACAGGATTTCACAATCTCCCGGGCAACACAAGCATTGTTTTTACTGTGGAGGAACGTTAACCCAACATGTTGATGTTGCATCCAAAGCCCACTTTCTGTCACACTTGGTGGAGAAGGGAAGCAGCTGCGAGGCCTCAGAGCCTTCAGGGTTCACGAGGCTCCGTAGCTATCAGGTTTCTACTTGCCTTTCCCGTTAGATCATGGGCCTGCCCGTGGGAGACACGGGCTGCTCTAAGAGAGCAGGTTGGCAGCCTGGAGAAATCAGGTCATGTCCCTGCTGCAGCTCTCTCTGGACCAAGAGTAAAGAAGCCATGCTGTGTTGTAGCCTCGTAACTCATAGCCCCTAATACACAGTCCTGTCCAGTACCTCGTTCCTCAGTGCTCTTTATCTTGTAGGCTAACCTAAACTAAATCACTAAAAATAACTTACTGACAAGACTCTAATACTGAAAGAACATAAAAATCGGATGTTTCCCTTTGTTTGGGGGTTTTTCATTGAAGGCTCTATCTCTTGTGGGCATTGCCTATGGTAGGTCCCTCTTTTTGTATATGCTTGGCCCAAGAAAGTGGCACTATTAGGTGTGGCCAAGTCGGAAGAAGTGTGTCACTGTGGAGGTGGGGCTTAGAGGTGATATCTATGCTCAAGCTCTGTCTATTGTGATACAGTTTTCTACTGCCTTTGATGAAGATGTAGAGCTCTCAGCTCCTTCTCCAGCACCATGTCTGCTGGATGCTGCCATGCTTCCTGCCATGATGATAACGAACTGAAACTCAAATTCTTAGCCAGTTCCAATGAAATGTCCTTTATAAGAGTTGCCTTGGTCATGGTGTCTCTTCCCAGCAATGATATGTGACTGTGTGAGTGCTGGTACCCACGGAGTCCAGAAGAGGGCAGTGCCAGGTGCCCTGGAGCTAGAATCAGAGTTGGTTATGAGCCATGCGTGTTCCGGGAATTAAACCTAGGTCCTTTGGAAGAACAGTATGGGCTGCTGAGCTGTCTACCCAGGCCCCTAAGTTAATTTTCTTAATGATGTTCCTCCTCTTTAATTACACTTACCCTTATGGGGTGGGGCAGGCAGACTATAGCAAAAGTATGGAGGTCAGGAGACTGCTTGCACAAGTCTGTTCCTTCCTTCCACCATTTGGGTCCTGGGGGTTAAGCTCGTCTACCAATCTTGGTGGCAAGTGCCTTTACCCACTGAGCCGCCTCCCCATTCCTCTCAGAGTTTCCAATGAAAGCCTTTAAGCCCTGCCACATTGCCTGATCTGATGATCTAACGCTCTCCTACCTCAAGGCCACCCACAGACCCCCATGGTCACAAGGTTCTCCCAATAAAGCTGATGGCAGCCACCTTTCCAAACCTGCTGCTCCTTTTCCTGCGTTTCATTTCTCTCATGTAATAAGTAATCACAGTTGAACATGTTGGGGCTGGAAGAGATGGCTCAGTGGTTGTTCTTCCAGAGGACCTGGGTTCAATTCCCAGTATCCACATGACAGCTATTTGTAACTCTAGTTCTAGGGGATCTGACACACATACAGGCAAAGTACCAATAAACAAAAAATAAATTAATTAAAAGCAAGAAAGTTGCACATACTTATGAAAAGCAACTGCTGTGTAATCTTTTTCCTCCTTGGTGCTCATTATTAAGTTGTGGCAGAAGTGAGCATTTAGGAAAGACAGTGATGCCCCGGAGCTAGTTTTATTGCTACATAAAGTATAATTAGGATCATATATTGTTGTTGATCTATAAATAGAAGAGGTTAGATTACAAGAGAGTATGGGAGCTGACATGACTGCATGTGCAAACGCCAGGAAACTGGTGGAGCATGCCAAGGAAAGCATTATGTACAGAAAAAGAATGTTTTGAGGAGCAACTGGATGGAGTACCCATCAAAGCAGTAATAGTCAAAGCAGACATGTTTGCATAAAGAACAAAAATATTTCTACCAAATAATAGTCTCAGGGATGGGGTACAAAGGCATGAAGAAAAGCAGGAGCTACCTACAGTGGTGCTGTTGAATGCCGACAGAGAGACACAAAGAAGAAAGCCCAGCCAGCCAGCTGTACAACTGCCTCCTTGTGCAGTCTCCAGATGTTAAATCACCATAAATGGCAAGCAGCTATCAGCATGACGGTGCAGTTTTGAGCCGAAAGTTATATCCGTCAAAAAGATCTCTAATTTGAAATGTGATTAATCTGGAGTCCAATGAACAAGGCACTCCAAATTTTGACTCATCGGAGACTGAGAATTTCCAACAGGTCTTATTTGTGTGCTAATTTTTACTCTTGTTTTTAAATGGTATCAGAATATTGCTTGATGATTCACGTTCAGATTTGAATATGCCAGTGCTGGAGAACTCTGTCCTCTGGGCTTCAATCACACGTAGCAGTTGTGATTACTTGGAGAAGCCCCTCATATTAGACCCATTAGCATTCCATCCTTGGGGAGGGAGGGACACAAAGCGGGGTTCCTAAGGGGCTCTCAGCATAGCACACTAGCTGGTATAAGAGGCAACTACACTCTAACCCTCCCCCAACATTATATACGGTGTTAAGGATGGGGATGTTAAGTGGGAACTACATGCTGTTGCTGCCTGTAAGTTTTCATATTTAATCAAAATTAAAGCTCACTGGTTTACCAAGCTAGCCTTGGGTGCAATCATTTGTTTGGTCTGTTCTTGGTATCCTAATAGGGTGAATAGACATCTATTCATGTGTCTCCAGGAAAAATTAATAAAATAATAAATAAAGTGAAATTCCAATATGCTAACAACACATCATAAACCATTTTCCACAGATGGCAAGATGGCACAGCAGGAAGAGCTACTTGCCACCAAGCCTGGTCCCCAGGACATGCACAGTGGGAGGAAAGATGTGACTCCCACAAGATGTCCTCTGACCTCCACATGCAGGTACACACACACACCCACACACACACTAATTTTTTATTTTCATTTTCTTCTGTTGAGGTTGGGTCTCACTATTGTAACCCAGGCTGGTCTTGAGCTCATTTTAGTGCCCACACCCTCCTCCTCCAGCCTTTGAGAATGTTCACCACTATGCCAAACCTTCTAAGAACAATTTAAGAAATCTAATTACCAGTTCTTTTCAACCTAAAAAGAAAGTCTCTCAGATGAATAACTAGATTCATCTCAGATGAATAACCAAAACTCTGCTTTAGTACGCTAGGGAAAGAACTGGCTGACAGGACAGCCCAGTGGCAGAAGAACTTGGTTGGGACCTGATGGCCTGAGTTCTATGGAAAGGGAGAAGTTCTGTGGAACTGGGCAGAAGAGAAGGTACAGTAGACGGAAGTGTGTGCATGCACTGCTGGGCAGTTGAAGGAACAAAGCCTGCAGAGGTTGGCTTTGCTCAGGCCCCTGGAACCTGGTTCTCTTGAGAATATATAGCCTCCAAGGAAAGCAGTGGCCACATAAACTAAGCAGAGGCATCTGGCAGAGCTTAGCATGCTTTTCTTTCCTGTCCCCAAACACCAAACAAACATAAAACCACTGTTCCCCCCAAAACTCCCCAAAGCACAAGTGATTAAAACACAAAAAGCCTTAGGGGAAAAACACAGGCATGACTCTTCATGACAAATCACAACAATACAAGAACAGTTCCCCCCCCCCCCAAAAAAAAGCAAAATTGGGAGTTCAAAAGTAAATCCTTCTGCTGGGCATGATGGCTCATGTCTGTAATCCCAGTATTTGGGAAGAATACCATGAATTTGAACCCAGCCTAGGCTATACGGTCAAACTGTCTCAAAACAAACAAGATGAAAACATTTGCTGCTTGAAAGAACCCTATCAAGAAAAAAGGAACTCTCCAAAATGGAAGAAATGTTGGCTTCAGACATTTGCTAAGAGACTAGTATCCAGGCAGAGGCCGGAGGGATGCTGGGTGGTAAAGAACAGTTGTTCTTGCAGAGGACCCAGGTTCATTCCCAGAACCCACACAAAGTGGGTCACAACTGCCTGAAACCCCAGCTCCAGGGACCTTCACCCTCTCCTGTATACTCCCCAGTCACACAGATGTGCACATAAATACAAGTTTTTAAGAAGAGAAAGAGTGGGGGGCATGGTAGCATAAACCTTTAAACCCAGCACTTGGGAGAAAGAAACATGTGGATTTCTTAGGTTCCAGGCCAGCCAGGGCTAAAGAGACCTTATCTCAAACTCAAAAAAAGAAAAGGTAAGAGACAGAGACTGAGTAGATAAAGAGCTGTTAACACATAAATAAGAGAGAGAGACAGAGAGAGACAGAGAGAGAGAAAGAGAGAGAGAGAGAGAGAGAGAGAGAGAGAGAGAGAGAGAGAGAGAGAGAGAGAGAAAGTAATGGGCCAAGGATTTGAATAGAAAATTCTTCAAATATATAACATCTTCTTTTATATGCCAATAAGCACATGAAGATACGCATCATTATTCATTAGGAACAGGTAAATCAAAACCACCCTGAGACTGTACAACATGATATTCAGCCTTGAAAAGGAAGTTCTGACTTAGGACAGGTGGATGAATCTTGAGGACAGGATGCTAGTGAAGTCAGACAGTCACAAAAGGATAGATACTGTATGATTACCTGTGAGCTAGCTAGAGCAGTCAAATTCAGAGAGATCCAACAAGACTGCATGTGACTTAGGGCACTTGCCACCAAGCGGGATGACCTGAGTTTGATCCCTGGAATCTACATGTAGAAGGAGAGAACTGACTCCCGTAAATGGTCCTCTGACCTCCACATACATATTCCATACATGGGTAGCAGGATCATGACTCCCAGGAGCTGGTGGTCAGTGGGTAGAGATAAAGAAAAAAGTGTGTGTATGGTGGGGGGAGGTAGGTTCTTCAAATGTTCCTTGGTGATAGGACAAGAATGTATAAACGTAGGAAGGTTACTGAATTGTATGTTTTCAAATGGTTAAAATGGTAAGGTTTTCAGTATACATATTCTACCATAATTTAAGAAAAATGTTACTCCAGATAATTTGGAATGTCCAGTTATCTTTCTGTCATTGATTTGTATTTTCTTCTAAGGTGACGGAAGAACATTAGTTGTACAACTTGAGTTGTTTTAGATACTTTGATACCTGAACTAAGACAATGAAAATTCTCAAGGAGCTACTATGTCACATCCACTAGGATGGCTACAGGGAGCAGACAGGCAACTCTGTTGAAGGCAGAAGGGAAATTGAGATTGCCCTTGTGTACTGGAGAGACTGGTGAAGGGGAAACAGAGGTAAAAGGTGCCAAGTTTGTTGTTACCTGGTAGACTGGTTGCTTAGTGTGCAAACGTCCCTGGGTTTGAGTCCCATGGTGGGAAAAAAAAAATTGAGGTATTGAGAGGAAGTTGGAGGAATAAACTTGTCGTAGGGATAATGGGCGATTACGTAACTTACTCTGTGATTGGTTCACCTCTCTATCTTGATGGCAGCCTTTCTATAAACATGACTTAGCTTGGTGACAGCACATCAGCGTGCGCTGCTGTATTCTTCAGAAGGGTGTCCAAGTGCTCTCTTCCCACTCTCCCAGTACCCATTTGTCTGAACCAGGCCTCCTGTCCATCACTTAGTGATGCTCCCCACCCCGACACTTAAGCCTATAGGCTACATACCTGAGTGTACTTGCGGAAAAACACCCCTTGAACCTTTCCAAAAATTTCGTAATCCACTGAGACCAAGGTGTCCCCTTCTGCCATGCTCAAACCTGTCAGAGACAGCAAGGTGAGAGAGACATCATCCTAAGAAAGGGCTGCACCCGTACTCCAACACCATGGGGGTTTCTCCAGAACCTCAGGGTACCGGAACTGCAAGGAGTAAGTGCGTACGTGTGTGTGTGTGTGTGTGTGTGTGTGTGTGTGTGTGTGTGTGTGTGTGTGTGAACGCACTCCCCTGGTAGTGATGGGGGCGGGGGAGGGAGCTACCCTTGCAGCCCTGAAGCCGCCATCCATCCTATCCCCCATGAGGCCCACAATCCCCTCCACTGACACTTGGATGATCCGAGCAGCAGACACTCAAGTTTCCGGGGCTTCCCCACTAGAGGCTGAACAGCCCCGAAGACCTTCAGATGAACCGCCCGCGCCACGCTAACCGCCGCTTCCGGAAGTTTAGAGCGCGGCTTCTCCAACGCTGCTCTGAATGCCCATCATCGCGATCTAACCAATCAGAGGTGGCTCCTCGGCCAAGAGCCCGCCCAAAGGTGGGGCTTCAGGACAACTGGGTCACACTGGATGGAGCCGGGGATTGATGTTTTAAACTGGTCTTGCAAGCAATGAGACTAACCTGAACCCCACTTCCGTGACTAAGCATATTCCTATTGTCATTTGCCCGTGGGTATAGAAAGGCTTAGACAAAACACTTAATATGTTCACTCATAAACTAAGGACCATCATGACTGCCTACTGGGTGCCTAGTGCTGTTAGCTTAGTCAGCAATTGTAAAAGCAGAATCCGTCCCCTGCGTCCCCCACCCCCCCGTTTTTCCCTTTTCAGTTCTCCTCCAATTCTGGGTCATGCATAATTTCGACTTGGTAGCAAGGGTCAATAAATGCACACGACATAACGATGAAGCCATTCTGTCTGGGGTTTTGGAAGCTGTTACCTAGAGCCTCCCTTACTAAGATTATGCCTAAAATCGATAAGTTAATAAAGCACAGGCAAGTAATTCAAATGGCTATAATCAATAAATCTGAGGAAATAACCAAACTGCATGTATTTGCTTCTACAAAAAGAGAGTTACTAAGCGTTTTTTAGGCGACGATTGCTAAAGTAAGATTTAATTTGTATGTATTGGAATTCTACTATCTTTAGGATCAAGAACGTGTATGAAGCAAGTTCCGTGTGGTGTTTATTGTTCCTTCTTGGATTTCTTGTATACATCATATCGTTTCACCACACTGGGCCCCATTTGTTAATACGTGGGGCTGGCAGACTACAGTTTGTAGTGGTAGCTATGGAAATCTATCATTACACTAGTTCCCCTGTTACGAAGTTATAAAGCCTCCCTGCTGGAAGGGGGAGGAGCAGGACTCAGTGGTGTCCTTGGCAATGTTTGAAAACAACACTAAACATTGTGTTTGACTGATGTCATTTCTCTAAAATCCAATTAAAGTAAGTTTCCCTATAGATTCCAAACCCATTGAGTAGTGAAATGGATGGAACACCATATGGTGTACAAGGGGGATGATATATAATCGGTACCCTCAAAGAGTTCTTCATCTTAGCTCTGCGTGCACATAATGAGAAGGTCATGTGGAACATGGTAATTCATTTCACTGAGAGCTCACCAGGAACCAGCCCAGCATTATAACTGGAAGGAGCGAGAAAGAGCTTGTGGAGAAGACAGCGTTTTCCCAAAGTTACGACCAGAAAGTGATGGAGCCAGGGTTTAGTTTCAGGCAGCCAATCCAAAGTCCACTCCTAAGAATATTTTCACTCTCCAGTCTGTGGGTGAAGCAGTACCAACAGGGAAGAAAGCAAAGCTTGTTGTGGTGTAATCGGGCTGTTGAGGTTTGATCTGTTCCCATGTAATGTAATGCTTAATCCTGGTCCCCAAGGCCTGATTGCCCCAAGGGATGAGGAGATCCTCATGTACACCAAGGGATGCTATGTAACTTCCTTCCTCAATTTGAAATGATTGGTTGAATAAAGATACCTACAGCTTATAGCTGGGCAAAAGAGTGGTGGGTGGAACTTCCGTTGAAGGAAGAGAGTACGAGGAGGAGAGAGGTAAAGGGGGGAGAAGACACCATGGGGTAGGTGAATTTGTGGCCATGAGGGCTGGCCAGTTGGAGTAAGAGAGGCTCAGGAAAAACATGACAAGTTTTAACTCAGGGTTATTGACAGGGAAGTAGACACAATACCTTAGAGGTTGATGTCTGCCCAGCTTTAGGGTTCTTAAGGCTAGTTATAAATACAAAGGTTTTGTGTCTTTTATTTGGGAACTGAATGATCAAAGGTGGGATAGAAACCCCTAGCTAACATTAACCACATAAATGATTAAGTTAGCTCAACTTAATCACTTTACAATGTATACTTATATCAAAACATCACACTTTACGCTGATCATATATACATCATATACATATATGATATACACATGTATATGATGGTGTAGTGTACATCTTCTTGTTCATGTGTGTATGTGGACACACATATGGAGGCCAGAGGACAATCTGGAGTGTCATTCTCAAGGCACAACCCACATGTTCTTTCTGCAGGCTCTCCTACTGCCCTGGAACTGCTGAGTAGGCTAGGCTGACTAGCCACGAAACCCAAGGAGTCAACTGTTCTTGCATTGTCAGAAGTAAGAGTACAAATCAGTAAAAGCTGGGCTTTTTAAAATGTGGAGTGCAATGACTGATTCAGGTCTTCATGTTTGCACAACTGAGCTAATTCCACTGCCCCAATATATACCAGTTTTAAAAGGCACACCTTGTGGTGCTGGAAGGAGCACTGACTGCTCTTCCAGAGGTCCTGAGTTCAATTCCCAGCAACCACAAGTTGGCTCACAACCATCTGTAATGGGATCTGATGCCCTCTTCTGGTGTGTCTGAAGACAGCTACAGTGTACTCATGTACATAAAATAAATAAATCTTTAAAAAAGACACATTTTGTAAATTTGTGTTTCATTCTTGAGCAGCAGTTATGCTAATCTCAGTATCAATCCCGTTCTAGTATATGTGTTGCCAAAATACTATATACACTTTTTAAATTTCGACCTCTCTCTCCATTACCTGCTTCTCTCCTGTGCTCTCGTGTATGTGTTTTGTTGTTGTTGCTGATGTTGTTATTGCTTGGTAATGGAACCTAAGTCCCTGTGCATTCTAAGTATACATTCTACCACTGATAAGCCTAGGTCCTGCTAATATCTCAACAGAGGTTTGGAATCCACATCTGGACAACAGCAGAAAGGATGGATTCGGGGAGCAGATGCTGATGGTGAGGATTGTAAAGCCACTCCAACGATAAACACAGGCAGAACAAGGAAGGATACCACTTGTGAGAGAAATGGCAGATGTAGACTCAGTAGAATGTGTAGGTCTTTTGGAAGAAATGACAAAGAAGATAATAGGAGCTAAAAGGGCATGAACCACAGGAAACAGCAGGGAATGGGGGGGATGATCATTGTCACACTGAGTTTGGGACTCCTGAGGAACTGCCATGAGAAGGTGCCAGGTGGGGGTTGGAGAGAGACTACTGCTAAGCAGAGTACATTTTAGACATGGGTGAACCCCAAATTTCAGATCTGATAGAAGTCATAAGGAAGAGAGTGACTAGAACTACATATATATCAGCAATAAGAGTGCTCAGGAGAACATCTAGACTTAAAAGGTAAGCGGGGAGTAAGTATATTCCAATAGACTTATTGTATAAATGCCAGAAACCTTAAGTAGATGGAACAAGACTCAGGAAAAGGAACCAAGAGGATGTAGGAGTAGTAAGAAGTGAGTCTTGGAGTGAATGGTTAATGCTGCCCAGTGAATAGGTTCCAGAAATAGAAGCTCACCGAGGAGGACACTAGTAGCTATATAGTTAACAAGAGAGGGCAAGGGCCAGACCACAGGGGCCTGGACAAGGAGAAAAAATAAGAGGAAAGCTGAGTGCATGTGGAGAGTTTGTTATCAACTGAGGTGTGCGGGGCATGGTATACATCTCTAATTCCAGCTCTTTGGAGGTAGAGGCAAGTGGATCGATTTGAGTTCAAGGCTAGCCTGGAATACTCAGAACATTTCAGACCAACCAAGGCCACATTTGAGATCTTGTCTCAAACAATACAAAACAAACAAAAAAGCCAACCAAACCGAGAGAGAGAGAGAGAGAGAGAGAGAGAGAGAGAGAGAGAGAGATACAGACAGAGACAGAGAGACAGAGAGAGGGGGTGGGGGGAGAGAAATTGAGGTTTCCTGTTAGGTAGTTCTCAAATGCCATGACTTCAGGTCTAGGGGTTCCATTGCCATCTCCTGGCCTTCCCAGACACTGCACACACAGGCAGATTCACTCAGAGTCAGTTTGTCAGTCAGTCTGTCTGTCTGTCTCTGTGTTTCTCTCTCTCTCTCTCTCTCTCTCTCTCTCTCTGTGTGTGTGTGTGTGTGTGTGTGTGTGTGTCTGTGTGTGTGTGTGCCTATATCCCGACCTGGGGGAATCTGAGGCAGGAGAATTAAATAAGTAGGAGGACTAGTCAGTGCTAACCATAGACTAAACAGGAAGCCTGTCTCAAACAAACAGCAAACAAAACAAGACAGGAGAGAACTGAGCGGGATCCTAACACAGAGACAGACCCAGGGAAGTGAAGCTTGTCTTGCATGAGGAAGTTTAAAACTAGAGATTCAGAGGGAGAGTACTAAAACTAGTTTAAAAGGATGCATAGGGGAAACCATAGAAGCTGAGTGAGGCAGGGGTTGGGAGCTGAGATTCACTGGTCCTAATTGGTGGGAACCATCTGCAAGGTGGAGAAGGCAGGGGAGCCAACTGGGAAAGCAAAGAAAGACTGACAATCTGCTCCAGGGAGCCCACCTAGGAATTTCTTTGTAGCACATAAAAGCTGAGATCTGATATGTTGTATTAACAAGACTTCTGTCTACTTTATTTCCTACGTGCATGAATCTTCTGCGTAGTTAAAAGAAAAACTAAGCTATCTGTTCCAAACAGCTTATCCAAATGAACTGAAGCATGGAGAAGACAAATAAACTCTCTTCTGATGTCAAAAAGTTACAGAGGATCATTTAATGTTGAAATCAAGTTATGCTCATTACTGTTGATCTGGTTGTTAACTTTATTATTGTTGCATTTGGCTGAGTCATTTCTGGGCCCTAAGTAGTAACGGTCACGTGAGAGTAAAACACTGTAATAGCAAAATGATTAGATTGGCCGTAGAAACTACCCTGGGACTATAACACGTACAGAAATAAAAGTAAAGCTAATAGCAAGCGCCAAAAGCATTGCGAGGGAAGACAGCCCGGGAGCATGTAGCCTGGAGCTTGTAGCCCTACCTGGGGCCTGAGCACAGTAGCGGAGCGCGCTCAGAAGGGTGATCAGCAGTCCCACTCCCGCTAGCCGGACAGACCCCCGAATCCTGGGGCGGGATGACTCCGCAGCCCATCTAGGGGCTCCACCCTTCTCCAGACAAGGGCACACCCTAAGGTCTGGGAGCATCATTCTTGGAGAAATCCAAACTCTTCTTTGATGTAGCCCCAGAAAAAACCTCTCCAACCCCTCCCCAAGGGCATCGCTGATCTGAGCTGCGGAGCTGGCTGCACCCAGCGTCAAGTGACCCGACTGCACCCCCACTCCACCTCCCTTCCCTCTTCCCTTCCTCCTCCTCTATCCCCACTCCTCCTCCTTCCACCCCAAATACGGCCCCGACCGCTTTCAGCCTGCTTGTGGACTGCGCCTGCGCACATCTGGAGCTAAAAGTTCTCAACCAGAGGCGGCGCTCTGGTCTCCAGGCAACGGTATAACAGAGGTGGACAGAGAGCGCCTGCGTGGACGGCGGTTGGGTTTAGTCAGGTGTGGAAAACTAGGTCTTGTGGATTTTTCCCTGAGCTGGAGCGGCCCCCGAGCGCCTCAGGTACGCAGAAAGGGGAGACACCGAGACCTCCCGAGGGGTTGGAGAGTGAGAGTTTATCCCTAGAGGCCGGGGCCCAGTGAGGGTTCCCGTTTGACCCTCTGGAACAGAACGTGACTTAGGAGTTCCGTATCTAAAGCGGGCCGGGGCGCTCAGGTGTCTGTCACACCTCCCTCAACACACACTTTTTACAAGCCTGGTAGGGTTTGAGCCATAGAGCATTTTTGAATGAGAGTTTGATAGCCAGGGCACCTGCTTCAGGGGCGCGCCGCCCCTCCCTCTTGCTCTTTGCAATTTGCAGCAGGGGGAAAGCCCAGGGAGCATTTTGGGCCAGGCCCTGTCGCCAGGCCACTGTTGTCACCCCGTAAAACTGTGAGACTGGACTCAGAGTGGCCTCTGCAGTTTACAAGAACCGGGACTGGTAAGAACAGGTTGCCTGTCTTGTGTCACAGACGACCTTCCATCTAAAGCTTTCCCCACCCATTCCATAAATGGCGTGTGGGCGTCAGTGGCAGAACACCTGTGTCACGCTTAGGCTTTGGTCCCCGCGGCTTAGCAATGCCTGGCCTGGCACGTAACCATCACTCACTAAATGCTTATTGCAAGAACATCCTGGCAGATCCAACAGCACGGTCGCGAGGGTTGGGACGTGGGTAGGGCAAATGTACGAACAGTTTACTCTAGCAGCCGGGAGTGAATTCTTCACATGTATCTGGTTTAAATCTCCCCTAGGCTTCCGTCCAGGCACTGAATGGCTGGTCTCCAGTTGGCTCCACATCTGCCTGTAGGCGTTATGTTCCCACATAATAAAACAGAAGCTCACGGGCTCCACTCAGCTAAGCACGACCCTTATGAACAAAGTGACTCTTCCCAGCGGTCCTCGATGGGACGTTTGAGGAAGAGTTTCCAGCAGAAGCTTTGGAGCAACAGAGAGCTGGAGCAGGAGGATGATATCTCCACCCACCCCAAAAGGAACGTCTGCACAAAAGCCCGGAGGCACTCCTGTCCCCACAGTGCAGGAATCAGCCAGCAAGTCTCAGGAAACAATGCCCAGGGCCAAGGAAAGGGTTGGTTTCACTTGTCTAGCCCGACACCCCAATATCCCAAAGCAAATGACCAAGACTTCATTCCCTTTAGGAAGAAACGAGTTGGAGTGGATCGGGCATACCCACTGAAACCCATGGTCCACCGGAAGTCACACGGTACAAGTGAAGCAGCCACTGCCGGGGACCACAATGGCTACCCAAGACTCCCTGACTCAAGTGAGTTTTCAGACAGCAGCTTTAGTTTAAGGAGCTGGGTGGATTCATCTCTTCTTGCTTCTGCGCAGGCAGAGAAGGTGATAGTAGAACTCCACAGGGCCGAGTGGACACAGATCCAAAGGCTAGAAGCCGCAGGGGAGAGTTTACAGAAGGAAATCCGAAGAAAGGAGATTCTCCTACGAGAAAAGCTGAAGAAGACAGAGGAGGGTCTTCGAAGGGTTCAGAAGGAAAAGAAACAGGCCGTTTTCCAGGAAGACAGGGAGCTACAAAGGATGGTACTACCTGGGAGGCGGGTTAGAGATGATGACCACAACCCCACACACAAACCCTGCTCATCCCCAGAGCTGAGGTCTGAAGTATTCAGTAGAAACAGGGGAGAGGAACAAACTTGTGAACAGGCTCAGGAGAACTCTAGTCCACTCCAGCTCTCTGATTATGAAATCCAGAGGCTCAAAAAAGGAAGGCTGATGGCAAGTAACAACAGAATCCGAGGCCAAGACTTGGGACCCTCGGCAGACACCTGCTCTCCACCTGCAGAGGAGCTGGGCCATGCTCTGCAGGCAACACATTCGTCTGGAACACCAGGCTCCTCGGGGTCCAGCTCCTCCACAGAAGAGCCAGAGCTGGGCAAGTGCAGCCACTGTGGACGCTCCTTTCTTTCCCTCAGGCTGCAGAGACACTCCACCGTCTGTGGCAAGATGCAGGGGTCCAAAAGAAAAGTGTTTGACTCCTCCAGGGCCCGGGCGAAGGGCACAGAGCTAGAGCAGTACTTAAACTGGAGGGGGCCAGCCACAGCCAAGGTAATAAAAGCTTCCCAGATGTGACTTTGGGGGTGAGGGGGAGGGGTTGTGGAATGGCCTGCTGTGTTCTCATTGGTTTTCTTTTGGGAACTGGGCATCGAGTAGGATGGAGGGGAGAATCAGGATTTCTGTTTGCCAGTCTCTCTAGTCAGACCTTTCCATAGGAGCCTCACAATTCTGTGAGGAGAGCAACCTTACTGTGTCTGTGGGAATGTCATTACATCCATTCAAAAACAAGGCCTAGGCTTCCCCTAAACTGACAGGGTGTACACACACACATACACACACACACACACACACACACTCACGCTTGAACAGTTTTTGATTTTTTGTTTTTTTTTTTAACGAGTACACTGTCACTGTCTTCAGACACACCAGAAGAGGGCATCAGATCCTGTTACAGATGGTTATGAGCCACCATGTGGTTGCTGGGATTTGAACTCAGGACCTCTGGAAGAGCAGTCAGTGCTTTTAACCACTGAGCCATCTCACCAGCCCCAAGCTTGAACAGTTTAAGTAGATTTTTATCTTTATTGACATCCTCAGAGATCTGTAGGTAGTAGATCTACAGTCAATTGCTAATCAATAGCCCTTGATCTTGAGTTAGTTACTATCTTAACACCTTTATGAGGTGCAGCCAATAGATAAATCATACTTGAATTGGCTCTAAACTCTAGACTTCAAAATATATGTCCTTTTGATTATTATAAAAATGAATTCATGTTTACTGCAGGAAAAACCCTACATTAAAAAACTTGCATTTTATTTTAAAACAACTATAAAATGCACATTTCCTTGATTTATTAGGGGAATCCCTTGCTTTTTCCGACTGTTGCCATTCTCAGTAGTCTCTTTCAAAATTAGTTCCACTTTGACCTACTTTCTTAGTAGGTTCAAGAAACACAAGTAAGTTTGGATCCCTCCCCCAGACTAGTTAAAGTATAAATACCATAGGGATAAAGTACTTTTTTTGCCCAGTTAATTAGCTATGGGGTAATTTATACCCACCTGGAGATGGTTTTGCCCCATAACCAACCTTCAAGGGTAAAAGAAGAGTTTGCTTTTACACTTGCTTTGTAAAAGAAGAGTTTCTCAACATTATTTTAGAATGTATTAGAAAAACATATGAAGCCTGTAATTTCAGTGAACTCACGAATTTAAAGACAAATATCAAAGAATGAGATGGCCAGAGTTAGGAATAACCCATGTTAGACAACCTCAAAGGCCCCATGTAACTCTAATAGTCTGGGGAAAAATAGCATCTAGTTCTGTTTTTTTTTTTTTTTTTTTTTTTTTTTTTTTTTTTTTTTTTTCTTTAAATTTATTACATATGAGTATACTGTAGCTGTCTTCAGACACACCAGTAGAGGGCATCAGATCTCATTACAGATGGTTGTGAGCTACCATGTGGCTGCTGGGATTTGAACTCAGGACCTCTGGAAGAACAGTCAGTGCTCTTAACCTCTGAGCCATCTCTCCAGCTCCTCTATTTCTGTTTTCATTTCTTCCCAAAAGAAATGTGTCCTGTGGGCTTCTCTCTCTTCCCCTTCCTTCTTTCCTCTCCTCCTCTTTTATGACTGGCCTGGAACTTACTATGTAGACCAGGTTGGCCTCAGAGTCACAGAGATCCTTCTGTCTCTGCTTTCAAAGTGGTGGGATTAGAGGCATGGGCCACCACACCCAGCTTCCAATTCTCTCATATCAGGACGTTACTAGAGTCTTTTAAAAAGCACATTGGTGTGACAGATGTTCAAGGGAGGCTAACGTATATTTACAGTATTTTCTCTTCATACAATTTAAGAGATCACCACAAGAATGTCTTTCCCACACTCAGAGATGATCTTCCTAGAACCTAGCTTCCAAGGAGAAGTTGGCATGTTACGCTGACAGATAATGATAGGGAGGCCAGTTACTATTCTTTCCCCTTTGGTTAATCCAGTAATTCACTGGGGATTCCCTCTGGCCTATCATAATAATTTACTTGGAGCCGCCATCGAAAATATTAGAAATATTTGGTGCTTCTTAAGTTCCTAAATATAGGAGCCGCAGAACACCCCCCCACCCCCCTGCAGCTCTAAGCAGACCCATTTGAGGTTTTGGGCTGCACTGAGACACAAGGCAGAAATTACTTGGATTGAGCTGCACTCCATCCTGGGAGTGTCTCAAGTCTCACACAGAGTTCTGTGTCCTTGAGAGCTAGGTGACTGCAGGCCCTTGTCATTCTTCCTGTATACCTGTTAAGTCAGTTAATATCCATATAAAGTCCTGCAGACAGAGAGTATGTTTACCACACTGTCAGCACGAGAGGCAGGATCCCACACACATACCTTTGAGCTGAACATACTAATGAATATTTCAGTACGATACAGAATGGAAACACGGCTACTGTACAGCCAAAGCTCCTTCTGGCTGGATTCTTTTAAGGTTCCTGGCTGCCATGTCTCACACCAGTCCTTTTGTTTTTGGTTTCAATGAGATACGCCTGGTCAAGCCTGCTTTTCCCTTTAATAGCATTCCTTGTTCTTACCTTTTACCAACAGGGTTTTAAAAATTTATTTATTGTTTAAAGATTTATTTATTTTATTTGTATGAGTGCTCTATCTACATTTACATCTTCTTGCCAGAAGAGGGCATCTAATCTCATTATAGATTGTTGTGAGCCACTATGTAGTTAGTTGCTCTGGATTGAACTCGGGACCTCTGGAAGAGCAGACAGTGCTCTTAACAGCTGAGCCATCTCTCCAGCCCCCTTTTAACTTCTCTTAAAGATCAATATTCATTTACTTTGTGTGTGTCAGTGTACACACACACACACACACATTGAAATCAGAGCTGGTTCTCTGATTCCCCCTTATGGGTTCTGGATAAACTTGGGCCATTGGGCATGAGGTGACAGGCACATTCACCCATCTTGCTGGCTCTAATTTTATTTTAAATAGTTCATTACACACACTTAAAAACCCATCTGGTACTAAGTGATCTGCAACGCAGTCTCATTTTATCCTCCTCCGGTCCCCACTGTCCACAGCTGTGTTAGATATCTCTGGCATGTATTTCCATGTTTCTAAATAATATGCTCACTTCCTTGATTGCCAACCTTCCAGTTCTCTGATGTCAGCTTGCAGAACCTCGTCCTTTTGCCTTCTCTGTTACTATTTTCTCTTACACTCTAGCTGACCACAGTTCTGATTTAAAACAGGGGGTTTTACAGGACAGAAGGTCTACATCTTCACTGATGAGCAAATTTTCCATGAGTCTATAAAGACTTCCCTAACCAACTAGATGTTAGGCGTTTGTTAATGTTTTTTTGGTAAGTGTCCAGATACCTTTTTAAAAAAGATTTATTTATTTTATGTATGTGAGTATATTGTTGCTGTCTTCAGATACAGCAGAAGAGGGCATCAGATCCCATTATAGATGGTTGTGAGCCATATGGTTGCTGGGAGTTGAACTCTTCCTCTGGAAAAGCAGACAGTGCTTTTAACCACCAAACCAGCTCTCCAAACCCTAGATACCTTTTATAACAAACAGTTTGAGATGTTTTTCTTTTCCCCCAAATTCCAGAAACTTCTCTTTCTCCTCTTGCTCTATCTGGGGTGGTCCTCTCTTGGCTTTGGAACTTCCATTTGCTTCTCTTCTGTGTTGGACCCTGTCTTTTCTTGTTTCCCTGTTTTGCTGGAAGCTTACCAAAGAGATATGCATAAGCAGTATATTTTTATTCATGGAATTGAAGAAATTATCTACATAAATACTTCCTATTTGAAGACTTGGCTGGGTATAGAAATCTTGCAGGAAATTATTAGACTTTTTTAGAACTTTGTTTTTAAGACATTGCCTCATTGTGTAGCCCTGGCTGCAGAGATCAGCCTGCCTCTGCCTTCATGCCTGGCTCTTTATAAGAACGCTTTTTTAAAATTTAATAAATTAATTTGTTAACAAAAGTTATAAAAAGAAGAAATATTTCATGATTTCTCATCTTATAGACTTTAAGGCATTGTTTCTTTCTAGCTTCCAGCACCCATTGCTTAATCTTGCAAAATCTCATGTTGTTTTGAGTCTTGTTTCATTTTATGAAACTAATTTTCTTTTTTAAAGATTTATTTATTTATTATATATAAGTACACTGTAGCTGTCTTCAGACACACCAGAAGTGGGTATTAGATCTCATTACAGATGGTTGTGAGCCACCATGTGGTTGCTGGGATTTGAACTCAGAACCTCTGGAAGAGTAGTCAGTGCTCTTAACCACTGAGCCATCTCTTCAGGCCACCAATTTTGTTTCATTTCCAGAAGCTAACAGGGTTTTCTTTGCTTTGAAGTTTTAAGGTTTTATGGACCTCATTTTGAAGTTTTGGAAAGCCACTTCAAGTTTCAAGACTTGTGATCCTTAATTCTACAAATGTTAATTATATTAATTCCTTACTATCCTCTTCGGCTCTCTGTCCTGTTTGGGAGAAGTTTGCTTTCTGGACTGATTTTCTGATTATTTCTCCTTTCCATCTGCTCTCGTTTTCCCATTCTGAGAGGTTTTATTGTTTTGCATCTTTTTGAGGTTTGACTGTCAGGCTTTTAATTTATAGTTGATTTATTTCTCTGGTTGTTCACTTTTCATAATATATTCCTTTTATCGACAACATCTTTTTAAAAACAATTTATTTTTATGCACATAGGAGTTTTGCCTGCATGTATGCATTGCCTAAGGAGACCAGGAGCAGGCTCTAGAGTTACAAACTGTTGTGAGCCACCACATGGGTGCTGAGAATCAAAACTGGGTCCTCTACCAGAGCAGCCAGTGCTCTTAACTGCTGAGCCTTAACTTCTATACCCTGGACACAATATTTGATATTTATTTTTCTGTTAAAACTTTTTTTTTTTTTCAGTTTCCTGAGTTTTTGGTTTTATACTTTGGGAACTTTTCTCTTTAGATAAGCTCCCATTAAGAATCTGACAATCCATGCCTGTTCATTTGGTTTGTTTCTTTCATTGTTTTTGTTTTTTATTTGAGACAGGGTCTTTTACTCTTTATTCCTTTGAATTCACAGAGACCCTCCTGTCTTTACCTTCTGAGTGCTGGGATCAAAGGTGTTCACCAGCATACCTTGCTGTTCATTTCTTTAGTGGGTTTATTCAGTAAAGGACTTCATACAGAAGTTATGAAGTAGTGAGCCCTGTAATTGTGGTATCCCAAAGTCAGTGTTGGAAGGCTCATTTCTGGCTCACTGAGTGACTCCAGAGAACTGTGGTCTCTCCCAAGAGCTTCCTGTTACTAGTTATTAGTACTCTGGGAGCTGATCTTAGAAAGGAATTTGACAGTTTCGTGGTTGCTAGGAAGCTCAGGCTTCTCCCACCACCAGCACTGAGATGAACACTGTTCCTTATCCTGTCTGGGGTTTTTGAACTAAAACTCATCTAGTGGTTGGCTAACTGTCTCAGTGGTTAAGAGTACTTTTTCAGAGGACCTGAGTTCAGATGGCTTACAATCACCTGTAATTCCAAGAGGTACCCTCTCCAGGCCTTCACTTATGGATATTTACCCACATAGAACACACACACACACACACACACACACACACACACACACACACACACACACCCCTCCCTCTCAGGGTTGCTTTGCCTCCAGGTAGGATCCCTCCTTGCAGGCTCTTGGGCTGTGCTTCCATCATTTTTCCTACACGATTTTTTGTTCTTTGGTCTTGAGGCCCTTTCCACAAGCCATGGAGCCCCAGAAAGGAGAAAGATCCATGGCCACTGTAGCTCAATGTTCCTTTTACATTACAGGCTGAGCCTCCTCCTCGGAAGAGCACCTGGAGACAGAAGCATGAGTCTTTTATCCGTACCCTCCGGCACGCGCGACAGGTCCAGCAGGTCATCGCCAGAGGTGGCAATCTGTCAGACTTGCCTTCCATCCTGCCTGCAGAAAACCCAGACTATGTGCAGTGTCCTCACTGTAGCCGCCACTTTGCTCCCAAAGTGGCTGAACGCCACATACCTAAGTGTAAGACCATCAAGAACCGTCCCCCACCTCCCAGGAGGCATGACAGCTGAGCAGACAATGGCAGACCCTGCCTCACTCAGGCTGTTCTTCCCTTCAGCAGTAAACCAGAGTAAGTGATGGGAAGCAGGGAGAAAAACACAACTTTCCCAGAACCCAGGATCTGCCTGCAGGGCAAAACGACCATGAGGAGACCCAC
This sequence comes from Micromys minutus, assembly GCF_963924665.1. Lineage (NCBI taxonomy): Eukaryota > Metazoa > Chordata > Mammalia > Rodentia > Muridae > Micromys > Micromys minutus. The sequence continues at coordinate 229,299,958 of NC_137969.1, forward strand.
TGCTACACGGCAGGAAGCAGATGGAAGCCCCAGCCCCAGCCCCAGCCTGAGTCAGAACCTTGGCTCAGTGTTTATGTTCTTGCCTGAAGAATTGGTGTGTGAGGACCCTGGGTAATGAGGCTGCATTAAAGCTCCTTTTTCCTGAGCCTGACCACGGTTTGTGCTGGTGAAGTGCCTGTATTCAGTGTTTCCTGGACACAACATGTGTCCAGGGTTTCTCTTAGTCCTTCTTGATCTTGGAAGTTGGGATATAAAGATGAGTGAGTTGGGGTCAGAGTGTCATTGTCACACAGATGGTGATTCTTATAAAAGGCAGTAAGATTGTGCTGTGAGGCATTACTGGTGGAAGTAATGGCCCATGGTCCTGGCTGAAAGCCAACAAAAGTATGTAATGTCAGGGGACCGTGTATCCTAACCCTTCCCTGTGGTGTACTGTATAAGGAAATATCTTTATGTACTTCACCGGGTACGGATGGGTGGAAAACAATTTTACTACTCTGTACTTGTTCTCTTTACATTTGTTTCATATGTTGAAGGAAGAAGCTGTTGTTACACTTGAGGCAGCAGAGCCTGTCTAAGCAAGCGTGGACAATGCTCACTGTTTCATGGCCCTGAGGTCAGAGAATAGTCATGCTTCTATTTTAAACTCTGAAAGGGATCAGGTCTTCTTAACCATGGGAACAGTGCCCACTTCAAGTAAGGCCGTCAACTAATGGGTTTGGGGAGCTTAAGAAGGATGACTGCTTAAGCTCCTAGAACCACTGGATATTTAACCTGACATGCCCTCTCCCCCAGGCAAGTTTTCTGAGGAGTACACAAAGTTCTTTATTCCATGTAACAAATAAACCATGGCTAAAGTCACAAGGTCACATCCCCACAGATGTTCAAAAGTTTAAAATACTTAACGAGTGTTTTGATTGCATATATGTATGTGAACCATGTGAATGCTTGGTGCCTGCAGAAGTCAGAAGAGTGTTGGATCTCCTGAAACTAGAGTTACAGATAGTTGTGGGCCACCATATGTGTGCTGGGGACCCAGGTTATCTACAAGAGCAACAAGTGGTCTTAACCTCAGAGACATCTCTCCAGTGCCCCCACCCCATTCATAATATTCATAAATGTTATGAAGCATTTAAAAATATGTTCTGACTCTGGGGTAGAAGCATGTCTTGACAATCTGGGCTGTAACCTACACAGGACACACTGGAAAGGGTTCAAAATCTGCTGCTCTGCTTCTTCAGTAGGGAATGGAGGCAGTAAGAACCAGATTCCCTTGCCTCATCTGCTGGGCCTCCTAGGCATGTGGATTTGGGATCCTATGGTCATGTTATTAGGGCCAAAGGTTAGAGCTCTCTAGAGGAAACAACTGTGTGTAGGGATTTTCTACAGACATGGCAGTTAACTCATTTTTAAGGTGCTTAAGAGAGAAAACAAGAACCCATGTCTTTGTATTCCCCGTGACCTTGGCTTTGTCTTCTGACTTCAGCTAGCTTTGCTGAAGGGCCACGTTAAACAGCCTCAGATAGAGAGCACATAGATGATACTTGTAGATGTCCTTGCTACTTTGAGCACATGCCGTAAATATTATACATCTTAAAGTCCAATGCTCTGGGACATCCGCAGTCAAACTCCCAAGGTAGCTCTTCTCATTTAGAAATGTGTGCAGACATGTGAGACTGAGACTTCCTGATTCACACACTGCAGTGTCTCCTGTCAACATTTGCTTTAGGCCAGTTGATCATTCTTCGAAACTACACAGATGGCAAGCAGAGCTGGGATGTAGATTTTCCTCAAAGCCCATGACCCGTGAGGCTTAATGACCAGCACATTTATGTCGGCAGTTAATCACCGAGGCAATAAATGACTTCTGGCTTTGTAGGAATCTCATAGTCCTGACTGAGTCCTGACCCTGCCTCCTGCTATCACAATTGGTACTTCCTTTGAGGCCTGGGGATCTCATATAAGCAACTTTCTCTAAAATACATATTTTTTTCCTGGGTTGTTCTTCCCATCATAAATGTTTCTGAATAGATAACAAACCAAGTGAAATATGAGCATGAGGAGCCTTTTGCTTTAAACTTCAGTGTGATGCTCAGCCAAGAAAAGTAGCAGCTGTTATGCCAAGGAAACCAAGCACAACTCAGCTTTCTTGAGTAAGTTTTATAGACAAACTGCCATCACTTGAAGAAATGTCCCCATCAGGACCAAGAAGGTGTGTAGAACTCTGACTCTTCTCAATACTGTGAATGCACGTGGTGTGTATGAGTGCAGCACATGCCAGTGAGTGAGGCCACAGATGACTTGTGGACTCTGTAGGTTGGACTCTGGTCACCAGGCATGACCAGCAAGTCACTTGACCTGCTGCGGATCCTTCCTTTAATGGCCTTTTCCCCTTCCACACTTTCTAAATTCTTACAAACTTCTGGGGGAAATGTTTTCTTTTTGGCAAGAATGAGATTGGAAAACAGCAGAGGTTATTTCCGTGTAATGTCTCTTGTGTCATTTCTGTTAAATGAACATGTTTAGTTATTTATTTATAGAAGACTCACAGAACTAGAGATTTTTCCAAGGCATAAAACTGTGGGAGTTCCGTCTCTGGTGACTGAGGTGGTAGACAGGCCTACTGAAGTACAGCACTCACTCAGAGTCTAAACGTTTATTAAAACAGAAATGCCACACCACTCCATCCTCATCCTTTCTAGCATTAGGCAAACAAGAAGCTGGCTCTTGAGCCAAGTGTTGGCACAGAGGATAAATGCAGGCTATACTGTAACTCAAAGCAACATTACTGGAAAGCTTCAAACACTTAGCACTGCATAGAGGACGAGCAGGACAATTTACAAAGATTTAGTTACAGAAACCATTTGAAGACATTTCTGCTGTCTTGACTTTTACTCAACCCAGTGTACGGTTGTGACTTTTGAACTGGTTTTTGTTTGCATAGCTGTTTGGTAGGGAAAAAAAAATCTTATGGCTGTCCTAGGCACAATTCTGGAAAGTACAAATTGTCTCTAAGGCACAGAACTTAAGATTTTCAGCTAGATTAATAGCAAACCTAGACTTCCCAAAGGAACACACTAGAGAAAATAAGCATCATGCTCTACCTGAGCATGACTCTCCAGGACTCCTCCTGCCTCAAGACTCACTGTCACCCCACAGTCAGCAACATGCCCATACCACTCAGCTCCAGAGCAGAAGCAATGTTCATACTGAACACCTTAAACCCTGCCTCTCAGGCCTGCTGAGATGGTAAGTATAAGGATACAGGACCTTGAAAGGCCAGCCAGTCCTGATGAAAACCAAAGTTACATTGACCAAACTGAACCAAAGCTCTGACAGGGTTTACTGGCAGACCCCTAGAGCTTGTAACCTTACATCAGGATTGGGCCTTCCCTGATTCTGGGAACACACTTCAGTGATGCCATCAGTACTGTACTGCGTTCCCCAGAACTGAGAAAACAAGGGACATCAATGATCCCATTGGACCGAGTTGCCCATCCTCAGAGATGGGCTTCCTTCCAGCACCAGCCTTTATATCACTAGCTTAAGGAAATGGCAAAATGTCTCCTGCATAGGTAGGTCCTCCTGCAATGTTAAAAGAGATGGCAAACCTTTGTTTTGGTTTTGAAACAGTATCAATTTAGCTGTGTGTAGCACAGAGGATGTGTTACTTATCAAAGGAGCTGCTGTGGCCTCAAACACAATTCATTAGACTTGGTGGAAGCTCAAGGCTCACATTTAAGGGAAACTATTAAATGCCTAGCTAGAAGGTTGGCGCTTCTAGGACATTTATTGTCTTTGGAAAAGGTAGCCTGTTCCTCTCAATGAGAACACAAAAGTGGGCTTGCAGCCAATTCTCTTACTTGGCAGGTTTTACCTGTCAAGCTTTTGTGACCCCAAGGGTTTGGTGCTGACTTTGGGCTACTCAAGTACAAAAATCGATACTGATTTACTGGGTATGACATGGCTCTAAACACACCAAAGGGAAAAAATACTGACTAGACATAGAAAGGGAGTGCCTAGGGCTGCTCATCCCAGTCAGACCCCTAAGGGTCATGACACTAGAGGTACAAAAAAGCCTTCACAGGGGCAGAAGATCTCAGTATCACTGAGGTCCTCTCAGATACCAAGGCAAGGCACTAAAGGAAGTGTTATCTCCTCCCATGGTTTTCCCCCACAGCTCTATCTACTACCCGATGATGGTGTAATTTGCTTAGACATCTTCTGTCTTGGAGGAGTCTCCCAGAGCTGGTAAACTCCACCTTGTACTAACTGTAGCCTGAAAGTTTGGCTGTTGTGATGAGGGACCTGCCCTTTCTCTGCTCTTCACTAATGATGTTTCAAACAACCTCCACAATGAAAGCAATCCAAGCTTTCCTCTGAAGCCCTCAGCTGCATGAAGTAAATGAACGTCCCGAAAATAAGCTCTAGACTGACTGACTCTACCAGTAAATTTTCCTGACTCCAGGCTTCTGAGAAGGCATGGATACTTTACCACTCTCTGGAGGACCCTGGACAGCCCACTCCATTTTTAGATTTTCCTTCATCCATCCAGATGTGCAATGCCTGGTGATTAAATTCCAAGGCAGCTTCCAATTAATGATGAAAATGATAAAGAGAAAATGAGCTGCTACCAGTGCAATTAAGATGAGTACTGTGTCTCCTCTTCAAAAGGTGGGCTCAAAAGATGAGGTACAGAGCTGCCGTTGCTATTGGCAGTCACTGATGACAAAGCCAGGGCCACAGGACACTTCCATTCTCCCAAACAATAAAATCACTCCTAGATCCTATCTAAAAGGCAATGCCACTCTCCAAATGCAGAAGGAAAGTGCTTTTGAGCCTCCCTCTGCCCTGCGCTCTGTGTCTGTGTGAGCAAAGCCAGGAAAGCTGCTCTCTGCACTCGGTAAGTGTGCGGTGAAGTTCTTTGGGTCCCAGTTTCCTGAGGGCTACGTAGGCTCAGGAGACTAGAGGCTGGGTCGACAAGAGTCTGTTCCAAGGAGGCACCAGGAATCTGAATCTAAGTCAGGCTTTGGATCCATTTCCATTTCTTCCTTTGCTGTCTGGGTTCCTCTGGAGTGCATCCCCACCTGTGCAGACAAAGCAAATCCACATCAGCAACAGTGCTACTGGCCATGACATCAAAACTGTTTTCAATATAGTCTAATCTCTCAGGATTTGCTGTCACAGTCTTGTGGACGGCTCAGGTGGCACTGCCTTGGAAACAGTCTCTACCTTTACACTTAGGCAGTAGAGTAAGTTACTAGTTGTTTTGGTTTGCCCAGGTCTACAGCATTTGGGAGATGTAGTATGAAAAATGAAATAAATGGCTGGGAGGTCTTAGTAAACACTTTTAATTCCAGTACAAAGAAGGCAGAAGCAGGAAGATTGTCTCCATGAGTTTAAAGCCACCCTGGTCTACATAGTGAGTTCTAGACAAGGCAGGGCTACCAACTGAGATCCTGTCTCAAAAACAAAAATAAAAACCAACCAAGGAACCAACCAATAAGCCCACTAGTCCTGGATAAAATAATCTTGGTGCCTGCTACAGCTACCAATACAACATTCTGAAGTGTTTCACAGACATTGTTTCTCCTAATCTTCAAAACAACCTTATACACAAAGTAAGAAGTCAAAACTCACATTAGGGGTAAATGGCAAAGCCAAGGAATGACTTTCCCCTCACTGGTAGCTGAGTTGAGATAAAGTGATACCAAGAAGCATCATATGCAAAATGTTTTCAAACTACTTAACCTGAACCCAGTAAGTCCATAATCCAAACCTGTAGTTTTCAGAGGGAGCATGTGTGTGCTCATGTCACTGAGTGTGCAGGCTGAAGGACATCTGCTGGGAGGTGATACTTTTTTCCCATGGTGGGTTCTGGGGATTGAACTCAGACTGTCAGGTTTATGTGGCAAGTGCTTTTCTTAGCTGAGCCTTAAACTGAGCCCCAACCTTAGGTCATTTTTTAGAATCTACTTTAAAATGGTTCAGCAAGGGCTAGGGATGTAGCTCGGTATCAAACATTTGCCTACCATGTGTAAAATATTGGATTCAATCCCCACAATTGCACACATATACAAATAAAATGATTGAAGTAAGAATGTGCTGGGGCAGTGATGGCTCATGCCTTTAATCCCAGTATCAGGAGGCAGAGGCAGGTGGATTTCCCAAATTCAAGCCCAGCCTGGCCTACTCAGAGTTCCAGGAAAGCCAGGAAACAAAACAAAACAAACAAACAAACAAACAAACAAAAAACAAGAGAGAGAGAGAGAGAGAGAGAGAGAGAGAGAGAGAGAGAGAGAGAGAGAGAGAGAATAAAGTATGTATACATACCCACCAAATAGAGTAACATGTTAATTATTACTGAGTCCATATGGTAGGCATAGGGGTGTTCATTATAATGTTTAAACATTTTCACAATAAAAATGGAAAAGCCAGACAATTAGCAACAGAAAACAATGGAAGTTAGGTGTTAAAAATGGTAAACCCAGGTTCCTGAACTAGGTAGGTCCAAGGCTCCTGGAATCAAGTGCAAAGTCCCATCATTGAGAGACAGGGAATCACAAAGGGCTAAGTCTAGTTAGTACCTTGCAAGCTTGTATCTGTGAACTTTCAAGGCAGATTTAGAATTCAGTTACTCTTCAATGAATGCTCTCACCTGCTGGCCTCCTTCCAATTTCTTGTTGAGCTTTTGTAGTTGGGTAGCAATCTGGAGGTTTTCTTGCTGGAGCTTCTGCTGTTCATCCAGACACTTTAACACCAGACCCTGCAACCTGTCAACCTCCACCTGCAGAGCACTGCAGGCACAGGCAGGAGAGGTCAATGCTTTCCCAACACATGGTACTGCAGGATTCAGCCGGGGAGGCTAGGGACAAGAAGGAGATAAAGCAGAGGATCTGCCATGGCTCCCCAGTACAAACAGCTTTTATGTTAACCAGCAAGGTAACACAAAAATATGCAAAATAGGTGTAAATGAAGCAAAAAAAAAAAAAAAGCCTGGAGTCCAGTGGCACTTGGTACTAATAGGACAAGGGACCTCCCAGTACTGAGGGCTCATTCGGCTGCAGAATCATCTATTTGGGAGGATTTTGCCAAGCTCTTATTTTCTATGTTCTACTTTAAAGTGCTGACATGAAGTTCTGATCACAGGGAGGTTCATAGAATGTAGATGGTCCTGCTGTGTCAGAGATCTGAGAAGACTTTGTGAAGAAAACTGACAAGACAATTTAAGAAGGCTAACACAGGAAGGGAAATGCTTACTCTCAAGTCTTAAAGGGTTTGTTACCCCTCTCCTGGGAAGGCGTTCAAGTATTCTAGTTGGGATTTGTCTCCTGCATATACTTTTTAAGAACAGCAGGTCAGAGGCAGGTGTGGGGTGGACACTTTCATCCCAGCACTGGAGAGGCAGAGGCAGGCAGATCTCTGTGAATTTGAGGTCAGCCTGGTCTACAAATGAGTTCCAGAGCAGCCAGAGCCACACAGAGATACCCTGCCTCTTAAAACCAAAATACAATAAAATAAAAATAAAATAAATAGCAGGTCAGCAAATAACAGCCAGCAGGTCAATTCTGACCTACTTTGTAAATAAAACTTTACTGAAACTTAGGTACACTCATCTATTATGTATTATAGGTTGAACATTCCTAACTTAAAAATCCTAAATGCTCCGAAATCCAAAACTGTTTGAACACTAACATGATACCACTAGTAGAAAATGTCACACCTGAGCTCATGAGATGGCCTGCAGTTCAGAATGGGTATATTAGAATATGACACAAAATAACCTCCAACCACATATGGCCTCCAAGCCATGTTTATATATCATTATGTATAACGGATATTCCAAAATCCACCAAAAATGTGAGATTTAAAAGCCTTCTGGGTCCCATGATTTGGATAAGAGATAGACTGTGTCTGTGACTGCCTTTGTGCTATGGTATCAGAGTTGTAGCTGCAAAGGATTATACAACCCACAAAGTCACATAATGATGTTGTGCTTCTCTAGAAGTGTGATGCCTCCTGGTTTAGCTATTGACTTAGTTTCATTTCTACCCAGGTTGGCTGTATATATGCTATATATACACACAGTATATATTTCAGTAGACTCTGGGCATTGCTTCTTACCTACAGCTTAACCAACACTCAAGAGTGCCATCAAAACTGAGTTTAGATGCTGGGAATGTGGGTCTCTGTGAAGAACTTGCTCAGTATTACAGAACCCTGGGTTGGACGCCACACTACATAACTGGGTGTGTGGTATGTACCTATTATCATCTGGGAGATGGAGGCAGGAGGGACAGAGAAGTTAAAGGTCATCCTCCATCCTTGACTGGGCTACAGAAGCTGTTTCACAAGGAAAAAAACTATGGCAACAAAAAGACCATTTGAAAATTTATGGTTCAGCTTGGTACTCCTGAGGAAGAGAGGAGGAAATGACCCTCTGGTGCTGGAAGGTAGAGAGACAGTGTAGCACTGGCCCAGAAAGTGAGAGGATGTGGTGAAGCCAGGAGAAGCAAAGAACTCATAGGCACTGTCTCCCAGCTGAGGAGAAAGAGGTAAGGTTACCCAGGCTCCTACTGCAGGCTGGTGTTCTGGAGGAATTTCAGATGCGACTTTGAGTCCTTGCAGCTCTTCATAGGGCAGAGTGTCCTTCTCAGATTGTGAAAATGCTGCACTTAGGGGACTTGGGCTGTCAGGCATAGGGATGAACTCTGCATTTTCCAGCTCCTAGGCATACAAGAAAGAAGAATCTCAGCAGTTTGGCTGCAGCAAGTTCCTGTCTCCAGCGTTCTTTGTAGCTTTTACTTTCATGTTGCTGTGACAGCAGCGCCCTCTAGTGGTCAGAATGGTGGCTTACCATATATATTGCCTAACCTGGAACCAAACTGCAATCCCTTCAGGGATGAAAACTCAAGTTCAACAACAGTTGTTATCTGGTTCATTTCCACAACACAATTCCATACACACTATCTGCTGGTCAGGAGGCTTTAAGCCAAGGCACCGAGGCCCCTGCTAGGCTGCTGGAGGTGTGCTGCTTCCTGATTTCCATTCTTAGTTAGGGTTAAGTCCTAGTGGATGAAGAGCTTTAACTCTATAGACCACCACCACTCCACGTGCGGAGGCACAAGCTCCTGATCACAGCACTTAGGAGGCAGAGGCCTTGAATTTGGAGCCAGACTGATGTATAAAGTGAGTTCCAGCCAGCAGGGGATCCATAAACTGTTAATGTTTGCTGGCCATGCACACATGCTAGTGATTGGGTCAACTGCCCAATATTTCACTTCTACGAACAGTTTATCATCAGTGAGCTTGATCTTTGCACAAGTGCACTGTAAAAAGTGCCTTCAACTCCATTTACACTTTTTGTGTATTTTATCTTTTAGGAAGCTCCCACAGTAGTACATTTCCTTGTTACTGTTCAATTGTCTTTGTAGTGCCATCACTCCCTATAGTGGTGCCCCTACTCCATATCTCAGGCTAACTAAAGGCTCAGTGCCAGGAACGGGTTCACTCTTTTGGAGCTGGCAAGTGAGGGCCTATAGACCTCTATCGTCAGTATCCTTGGTTACCCTCTAGAATTTGATAGCAAAACCCTACGCTCACTTAGGAGACAGAGGCAGGAAGTTGTGTGAGATCAATGCCAGCCTGACCTACATAGTGAGTTCTAGGACAGCCAGGGATACAAGTGAGACCTTGAATTTAAAACAAAACAAAACCCTATTGCTGAAGACATCACATGGCTGAGTCATAGAAGAGAGGAACCAAGGTGATATTCTTTTAAAAGTCTTATCAATGGCAAGTGTTCATATAGCTCAAAGTCACCACTGTACACACACCAAAGAGAAAATGTAATCACCTAGGTGTGAGTCCTTCAAACTAGAACAGCAACTGACCTGGCACGATGTGCTCATTGCTGCAGAGGTATGGATATCACTGGAGTGAGTAACCAACCATTTTTTGACTAAGTTTAAGGCCTGCTTCACAGCTGAATCCTATATCTGGCATTGTTACTGGGGCCACAAACATAGCATAGACAGGTCATAGGCCCTAGGGGAGCACTTACTACTGTTACTTTGTTAAATGGGCACAGTAACAAACTGACTCCTCATGACTTACTGTTATACTCATAGATGGCCACATCTTTTAGCCTTACTCAGAGAAGCTTCTTTTGGCAGTATATAGTGATTATCACAGAGACCCATACAACTGCTGATGGTGCAGAGAATGAAACTGAAGACTCTGTAGCTCTAAAGAGGACATGTATATCATATCCTCTCCTCTTCTCCTCCAGAGGCTCAGGGATCATCATGGAAGAGGAAGCAGAAAGACTATAGAAGCCAGTGGCTATATATGACTATATAAGACACATGCTCCCTATACACAGAAGGACAGTTGCATATTTAAGTTCACAGCAATTGTGTTTGCATACCTAAGACCTGTGTAAGACCTGGTCAAGCCTGACCAAATCCCAGCTCTAGCATGAAGAGTGGAAGTGGAGTGAAACCCACTGCTAGCTAAAGACTTATGGGCAACTGCTAGCTGCTAGGAGAGGGAGAATCAGTCTTCCTAAAGGTGTGGCTTCTAGTAGGTAACTACACTCCAGTGGAAGGACATATATCCAAGAGTATATGGGCTGCACAAACTACATGAAAGACCTAAAAGGGGGGAGGTGATCTTAAGTTGGGTTCTTTGGCGGCGGGGGGGGGGGGGGGGGGTTAGAGGTGGGGGGAAGTGGATATGGGAAGAATTGGGAGAGAGGAATGAATTAAACATGATCAAATTAGAATGCACAAAAATTTCAAAAAACTAATTAAAAATGGAAAAGAAATCTTCCAAGATAGATTGTAAAAACAAAATAAAATGTTATATGCATCTACATTTACTTTGATAATGCAGGCATGAAGGGGCTGGGCCCAATGGTGGCCTGTGCCTTTAGTCCTAGCACTTGGAAGTAGAACTCACTGAGTTCTAAGCCAGCCAGGGCTACAAACTGAGATCCTGTTTTAAAACAAAACCCAGACATCTTCTTCCCAGGTCGGAATATGAAGCCTTGGCTCTTGTCTAAATTAGTAGGGCACAAGTAACTGAGGCCTTGGCAGTCCTTCCAAGCTCCTGCCTCAAGCTTATCTGAAGGGAATTACCTTCCGAAGCCAGCCAGGACAGGAGCTGCTAGCCCCACAACTGTTTCCCACGGCCTCTGTGGGACTGATTAAACCTTCCATTCCACGGTCTGCTTCCATTGTTCCTCGGAAACCTCCACTTGGATCTGGAGTTTCAGACTCCTGCTGACTGTCTTCCTCTTCACCACCGCCGCCACCACCGCCACCAATGCCACCACCGCCACCACTGCCTGGGCTGGAGTTTTGAACCACTGGTAGATGGGCAGCACAGGAAAGAAAACTTTGTTAGGCCACAGAGAGATTTCCCATCTGACACCCATCAGTCATTCCCACAAAAGTTCCTACAATTGTATGTAGTGGAATGTTCAGTCAAATATTTGAGGCTAAACTGTTAGTTTTTACATAGCATTTAAATTTGTAAAAATTATTCTAAAAAGATTTACAAATTTTTTATGTGTATGGCTGGTTTTGGCTGCATGTATATCTGGGTACCATGCGCATGCATTGCCCTTGGAGACCAGAAGAGGGTGTCAGATCCTCTGCAACTACACTAGAGTTACAGATGGTTGTTGACAGCCATTTGAGTGCTGGGAACCAAACTCCAGATCTCTGTAAAGTCAATGGGTGCTCTTAAGTGCTGAACTGTCTTTCCAGTGCCATGCTATTTTAAAAGTTACTACACTGATTTATTATCTGTATGTATGTGGGAATGTGTTTGTCACACTGCACTTGTAGAGGTCAGAAGACAACCTATAGAGGTTAATTCTCTTTTTCTATCATGTAAGTCCCAGGACTGAAGTCAGGTTGTTATGATGGCAGTATAAGCCTTTCCTCCATGAGCCATCTTATAGGCCTACATTTTTATTCTACTCTATTCTACTCTTATCTATCTACTGTACTCTTTACCCAACCATCCATCTACCTACTCACCCACCCACCCACCCACCCACCCACCCATCCATCCATCCATCCATCCATCCATCCATCCATCCATCCATCCATCCATCCATCCATCTATATAATCTATCCACCCACCCACCTACCTACCTACCTATTTTGGTTTTTTTCGAGACAAGGTTTCTTTGTGTAGCCCTACCTGTCCTAGAACTTGCTCTGAAGATAAGGCTAGCCTCTTGAACTCACAGAACTCCACCTGCCTCTGCCTCCCATGTGTTGGAACTAAAGGTGTACTCCACCAATACCCAGCTTACAAATTTTAAGTTTTGAGACAAGATCCTTATGTCACCCAAGCTGACCTTGAACTTCTGATCTTACCACTGCCATACCTTCTTAGTGCTAGGATTATAAGCATGTTGACACCATGCCAGGTTTACATAAAGGTATGTGTTATAATTACCATAACTCTTGTCCATTTTCTAAATCTTAGTGCATCTCTGGCAGGTAAACACACTGAAGGGTCCTCCACTGGTTTTTGTCTTATGTAAAAAGTTGTTCAGCAGTGAGCCAAGCACCTTTTAAGTTTCCCCAAAATAAGAATATGGATTCTGAAATATCTGTACATACATGACTTCTCACAGGTGGAAAGCAGGAACAGTTTTAGTTTCAAGGCATGGACCCAAGTGACAGAGAACCATGAAGAAAATTATAGTTGGATAGCTAGCTATCAGAGGGTTTAGGCTGATTTTCCTAAGTTGAAAGTTAGTAACTGACTTTTCCTTCAGAGGGCCTATTTTGAAGGTAAATTTTGTTTGCTTTTTGGAGACATATGGCTCTGGTTGGCCTGGAACTTGCTATATACACCCATTTGACCTCAAACTCACAGAAATCCGCTTGCCTCTGCTTCCCAAGTGCTATAGATTTTTATAGACTAGACTTCCTGGAATACCATGGAAGTAAAGGCTGGTAAGGAATATAAATGTCCCATTACAATGTGGAGTAAGTCTCGTAACTGCTTCCACATGTGATGCAGGCAAAGAAGATAGTAACAATGCTAAAGCCTTAACACTCAGCAGAACAGAACCTTCCTTCTTAGCTACAATTCCTCAACCCCAAGAACAAACTGGTTCCTGGGGCCCCACTGCTTACCAGTTCCGATGGACAGGCCGCTGCTATTAGAACGGATGGTCTTGGAATTCAGTACTTTCTCTGGGGAAAATATGCAGTAGGTAAGCACTTTGTACAGGCACTGGGAGGAACAGTGAAGGGAGATGGGACAGGGAAGAAACCCAGTAACCTAGAACTTACTATTTAGAAGTAAGTCTCGTAAGTAAAGCACTTTGAGCTACTGTACTCAGTGACTGTACTGAGAATTTTCTATCTTTGTGTTCTCTAGCAGCACCATGGAAGCTTTACAAAGTAACAATATCTACATCCAAGCCCAGAGATCCTGATTAAACTGGTCAAGGGTAATGTAGGACTAAGATTTATAAAAGGCAAGCTTTTATCATGTACTTCAAAGTACTCCATATGCAAATAGCATTTGGAAATTTTCTTTTAAAGGAATTACTAAATGTTTCTCAAGAAAACACAAACGTAGACAACACCACGTTATTAAATGGAAATAACGCATTCTATGATGCAGACGTATGTTGGGGGAATAGTTCAAAACTGTTCCATCTTAAAAAGGTCCAAACTGATAGTAGTGAAACAGGCCTGCAATCCTTACAGTCAGGAGGTGGAGGCAGGTTAGGAACTCAAGGTTGTTCTTGGCTTCTAAGTACTGAGTTTGAGGCTAGACTTGAGTTACAAGCCCCTGAAACAAAACAGTCCAACAGAGAAGAAACAGTGGATGACTAACTTGGGAAATGACAATGTTCTGTTCCTGCCACTCTGCATGACGTCTTTATCCAGCACAAGACTTGAGGAAGCAGCCTCTGCTTCAGGGTACTTCCAACAATGTCACCACTAGTACCTTAGGTGTGAGCCAATCCTGTCTGAGCCACCCCACCTCCATACAGATGAAACCCCGTTTACCAACAATAAGAATGGTGTGCCAGCCACGGCAAGAAAGGTCTGGGACATGATGCAGAGATCCAAAAATAGGTCGAGGCCATGAGGTACAGATATCAGAGCCATGTGGTCTCTCTGTGGGAGTCATTGCCAGGCGGCCGTTACCACCATTACCCCAGGCAAAAATGTGATTATCTAGAAAAGAATTAAAGAGCAGATTAATGGAACACTACTTTCCCAATTCTATGGATATCCCATGATTACACCCTGGAACTAGAAAGAAGTCCTATGAAGTGAGGGAAAAGTTAATTATATCTATGTATAGGTAAAAACAGCTACTGCTCCTACATCTGCCATCCATCCATTCATTCAAATAAGTATGAGAATCTGCTTCATGGTACGTGTTTCTTAAGGTGTCTGAGGCAGCACACGAAGCAAAGCCCTTCTCCACTGCAGTCAGTGGGGAGAATGACAACACACAAATGGCCATCTCCTACTTCAGACAGGGCGAGTGCTATGAAGGAGAGGGATTGGTGTGACAATGAAGGCCACAAATAACAAGAGCAAGATGGCATTTCGTCCCTTCAGAGAAAGCAGTCAGAGTACTCTGATACTTGAACACTCATCTAGCTGAACTGAGGGGGCAAAGGTGCCCAGGTGCAGCTTTGCACAACAGGGAACAAGGAGGTCCCTAGAAGAAAAGTAAGGGAGAGGGGCAGGGGAGGAGAGGTCTGGTCACATGGGGCCATGCAGGCCTGACTGCTGTACCAAACCAAGAGAGGCTCTGGGCAGGAGGCATTAAGAGGACTCCAAGGCTATGATGAGAACCTATGCAAAAGAGCAAAGGTGGAAGCAGAACGCAGTTCAAGTTGTGAGACAGCAGGCTGGGTGCATGCTGAGAATCAAGGGGACTTGCTGATGAAGAATGGGGGTGCAGGATGGAGCTGGCCAAGGGAAGAAGTCTACCAAGACTCACAGTGCTTGACTTGCCAACACTAAAAATCTAACTCTTATTCAATCTAGGCTTTCTCTCCCTGTCTTCCTCCTCCTCTCTCATGAAAGGGCATGTGATGGATGATCATTTGAACAGCAGATAAACTGTAGTACCCAACTGTAGTACATGGGCTATATTGTCACTATAACTTTTGTTATCCAAGCTGAGCGGCTGTGGCTAAATGTCTGAAGGTCCGAGATTGTGGCACAGCTGCCAGGGACAGAGTGATTGAAAGGAATGAGCTCCTAGTGGAGAAGAGGACTGAGTCCAGGGAAGAGGTTGGATGTTTCTCTCACCTGCTTTTCCCCACACACCCAGCCAGTGCTGATCAGAATGTGGAGCAACACTGGTGCTGAACAAGACAGACAGAGTGCTCAATGATTCTGGAAATATTTTACCAAAAATGTTAAATGACAGTAAAGTTAGGTGAACTTAAAAATCTGGCCTTTAAAAAATTTACTATATTGGACATAAAAACATCTGCCTGTTACACAAAAACTTATTTTCCCAATCTAGAATTAAAACCTGTCTGGAAAGCTTGAGAAACATAGACACTCACCATCAGTGGCAGCGATGGTGAACTCATCGCCACAGGAGACCCTGATCACTTGCTTCCCACCAAGGGGTCCCCCCAACAGGTTGATTCCCAGGCGCTTCTTATAATTCCCAACACCCAGCTGCCCACACTTATTACAGCCAAAAGTCAGCAACCGGCCTCGTTCTGAGAGAAAAGCAAAAATAAAGAGCAATCACAAATGGGTCATGAAACACAGAAGGTATAGCAATGCAGACTCCATGCACTAGAATGTATAAATATGAAATTACCCACGTGACCTTAAGGATACCTAGGCAGTGTGATCAATCAGAACCTTAGTCTAGAATACAGATGTTAGAAATATGACTTCTTTTTTAAAGAGTATTTATGGCTGGGCATAGTGGTGTATATCTTTAATCCCAGCATTCAGGAGGCAGAAGCAGGCAGATAGATCTCTGTGAGTTCAAGGTTAGCCTGCTCGACAAAGAGAGTTTCAAGACAAATATTCAATCAAATATTTGAGACACATAGAAACCCAGGATCATAAAACAAAACAAAGATAATTTATTCATTGAATTTATGTGTATATGTCTCTCTGTGGGTATGCCACATGCTTGGGTGATCAGAAGAGGGCATCAGACTCCCTGAGGCTGGAGTGATAGTCAGTTACAAGCAGTCAAAAGTAGATGCTGGGAAAGCATTTGGGTCCTCTAGAAGATCAGCAAAGGCTATTATTATTAACCACTGAGCCATTTTTCCAGTCTAAAGTGTGGTGTACTTATTAAAGTGCACATTTATGTTGTATTTATAAAGATCTGTGCTTGAATGCCTGGTTTGTTAATGAGTTAATACTGAGTACTAGGGAGAAGTCGAAAGAAATATCAAGAAAGCTATGACTTTATAGCACAAAGCACCCGAACTCTGAAGGCATGCAACCCAGCTGAGCCAACTTACCATCAATAGCAGCAGTGTGAGTCTTGCCTGGGGCAATGGTACGGATTTTGTAAAAGGATAACTGTTTGGCCAAGGTAAAGGAGGTGGTGTAGGGAACTTCATGGTATGCCTGAGACAAGTAAAAAAGAGCAATAGAGTCATGAAGCAAACGGTGGTGGCGGGAACAGGCTAAGGATGGAAAAAGCCTTTTCAAACAAATTCTAAGAGAGCATGCCACATAGATTCCCATCTTTAACAGGACATAAGAAACAAGCTCAACACAGAGTCAGAGAATTTGTTGCCAGAGGCAGGGATTTCTGATTACAAAATCTGTGTTGCTTACACTCTGCCTGTCTAACAAGGGCAGGGCAAAATCTCTCCAACACAAAGAAATCAGTTACCATAATCTAATTTCACCTTCATTACACACATTCCTCTGAAGTGATATAAAAGTCCCTCTGTAAACAAAGCTTACCACAAATCTGCATCTTTACAAACTACAAGTGGTCATTTTGAAGATACCTTTCAAACTACCCACTCTCCAGCCTTTACCCCAGACTGCTCTCCTGAGAATGGATTTAGAAACTACATACAAATTAACTCATCGCGGGGCTAGAGAAATGGCTAGTGGTTAAGAACAGTGACTGTTCTTTGAAAGAATCAGAGTTCAATTCCCAGCACCTACAGGGTAACTTAGTCTGTAACTATAGTCCCATGGGATCCAGTACCTTCTTCTGGTGTGCAAGTGTACAAGCAGATAAAATATCCATATAAATAAATAAATAAATCATTAAAAAAGAACAAATTAACTTATTTTTTCATCAAGTTACAAAACTGTAAATTTACTTGACTTTTCTCTCTTTACCCTTTGCAGTCACCTGTGTTGAGCTGGACCTGTAAAACTTACTGCACGGCTTGACCCACAGCAGCACATGCGCACTGTGGGATTTTTGCCCTTGTTTTTTAAAGGAGTATTGCTACATATAGCAGGTTGGCCTCCAACTAAAGACTTTCCTGCCTCAGCGTCCTGAGTGCTAAAATTAAAGGCATGTACCATCACACTTAGCCTCTGTACCAAGACATTTATAAAACCACCACCCTGATCAAGACAGAGGCCATTCCCTTAGGTGAGTCACCTAATTTTTTATTAAGATTCATGTCCCCCAACAAAGAAAAAGAAATATAATAATAAAAACCCCACAAAGATCTGCACTTCTACTGCCATTATGCTCTTTTAGCCTGTCCCTGAACTTCACAGAACAGAACCACATGCTGTGAACTCTTCTGGCTAGGCTGAGGCTGGCTGAGGCTGGCTGAGGCTCAGTTGCTTTAGCTGAACATAATGTCTATGAGATCACTTTATTCTTAAGTTAAATTACATGGTGGTTAACTTACAATACCAAAGAAATCCCAACCCAGCATTCTGGCAATGTGGTTAAAATCTCAAGGGCCACTCACTTCATGGTTGATGATCCCAGACATGCACTGATTGAGCCCCAGTTTGTTGAACTCATTGAGTCCACAGGCCAGCACTTTGCCTGACTGAGTGAGCAGAAAGGTCCCATCACAGCCACACTGAACTGCAACAATGATTAAGGCCTTTGGAACATCCACCTGCAAGGAAAAAACTTATTGGTAAAAACCCCAAGTAATACTTAATATAATTCATATTAGAAATTACAACACATAATTCATATTAGAAATAACCCTCAAGTTCCTTCATCATGCTGCCCAATGGCTGGAGCTCACTCTTCCTAACACAGAGCTAAAGTTTTGTAACACATGGGGCTGCAGCTGAATGAACAGATGGTTTCTGTTAGTCAGTTTTAGGAATGGATCCTACTTCTTTGGAGAAGGCTTCTGTATTGGGGAGACTATGCAGACAAGCTGGGAAAGGGGCAACTCTGATCTCGAGGTGGCTTTATCCTCTGAGATGAAGGCTCCTTGACAGTTTTAGAAGAACAACAGCAGCCTGGAGGATCTCAATCTTTTAAAAGTGTAGAGGTAGCAGTGAGCACATTCGTATCCCTCTACAGCTTACAGGACAGGGTAGTAGGATGAAGGATGTCGGATGGGGCCATGGATATCTATAAAACCTGGAGCCTTAGTTTCTTTTCACAAGTAGAATGGTTGAATCTAAAGACAGTCTTTATATGTGCCATTTAATCTCAAAATAGAAATAAATTTGGCAACCACTGGTGGTACAGTGCTGTAGTTAGTGGTAGTTAACCTTCCAGGATCAGGTAAGCCTGGGCCCTGAGGTATGTAAGAGTGGTGTGACTGTGTTTGTCCTTCAGCTGACTCAGGTCTTGGGAGCCTCTTAAGGTGCCAGTTCTGGCAATCCTGACAGTAATCAGATATGATGTCTCCTATTGCACAACCTCTAAGCAAAAACAACTTCACATGTCGTTCAATTGTAATAATGGAAGGATGGGGTAAGAGATAATATATCACTTCCCACCATTCTTGCTTAGGGAGATTTAGCTGTCTGTGACACTTTCTGTTTTTTGTACTGATTTTAACTTCATCTCTCAGTAAGATGTGTCTCCAGTGTTTATAACAGCTGTATCTGTTTTCTCAAATTTCTGTTAGTCAGATGACAAGACCACATAGTGCTAAATCAGGAATCCTAGATTGTCAGTCTCCTAGACAAGAAAGAGTTCAGAAGTAAAACACTCTGCTATGAAAGGTTGGCGACAGAGGATGTCTTTTTAGAGTCTGTTTTAGACAGGCTGTAGGAAGAAGCTTCTTCTCAGTTACCCTCTGTGGTGTATAGTAATCCTCTTCTGAATCCAAACCCAGCCGTCCTGAAACACACACAAGAATGGCAGTCATTACACCAAGGGCGCTCCTCCCCAGGAGGATATTCTGTAACTCTTTCTGAATTTACATTCCCGAACAAAGGCTACTAGATGTGTTTAGTGCTCAAAGACTGATATCATGGTTAAGTACCTGGAAGAAGTGGGGAGAACAGGCTTCACCTACCATATTCCCCACAGCCCCAAGAGTAGACTTCCTTATTTTGTGTCAGAACTACCACATGATTATCCCCACAGGAGACCTGCTCCACTGGATTGCTCAGGAAGAAGTTCAGCTGCATGGGTTCTAACACTTCAGGACCAGAAACCTTGTCCACTCCCATGCAGCCATAATAATCTGATCCAAAGGCATAGAGCTGACCTTCATCTGCAAAAGGAAAGAGAACCATCACAGAAGGGAATTACTTAGGGAACCACATGTAATGAACAGTCTAAATAGTTGTAAGATTATTATGCTAAATGATCTTCAAATTTTCCTGGAGCCTTCCCCATTTTATAGACAGAAATACCACCAACAGAACCGGAGAGAGCCTGGCAGTAAAGAATGTGTGCTGCTATTGCAAAGGACCCTAGCTGGACATCCAGCCCCCATGCCAGGCAGCTCACAACTGTAAACAGTTTCAGGGAAATCTGAGCTCCTCTCCTGACCTCCATGATTAGCATAATACTCATGTGCACAAACCCACATTCAGATACAGACATATCCATAAAATTAAAAAAAAAATTCCAAGGAATTATAAAATAAGTAATGATAAAATCAAAACTAAGTAACTCTTGATCAGCTTTTGTGATATACAAAACCTAAAGAGCCAGTGAGATTATTTTCTTCCCAAAGTAGGACACACAGTAATCTCTCCTACCTCTCATCTTCTATAATCCACAGTCCTCCTTGTGCAGCACTCTTTCCACTCAGTAGCAAATTGGTAAGTCCCTGTTGTTTGTCTTAGTTCTGGGAACTGACCTCACGGCCTTACTCACTAGACAAGTGCTCTATCACTGAGTTGTTCTCCCCAAACCCAGGAATGCTGTTTTAATGAGTATATTTGCTTAATGTCTTTGGGGTTTTTTGGGGGTAGTTGTTGGCTATAAAATATCAACTGACATTGCATTATGTCCCACATTAAATGTACTAGAGACACTTTTTATTAGTGGCTTACCTGTCACACAAACAGTGAAATCATCACCACAGGACACCTGGTGGATAGCTTTTCCTTGCAACTTTTCCACATGCTTTGGCTGTCGGTAGGAAGCTTTGTCTCCGTGTCCTAGCTGACCATGAAGTTTAGTGCCCCCTTGCATGTTCTGTTAAAAAGGAGGTCTTGTGAAGTTTTAACTTTTCATGCTAAAAGCTAATCTTTCATATCTATCCTACTTCTGAAGAAAACCAGTAAAATAGCTGTAAATTTAAAGACAAAAGTGGGTAAGGGAATTAAACTTAAAAAAAAATTGAGACAAGATTTTACTATATACTGGTAGCTGTCCTGAAACTAACTCTCTGTGTAGACAGGCTGGGCAATCTGCCTGTCTCTGCCTTTTGTTTGTATGCTTCACTAGGAAAAAGCATTTTAATGGTTAATATAAACTCCCACCTACACGTAAGGAAGATTTTAAAGCACATCCAGATTCATATCCATCAGGCATCAGGTCAGATTCCAAAATTTGTCTTGTCTTACATGAAGTGAACTGTAAGTGACAGTGAGCAGCTCATTAAAGTATAATCTGGTGGCTGTCTGCTCTAATTTGGTTTCTGTTGCTGTGATAAATACCATGACTAAAAGCACCTTGGAGAGGTTACAGTTCCTCAAGTCCAGAACTGATGCAGAAACCACCACTGCTTACTGGTTGCTCCTTAGGGCTTGCTCAGCTTGCTTTCTTATAGCACCCAAGACAACCTGCCCAGGGACGGCACCAGCCAGTGAGCTACGCCCCCATCAACCAAGAAAATGCCCCACAATGTGCCAATCTGATGAAGGCAATTCCTTAACTGAGAGGTTCCCTTTGTTTAGTTAACTAGTCTGTGTCAAGTTGACAAAAACTAACCAGCATATTTTCTATTTTTTTTTTTAACCAAAACTTTTAAAAAAAAAAACGATTTATTTATTTATTGTATATAAGTACACTGTAGTTGTCTTCAGACACACCAGAAGAGGGCATCAGATCTCATTACAGGTGGTTGTGACCAACCATGTGGTTGCTGGGAATTGAACTCAGGATCTCTGGAAGAGCAGTCAGTGCTCTTAACCACTGAGCCATCTCTCCAGCCCTGTAACCAAAACTTTTAATCCTAAGGATTCTCACAAACATATTACAAATGACAGCATGAGAAAAAATCTTGCAAGTAACTGAGTTCAGCTCTACAATGTACTCTTAAACTGATGGGACAGTGGTATCTTATCTTACATTTCCAAATAAAGACATTACAACAGCTCTGTGTTCACATACAGCAACCAGGAAGGAACTGCCTTGAAAACCTTCTGAGTGTGGTTCCTACCCTTTCCCTGCTGGCTGTGTTCACAGCAGCTTTGAAAGACTGCTTCATCATTTCACCCACAGTGCCACACTGTGTTTCCACTACTACAGAAAGACAGCTTCATTCAATTTCTACCAGTTGCTTTATATCATTAGTACATCACACTTAAAACTGGGCAGGATCTAGATTTATTTCAGTCTATAAAAAACTAAAATTCAAAGAAAATTCAATCACACTTAAGGGAACATTGTAAAGTAACAATTCTTGATATCGCATGTCTCATATGATCCATTTGAGACCATAGAGAATTACATCGATGTGTGCCACTATTCCAAGAGATAAAACAAATTTGAACATCTAAAACATTTGAAAAATGTACCAAGCTTATGAAGTCTCAAACAAAACTTTAACTTCCTGTACATACTCCTGTCAAATGAAGTTATTTCCTGTACACTTTTGCAAACTGGTTTTCTATTTCCTTTCATTTGACCTAGATTGGCTACCGAGACCTAGAGAAGGATCAAGATGGCTTGTGATTTCTCTCACGAGACAGAGACTATTCTTTTTTTTTTTTTTTTGGTTCTCTCTTGAAGGTAAGTGTACTGAAGAGAGAGTGTTGGAGGGGGAGATGTTGCTGTTTAATAATAAAATGTTTATCTATCTTAAATCTAAGTCACTTTGGTGCAGTAGCTGACCTGCCTGGCCAGAAACTGCAGTCTCTGGGATTTATCACCTCATTTTAAAACAGCAGGGTATTAAGTAAAGGATTAAGTGTTAGAGCCTTTTCCCTCTTGTCTAGCTGCCTCTCAGCTTGTCAGGCTCAGGGTGGGGGTGGGGCTGAAGCAATAAACTTCTATTGAATCAGAAGAGTCTTGCTTGCATAAGGAAAAACACACGCAAATATGGATAAACTCACAAAAATTCATATATGGATTCATGCTTGCACATCCCATACATCTCCATTCAATCCAGTTGGGTCTGGCTACATACATACTTATCTCACAATTATATACATATATTACATACACACATCGATACTTGCATATGCATATGGAGCAAAAGACCAAGCACCAGTGCAGAAAGAACTCCTGGATGAAAAATGAGCTCCAATCTTTGGTGCATAAAGAAAGAAAAAGCTTCGACCCTTTTATTGCTAAATTTGGTCATGGTATTTATCACAGCAACAGAAACCAAATTAGAGCAGACAGCCACCAGATTATACTTTAATGAGCTGCTCACTGTCACTTACAGTTCACTTCATGTAAGACAAGACAAATTTTGGAATCTGACCTGATGCCTGATGGATATGAATCTGGATGTGCTTTAAAATCTTCCTTACGTGTAGGTGGGAGTTTATATTAACCATTAAAATGCTTTTTCCTAGTGAAGCATACAAACAAAAGGCAGAGACAGGCAGCCTGTAAGAAGAAAGCTTTGTCTTCTTTAGTGAGACTAAGCCCGCCTTGCTATTAAGAGAAGACCTGTTTTGTCCCATGACATGGAGAAGCCTGCCTGCTCCTTCTGCTCTCTCTACAGCTGCTTCTTTCTTCCTCTTTCCTCTGCATTCTGTATACTGCTCTTCTACTTTTTTTAATGTTGCCTTATAAGTTATTTCACTCTGCATTCTTCAAATTTTGTTCTCTCCTCCTGCGCTGATGTAACAATGCCCTTGCTCCCAATGCTATGCCTTCCAATATAATGTCTTTTGTACCTTTTCTAGGAGAACAGATCACATGGTTTAACTAAGCAACTAAGCATCCCCTTTCACAAAGATTCAGTAGACAGTCAAACATAAATTTAAATCATAAATTGAATAAGAAGTTTACAACAGAGAATATTTACATGTATATCCACTAAGAGTAATTATCTAGTTAAATATTAATTACCTGTCACTAGTTCAACAGGTTCATTAAAAGTTAAAAGCCATAATTTTTGTGACTAAGTTATCAGTTTATCGGTGAAGTTCTGTATAGATAAACCCAGTCAGTATTTTATCTTCTGTCCTTGCACCTATAGTAAATCCTAAGTGCCCCTTTGTAAGACCTTTGGTTGTTTTACAGTCTCTTGGAATGTGCTCTAAGTTTGTAGATGCCTGCTTGCTTTCTCAGAAGTATTGACACTTGAAGACTGGCAGAGTCCTCAATACAGTTTTTACATCAGAAAGGATTTAATGGCAATCCTATTATAAAAGAGCTATTTAATAATAACTAATATAAATTTAGAAATTCTATAGGATCATCATTAAGAACTAAGAAATTGTCTATTTGTCTATACAGCATCACTACAAGACAGTACATCTTCATTGTTCTGCAGAGATCTGCTCAAAAGGGTGGGCTAATTCTTAGTGATTGTTATATATATTTAATAATAACAGGTAAGGTATATTAATAGCAGGAATCTTTCCTAAAATGAAATCTTCCCAGCCTTGCCTATAGAAGCAAATCTGTCATTAACTTTACAGTTCACAATGGAACTTTCTCAGGAAGATAACCTGCTAGTTTTTAGCTTCTCCTTGATAGCTCCTGGCAGAAGTGCTATATGGTACTAAGAACAGTCCTCAGAGCTTTCTTAGTGACAGGAATTCTGTGCTCCCACTCAAATATAA
Organism: Micromys minutus; assembly: GCF_963924665.1. Classification (NCBI taxonomy): domain Eukaryota; kingdom Metazoa; phylum Chordata; class Mammalia; order Rodentia; family Muridae; genus Micromys; species Micromys minutus. The sequence goes on from NC_137969.1 coordinate 229,324,344, forward strand.
GCCCTTTAATAAACAGTTGTAAGACATAACTTTCATTCCATTTCTGGTAGCTGCCCTCAGGCTAATCCTTTAAGGGACAAGGTTTTAGGAAATAACTGCAGGTCATCACTTAGCCAAATCGCTTTTTAAAAAAATTTCACAATTACTCATCATCTATTCTCATACAATAGAGGTAAAGTAGGGGATAAGACAAATATTTGCACCTATGCAAAAGCTGAAGCCACTGAAAATAGAAGAGCTTCCTCAGAGAGGAAGCAGGGGTAGAGTGAAGCTGGTAGCCTGAAATACACCTACAGAGGCACAGCAAACGAATAGGAAGCTGAGTGACAACAGAACTTAGAGGGAACAGTCAATTAATGATGCTAGGTGTTGCTGAGAGGTGGACCAGGAGGGCACCTGTCTGTTTCTCTTATCAGTTTATAGGTCATGTTCAAGACCCATGCTAACTGAGTGCGCAAGGATGGGAGCTGTACTGTAGATGAGTGAGGAGAGTTGCAGATGTGGAAAAGGCAGAAAACATGTTGGTGGTGCACACCTATAACCCCAGCACTTGGGAGGCTGCAAATTTGAGATAAGACCCCAAAAAGAATCAACAATAAACCACAGCAACACAATGAATGCCAGGGCAAAATTCAGAGGGCAACAACAGGAAAGTCTTAACACTATATTCATAGATGAGGGGCTTGGAGTTTCCTGACAGAAATCATCTACTTGTCCATGACAGCCAGCCCAGTCTTCTAAACCCAGACCCAAGGCTCTTACATTTTCTTTTCCTCTCTCACTCTTTCATCCAAAACCATTCACAGGTGACTACTATGTCTGGGAATGGAGCTGCATGAGTGACCTACACGCCCATATCTGCTTTCACAGGATCATGTTCTATCACCTCATTCCTACAGCACAGGACAGCTAACAGAATGCCTACACAGCTGGGGTCCAGAAGCAACAGGGCTTATAGCCCACTCTACTTACCACCCAGGTATATAGTTCCTTCTCCACGGTCACCACGGCAAAGTGGGTGTTTCCCGCACACACCTGTCGAGCACTACAGCCACTCTTGATGACGTCCAATTTCTGAGGTGTGGATTTTCCACCACCCCAAACATAGACCTCACTGGTTCGTGATGTCACCACAGCAATAGGTGCTTCGGTCACAGTGCTTGACCTGCCAGCAATCCCCAAAAGCACATTTAACATATAGATGGTTTCAAGGAAGACTCAGAATATAGCTCAGTGCTTGCCTAGTATATAAGAAGCCTTGGCCTTGATCCCTGAGGCCACATAACAAAAGCAGTATGGGCTAAGTAAATCCCTTCTTTTGAAAAAAATGTTTATTTCCTTAGAAAAACTGCCAGTTTGGGCATGAGAAAGTACGTTCTTTCAATCCTCTCTTAAAACAGGCTTTCCCAATCCCACCTAAGATAGTTCATCACAACTCAGCCAGACCAGATTCCAGCCAGTCCCTAACAGCTCCACTTTTCAACAACCATGGTAATAACATCCACTTTATTGTTAGAGGAAATGATGGCTTTCTTCTTTTCTTCAGAAAAGACTACCTGGAGGCTAGAGAGAACTGGTTGCTTTTCCAGAGGACCTGAGTTTGAGTCTCAGCACCTAGTGGCAGCTCAAACTCCAGTTCCAGGGAATCTGATGCCTTCTTCTGGCCTCTGTAAAGACCAGACCCGCACATACACAGACACATGTGCAGGTGAAACAGCCATATACATTTAAAAAACATAACAAAACAACAAAAATACTCAGTAGGGGCTGAAGAGATGGCTCAGCAATTAAGAGTGTGTACTGCTCTTTCAGTAGGCACCTCCCAGCAACCCTACTAGGTGGCTTACAAGTGCCTGCCAAGTCCAGCTCTAAGGGATCCAATGCCCTGTTCAGGTCTTTGAAGGCACCTGCATGCATACAATGTGCAAACAAATCTTAAAAAATAATAAAGTAATGACTATCTGACATTTAAGCTGATGTTGGCCCCTAAATTGACACCACAGACTGTACTATCAGATAATGCATATGCATAGACTCAAGTAGGCCTCCCATATCAGAAACTGAAGATGCATACATAATATTTTCACAGAGCCTCTTGAGCATTACCTTGGCCTCTTTGTAGGTGCATTAAGCAGAGTAACTTTTTCTTCCATCTCTCTACCAAAAGAAAAATAGAGTTACATGAGTAAAATACCAGGTACATTGCAGCCATGCCCCTTTAATACACTTCATAAACTAAATCCTACAAACATAAGCATGCATCTTACAACATGACAATTATTTAGGAAATCAACCCAAAAAACTGAGTTACACAGGCCTGACATTGTATGACTTGTTAAACACAAAGGGCAGCAGATCTTTGCTTTGTATTATGAGAAATGGTCTGGACTGGAAGAGGGAGCCTTGAGAGTCTCTAACTCACATGACAGACATTTCCATCTGGTCTGCCCACTGACTAACAAACTCAGCACCTCCAATCCTGGGCTTGCTATCTTTCTGCCAAGCCAGCTTTTCTTTCTGATTTCCCTATTTTTATAACTGATAATACTCCTTCATTCTCTCCCAATCAACTTCAGTTATCTGATTTTCTTCTCTCTATTCTTCACTGTGCCATTTTTATAAATTCTGTAGACAATTTCTTTAAAAAAAACTTTCCCCTCCCTCTGTGTGTGTCTGTGTATGTGTCTCAGACTAGCTTTGAACTTCTGATCTCCTGCCTTTGCCTTCTAGGTGCAGGATCATAGTGTACACCATTATACTCACTCACTGTACTTGCTCTTCCTGCCCAATCTTACTACCTTAGTTCTGCACAGCTTCGATTCCCACATGACTCATCAACACACTAGTGTCTTCTGGCCACCCTTGCTTATGAGCATCCCAATCAGTCCTGTGTAAACCCGATGGGCAGCCCTCTCATCACATAAACTGTCCTCTATGAACAACTAATCCTTGTGTACTCTATCTTAAGATACATTTTAGTGTGTGTGTGTGTGCATATATGCATATGAGTACAGGTGCTAGCAGAGACCAGAGGAGTCAGACTCCCCAGAGCTAGGTAACTGCAATCCTGAAAGAGCAGGGAGTGGTTATCTCTCTAGCCCATGTATTCTCTTTTGAATTAAGCTTGGCATTCAGGCATCCTGATCCTTCTTTCTTTCCTTTATCATCCGTATTCTAACCAGGCTCATTGCTCTGAATAAGTGTGAATTACTACACTATCTCACAGGCATCAGTACTTTTTAAAAGCTCTTAAGGCAGCTTGGCCAGGTCTAGAACCACTAATGGTAGGCAAATAAAATGCTGTGTTTCAGGAGTATTTTACACAACTTTCTGTATCTATGCTTCTCTTTCCATTATTCTTCTCTGCCTAGAGCATGACATCTTATATTTTACAATTAAAGTATAAATTATAAAATAAAAAAAATTCAATTAAAAATTAATTGAAAATTTTCAGTTAGAGATTAATATTGTTGAGAAATAAGCTAGATAAAGATTAAATACGCTTAATGAGTCCCAAATGAGAATAGTGCCGGAATATGCACAGAACAAAAATAGAAGCTCTCAGGCATTATCTAGGTATAGCACATAATTCTAGATATTAAAACACTGATATGGGCTGGAGAGATGGCTCAGTGGTTAGGAACACTGACTGCTCTTCCAGAGTCCTGAGTTCAATTCCCAGCAACCACATGGTGGCTCACAACCATGTGTAATGGGATCTGATGCCCTCTTCTGGTGTGTCTAAAGACAGTGACGGTGTACTTATATATAATAAATAAATAAATCGTAAAAAAAAACCCCAAAAAAAACCCAAAAACCCACTGGTTATAAGACAGCAAGCTCAGGGTACCCTGGGGAAGAGGGGTGGAGAGAAGGTAAGGGCTGGATGACGGAGAAGAGAGCTGTGAGATGCTGTCTTCTGGACATGACATGGCTGCTGCTCTCATAACTGCCTAAGGTTACAGTTACCTGTACAAGAGCAAGTCAGCAGGATCAGTTAACATCCCACTACAGTACTGATTAACAGCCAACGGCTTACAAAAAGCCAACATGATGGTGGAAGGGGAAGTGCTGGAGGCTTCTGGGGATGTGAAAGGGAGAAGTGTGGGATGAATATGATCAAGACATATTGTATGCATATATGAAATTATCCAGGAATACATAAGAGATATTCTAGAAATATAATAAAATAAAGGGACTGGAGAGATGGCTCAGTGGTTAAGAGCACTTAGTGCTCTTCCATGAGCCCGGGCTTCAGTATCTGTGTCCATAGGGCAGCTCACAACCACTGGTGACTCCAGTCAAAGGGCAGTTGTTGCCCTCTTCTGGTTTCTTTGGGCACCAGGTATGTATGTGGTACATACATACATATAAGCAAAACATATATATAAAATAAAATTTTAAAAATTAATCTTAAGAAAATAAACAAAACAACTAGAAACCAGAAAAATTAGTTATAGAACTAAAGTTTCAATGTATCCCAAACTATAGAATGATTAGAAGAAAATATAGGAAAAAGGTTTCGGGAGAACTAGGCACATCAGAACAAAGAACAGGCACTAAGAGCAAAGTAAAAACATAGAGGCATCACAGTGCAAAGCTCCTGTGCAGCTTGGGGAACAGCACCATGAAGCAGCAGCTGCAGAGCAGGAAAGAATGTGGACAAAGTCCATCTGCCGAAGAGCCAATTTCCTGAATACAGGAAGAACCTCAACTCCTCAATTAAAAGAAAATAAACCTAACTTCATTTTAAAATGGTGATCTGAACAAACTCTGCTCAAAGATTTAGGAAAAAAAAAAAAAAGGCAAGTATATAACAAATGCTCAACATCACCATCACTGGGGAAAGCACATCAAAGCCAGGGAGATTTTCATGCCACAATTACAAGGCTATCACTAAAAAGGCTAAAAAGGAACACTTACTGGCAAGGATGGAGACACAGACACATACTGTTGGTAGTGATATAAAATAGTATGTCATGGAAAATGATATGGAGGTTCCCCCAAAAAGCTAAAAATAGGCTGATATATACCTATAATCTTGGTGCTTGAGAAGCTGAGGCAGGAGGATGGCAAGTTTGATGTCAGTAGGGGTTACAGAGCAAGATCTTGTCTCAAACGAAACAAAACAACCCACCCCAAGTCCCAAAATGCAAGTCTAAGGATATGATTGCCTCAACCATAGAATTAAAATCTGCACTGATGTGGAGGAACAGAGAGCCCTTGGGTCCTATCAGGACAAACCCAGAATAAATAGTTAAAGAGGTAGAAGCAAGGAGATACCCTTAAGCAATGAGAGCAGAATGTTGGGGAGGAAACAGTGACCTTCCTTTCATACACTCAACCATCTCTAGATGAGGTGATTTCTTTGTGGATTACCTCCTCCGTTTCCTGAGAAGGGGAAGATCCAGAAGTTCATCTGCAGTAGGTCTCTGCTCAGGATCCTACACAGTAAAAAAAAAAAAGTTTTCTTTTAGAGTGAATGGGCAATATGAGAACCAATTTAAAAATAAAGTCTTTTTTTAAAATATACTCTCTATAATATAGTTGCTGAAAAAGACCAGCAACATGACATCACCAGTTGAATGGCAATGAGGTCAGAAAACTCTGCATGACCCCAGTCCTAGATGAAGAGATACAAGTAGTCAATGGCTGCTGAATAAAAAAGAACCAGTTTCCTCCATGAATGAGCTCCTGTACGTGTGCAAACCTAAGCACACATACATACAGGAAAAGACTGTTGGGTCCTCCAGAATAGGAGTAACACATAGCTGTGAGCCAACATGTGGGTCCTCTGGAAAATTACCTGGTGCTCTTAACCGCTGAGCTATCCCTCAAGCCCCAACACTGTCTTTATATAATGAGAATTAATGCAGTCTTTTAGAAGCTGGACTCTGTAGGTTTTATATATATATGTGTGTGTACATATGTATGTATGAGTATATTTGCATGTGTATATAGATGTAACAATAATAATTAAAGGAGAAATCAAGAATTGGGGATGTGGGAAGAGTTTGAGGGAGAAAAATAGAGGCAGGAGTAGTTGGTACCCATGTATAAAATTCTTAAAAAAGAAAAAGCTTCAATAAAAATATTAATTTCTTGCCAGTGTGGTAGAACACTTTTAATCTCAGCACTCATGAGGCAGAGGCAGGTGAGTCTTTGTGATTCAAGGTCAGTCTGATTCATACAGCAAGTTCCTAGCCAGTCAAGAGTACACAATGAGATTCTGTTTCACAAAAACGGTTTTTTCTTATGTTACATTTCATATTTAATGTTCACTGAGTCTCTTGCTATTACAAATACTGTACATGAATGAGAGTTTGTACAGTATGCCCTCCACATCAGTTTAGTTAAGGCAGCAAAGCCTAACACATAGGTGCCTAGTCACCTGGGGCACTCATAGAGATTTCTGGGTTTTAGATGGAGATTCTGCAGTCTAGACTAGGGCCCAGGAATCATCTTTTCTTTTATAAGGTCCCTAACTGGTGAATTTAAGGCTTTGTGCCCATACCATCAGGAACACTATAACTGAATACAGTTAAGGAACTGGTTGTTCTTCTAGAGATTCAGCTCCCAGCAGCCACATGGCAGCTCACAACTGTTTATAACTCCTGTTCCAGGGGATCCAACACCCTCACGGACACATACATGTAGTCAAATCATCAATGTACATAAAATAAAAATAATTTAAAAAAGAAACTTGGGTTGGAGAGATAGTTAAGTGGTTAAGAGCACTGACTGTTCTTCCAGAGGTCCTGAGTTCAAATCCCAGCAACCGCAATGAGATCTGATGCCCTCTTTTGGTGTGTTTAAAAACAGCTATAGTGTACTTACATACAATAAATAAATAAATCCTTTTAAAAAAGAAGCTTTGATAGAACTATATATATTTTTTATGTTAAGAGTTTATTATAGCTGACTATCATTTTATAAAACCAGTTGTCCTCCTACAAGGTGTAATGGTATACACCTATAGTCTCAGCACTCAGGAAGCTGAGACCAGAGAATCACAGTAAGTTCAAGGCCAAGCCTGAGTTGTATAGTGACAAACTTTTTTTTTTTTTTTTAAGACAAAAACCCAGAATTTGACCATAAAAAAAAAAAAAGGAATACAATTTAGATGTTAAAAACCATCTTATAATTATGTATTTTCACACTGGAAAAAAAAAAATAAGGGTTTTAGAGATGGCTCAGTAGTTAAGAGCACTGGCTGTTCTTCCAGAGGACCTGGATTCAATTCCCAGCAACCACATGGCGGTTCACAACCATCTTTAACTTCAGTTCCAGGGGATCTGACACCCTCACACAAGGATACATTCAGGCAAAACATCAATGCACATAATAAATAAATAAATTTAAAAATAGAATAAGAGTTTGTTTGCTAAAGCACACAGGTATTACGAATTACCAATGTTTATCCTGAGACAAGCTGGAGGAGGTAGATGTGGTTTCATGTGCTTTATATCCATGTCATACCCCAAGCGCTGAGGCTATATGAAACAGATGAATATATCAGGCCTACCTGGTCGAGGCATGCGTGTACCAACTGGATTAGTTCCAAAGAATACTGACTAGAGTCAACTTCCATGGCCCGAATTCCCTGCACAATCTTCACACATAGGTTGAGTGGGTTCTAGAAGAAAAGGATGACTACATTGTTACTGGTTATATGAAGATAGTATTATTGGGCTTGAGGGGTTGCTCAGTAGTTAAAGAGCACAGGGTACTTTTCTAGAGGACCCAGGTTCAATTCCCAGCACCCAAATGGTGGTTCACAACTGTGTTACTCCTGTTCCAAAGGATCTAACACTGTCTCTGACCTCTGCAGACATCAGGCACTCATGTGGCACACAGTCATACATGCAGGCAAAATACCTTTATGAATAAAATAGTGAACAATTAAAAAAACAAAAGAGCATTATCCCTACCAAGCAGGGACCCATAGGTGTCTGTGACTATTCAGAGTAGCAACAGTTCTGTATAAGCTGATTTCATCTTAGGACTATTAGTATGTGACAGGAAGATGGATAGATGCTACTATTAGATGGAACGAAGGGAATCCTAAGACAGAGATCAAAACTAGGACTGTGTAGCCAACAGTGTGTTCCTTGGAATACATGATAATCTCATTTTTCAGCTGAATCTCAAGAAAAAGAAAAACATAGCCAGGTATAAAAGCATAGGGAAGCAGAGGTAAAATGGTCAGGAGTTCAAGTTCATCCCTGGGTAAATAGTGAATAGGCCAGCATGCTCTACATGAGTCCCTGCCCACCTCTCACAAAAAGAAGCATGTTTAAGCATGCTTGGTTTCCTGCAATTCCCTTGCTAACTAATTTGCCTCCAGCAAAAAATTCACAAAGTATCTTAAAATGAAATAGTAGTAACAGCAGTGTAACAAAACTACCACCATCTTATTGAAGAACTACTGCAAACTAAACAGGCATATTACATGTATCTTTTTATCTTTATAAATATAGTGTAAGAAAGTTATTAACATCATTAATTTGTACACAAGAAAAATGGGGTTCAGAAATATAAAACAACTTGCTCAAAATCATAGGTAGTAAAATAAAATAAAACAAACAAACAAACAAACAAAAACAAACAAAAAACAAGGCATCAGCTGGGTGGTGGTGGCAAAAGCCTTTAATCCCAGCACTGGAGAGGCAGAGACACATTTGAGTTCGAGGCCAGCCTGTTCTATAAAGTGAGTTCCAGGACAGACAGGGTTACATAGATAAACCCTGGCTCAAAAACCAAAACCAAACTAAACCAAAACAACAACAAAACACCTCCCCAAAGCCCCAAACCCAAAGCATTGCAGCATCTGAAGCCTGTCTACTCCACAGGTTGTTTCTCTTACTCCACTATTCAGGAGAATTAGCGGTATACCAATTAGGAAAAGAAACGGGGCTCCTAACAGACTGGTGAGTCTGCATTACCCTACATCTCCTTTTCCCATATGCAGCATCAGAAAATGTCCACAGGGAGCCAGGCATCATTCTCAGGTGACAGTGACAAAACAGGATCACAGCAATGATATGTCTACATGCACCTGGCTGTGTGGCTCTTGGAATACAGCCAACAGCAGCATCTAGAAGCTGGTCAGAAACAGAACATGGCCTGTTCCAAACAGAATCTGCATTTTAACAAGATACCCAAATGATTCTGAATGCAAATTCAAGTTTGAGAAACAATTTGTTTTTTTACATTAGGCTTTAAAGAAGAGGAAAAAAAAGTTTTAAAAATATTTGCTGTCCATAAAAACAAAGATAATCTTTACTTAGGAAGTGTGTGATATTTCAAAATATTTTGATAGGTGTTATTCATAATATGCCTCTGCTTAGAAACAAATCAAAACGGATGTAGCTAAAGTATAAGAAAGGAAACAGTGTTTCTAGACTGTAGCATCACACAGATGACTCTAATCAGTGGTTCTCAACCTTCCTAATGCTGTGACCCTTTAACACAGCTCCTCATGTGTGGTGACCCCAACCATAAAGTTACTTAGTTGTTACTTCAAAACTATAATTTTACAGCTGTTATGAATTGTAATATAAATATCTGATATGCAGGATTTCTGATATTTGACCCCTGTGAAAGGGTCATTAGACCCCTAAGAGTCTCAACCCACAGGTTGAGAACCACTGCTCTAGAGACTTTAAAATTATAGTCAACAAATTCAAGAACAGTGCTCTAACTGCTTGCTTATGTTCATTTCAACAGAGGAATTCAAGCTGCAGATAAATCTATGGCATTTTAATAACATTCTCTAACCCAGGGTCTAAAGGCCATTCATTCATTCATTCATTCATTTTTACTAAAGGTGATTTCTGTTCAGGAAATCAGAATTTCAGGAATAACTGAAGCTGATTCACTTCAACACCTACCACATGAACAGCAAAGGCATTATGGGGACAATACACAACTTACCGTAGCATCAAATGTTCTTTTCAGAGTAAGCAGTTCAAAAATGACACAACCAACTGCCCAGACATCAGACTTGAAGCTGTACTTTACCCCTTGGCAGAGCTCTGGAGACATGTAATATGGAGTGCCCACAAGCTGAACAACAGAAGCAACAAAAATACAGAATTAATTCTTTTCTTGGGTAACCATATAACCATTTCAACAGGTGAATTAAAGAGTTAGAGGAATCAGGGCTAACAATCACAAAACACCATTAGCAGGTTGCAAAAGCATTTTGTGAGATGATGCCAACTCGAGGACTCACGTAGAGCTGAGGAGGGTAGAGGGCCAGCCCTGCACAACAGGAGAGACAGTTGTCTTAGCCAATCTCCCGGGCCTCACTAAAGGGCAATTTTTGGGAAAGCACTAAGGATAACTCAGAAGATTAAACCTCAGTGGTTCAGGCCCCACACAGACTTTACACAGGTAAGAGACTGTGATGGCAATCTTGCTTGACAACTTGACCGCATTTGGAATCATCTCAAACCTAAGCAGGGCATACCTGTGAGGAATTTTTCTTGATTGGATAATTTGACCTGGAAACACCCACCCTACATCCAGATCATTTGAGATCCGAAAACCCATCCAAAGTCCGAGTCATACTGTCTAGTGTCAGCACACAATAAAAAAAAGCTTTTACTTTTTGCCTGTTTGCCCTCCTCTTGCTGGCAAGTTCATCTATCTTACTCTGAAGGCATCCCTTCATTGGTATTAGAATATACCTTTTCAGGACTCCAACACAGACAACCAGCCTTTAGGCCTTTATTTAAGGAGATAGCCACCATTGGGCTAACTGGACCACAGCCTGCACTCTAACTAACAAGTCTCCTTTTAATATAGACTCACCCTATTAGTTCTGATCCTATAGAGAACGTTGGCTAATACAGAGACACACTTAAAAGTTTAGCAGTTTGGGGGTGAGGATGACTCAATGCTTAAGTCTTTTATCAGAGGACTGGAGTTTGGAAACCAGCACCTACATTAGGCAGCTCACAAATGCCTGCAAATTCAAAGAATCCAATGCCCGCTTCTGGCCTACACAGGTGTGTGAGTGCAATTAATAAAATATTCCCAATGGCCCAAATTGATATTTGTGAAATCAGTATCAATGGTTTAAGAATGGGCCGGGAGAAATGGCTCAGTGGTTAACGGAGGACCTGGGCTCATTGCCTAGCACTCATATGACAAAAATGACAAATGTTTTAGCTCCCGTCCCTATGGATCTGACACCTTCTGGCAAAATACACATATGAACAACAAAATCTAAAACAACAAAAATGGCCTCAGAGCTAGGCACAGTGGTAATGCCAGTAAAGCCAGCACTTGGGAGAGGGAAGCGAGGTCAATGGCTAGATCAAGCTCTTGGCTACGTAGAGGGTTTGAGGTCCTTTTTCAAAAAAAATCTACAAGAATAGTCTTTGGAAGTTGGACATAGCGGGACACATCTGTAGTCTTACCATGAACTACAGGTCTAGGTAAAGGTTTACCTAGGCTACATAGATGTCACTACCTCAAAAGAGAACACAAAGGTAGGAAAATAAGAATGTTGTGTATATTAACTACACCACTTCCAAGAACACAGGTATCTTTAATTAGCAAAGCACAAATGTCAAAGACTTAAATGGTATTTATACATTTTTGTATCATTTCTTTATTACATTTAACTAGCTAAAATTTAACAGTCAAATCTTGGTTTTATCAGAACAACCCTAAGGAAAGAATTGCTTCTTTAGAAGTTCAGTTGGCCATTACCATACAAACAACTGAGCTCCTGAAACAGACACTCTCAAGTCTGGATGGCTACACTGTTTGCAGGTATGTCTCAGTATCAGAAAATATTAGGACAAAGTTAACTGTATTAATTTACATTTCCATGTTCTTTTGAGGGCAGACACTGTAAAAGCAGAAATGTAATGCTTAGGTTTTAATGCTAAAGGATAAGATCACTGTCCTAAAGGAAATCTTAGGTCTTTTTTTAATTAATGATCTTTTAAAAATCAGGTAGGATGGTTCAGCTGCTAATGGCACTTGCTGTCAAGTCCAACAACTTGAGTTTGATCCCTGGGATCCACATGACAGAACGTGTCGTGACTCCCACAAGTCTTCCTATAACCTCCGTATGTATCATGTGTACTCACACAAAATAAACAAAGGAACATATTAGGGGCTGTAGAGATGGCCCTGTGATTAAGAGTATTTATAGCTCTTGCATAGGACCCATATGTTGTTCCCAGCAACCATATTATTTGGCTCACAACTGCCTACAACCCCAATACCCTCTCTGGTTTCTGTAGGCATCTGTACTCATGTGCATATACACATAATCAGGCACATTATGAACATATATTTTTTAAAACTTCAATTAAAGATAAAGACTATACTTACTGTTTCAGCCATAGAGTACTCAGAATTAAGTTTCTTTGCTAGGCCATAGTCTCCAAGCTTTATCAGATTTGCCTTGGTCAGAAAAATATTTAATGTCTTTATATCTCTGAAAAAGAAGATATACTATATTAAGACCCTGTAACAATGAACTAACCTCTCCACCTACCTATTCCTGGGATCTGAACAGAAGAAAAATGAGTTCTAGCACCTTCTGGTTCCTGTCATGAGGTTGTAAATGCCCCGCACAGTGCTCACCACTGGTTTAATGCTAGAGAAGGGGCTTAGGAAGAAAGGGCAGAGAACTAGCTTCCCTTTCTAGGGCTAAGGAGTGATCAGTGATGTCACTGGGGGAGGAGTCAGAAGACAGGACAGTGCTCCAGAGAACCATATTCCTAGGAGATTCACTGCTCTTCAGCTACCAGTTAGGTCCTGAATTATATACCTTAACACATAGTTGATGTCAAAGTTTCAAATAGTCTGTTAAAGTGCAAGAGACTGTATGGCTCAGAAACAACGTATGAGGCTGTTTCAGTTCTCTAAATAAAGCTGCTGGCCCCTTTTCTAAAGATGAACTGATCATCCGTAACACAATCCCTGTCTGCCTCACACTGTGGCTTCTTTTCTTACAAAATGTGAGGAAACCAGAACAGTATATTTCTTTACTTTTAAAAAGTAACAACCACGCAGTGTAGGCAGATATTCAGTAGCTTTAAAGAAATACAGTCTAATTAAATGGACAAACGACTAAAAGAAACTCTGGTATAATTATAATCAGTCTCCAGCAATGGACACTTGCTTAGGAAGAGTGTAAAGTAGAATGGTTTTCTTTTATTACAAGAGATGAATGATAACCTTTCTCCCCAAATCTTTTAAAATAAAGACTTGGAAAAATCATATAAAAGTAGTAGGTTTGTATTTAAATAAAAATAAATTTGCCTACTAACAACAACTGCCAACCACTTTTCTTCAGAGAAAACATTTACTGTGAATTCCTTTATAGCACTTTCTGGGCTTCACTGATAATCAATGAACTCAGATCTATGGTACCTCTAAAAGAAACAATTACGTACTTAGTTATCTCGTTACCAGGAGACTCTTCCTAGATCACAAACCTGAGTGAACCTCAGAGATCAAAGATACCATTCTTCTTCACTCCCTCCTTCCGTCTAATTGTCAACGAGGAAACCTTGCCATGAACATGCTAACGGGAGATCCAGAGGGTAGAATTGGACTGGGAGAGAAGAGTCCCATCCCTAAGTTTCTTTTCAGACATTACCTATGGAGGATTCCAGCTTTATGGATACAGCTCACTGCTGAAACAATCTGAAAAAGGTACCACACCACCATCTGCAGATTCAAAATGTTATATTTGGATTAGCAACAAAAACCTCATTTAAATACATACACACACACACCAAAAAAGCTGCAACCAGAGGTTACAACTCAGCATAACTTGATAGCCCTTGCTTGAAGGTTGAATATGCAAAGAAAAGTAGTAAGGGTAAAAAGAAAACACAGGTCATCTTAAATAGTTCCAAGACTATTACATACAGTATGGTAAAGCAGACTTGTGGAAAGAACCCCAGAAAGAATGCAAAGGTACAGAAAACTGGGCATACCAGTATGCAGTAATAGAACCAGGAAAGAAAGCCCATAGTGAATCATGGTGTGGAGGTAAAACGGTTAGGAAGCAGCTATAGACAGCTTCCTTGTTAGAGGTTTCCTTTCTCATGAATATCACTCAGAGCCTGGAAGGAGTCTGAACAAAAGGAAAAAAACACTCTTCATTGTTGGAAGAGTCAAGACAGAACCAGAATGCAGAATTAAACATAATTCTAGCTTCCTGCCACACATATAAATTACCTCTTCTTCGAACAACTTGTCCTTCTGACGAAGGATTTTGTCATAGAGGTTCCCTCCTATAATTGAACAAAAAACAGGTTGAGTTGCTCAGTGGAGACACATCCTTGTATGTCTGTATTAATAGGGGTTTTAACAGGTGACATCAGGAAATGAAGGGTTCCGCTTCCTCCCCAAAGGAAATTAGTTCTTCCCTCCTGCGGTGTTTATTTTATTTTATTTATTTTTTACACAGGTACAAAATTTTTCTCATCTTCCTGTCAGAAATATTTGTCAAAAGTCCCCTCCCCCCAATACAAGATGCTCAATGCAAAAATGGGAACTCTCAGATTTAAAACGACCTGAGAGTGAAGATCATTCATGTAGTTCTAGGGAAATAGCTAAAAAACCAGAATGTGTTCTTTTCTAGGCTCAGATTTCTGTAGCACTTTTGTCAGTGTAACTACTGAACCTGTAGATTACACCTACGATGTACTGGTTTAGAAAGAGTGTTTATAAACAACCTCTCTTTGTACTAAAAAGTTTTCCTAAAATCTAGGGTCTACTCCTAGACTGTTTTATCATTTTACTCATTTCTTCCTGTAAAATAAGTATAAATTGCATCTTATTGTCTACCCACAGCTCCAATTTATGAATACATTTTTACAATTCTCCCTTGCAGTTGAGTAATGGAGTGTGAAAAAAAATATCATATGTTCTAGTTCCTCTTAACCCCAAAGGAAGTGAATTATGTAAGGCCCCTGCTACTTTAAAAATTACTTATGAGGCTAGACAGATGGCTCAGCTGTTAAGAGCACTAGCTGTTCTTCCAAAGGATCCGAGTTCAATTCCCAGCACCTGGATAGCAGTTCACAACTGTATGTGACTCTAGCTCTACGGGATCTGATACCCTTACACAGAACAAACATGCAGTCAGAAACACCACTGCACACTAAAATATATATATAAATCTTAAAAAAAGTTAATTGTATATTTAGGGTTATTCAGAACCAGAACTAATCACAAAGCAACAGTGCAGATGAATAAGCCAGTACCTCCTTAATGTGCAGCTCAGAAAAGGCCTCTGGAGAGTCTCATGTGTAATAAGACTGGTAGATAGGACAGCCATCTTCCAGTTAACTCCCCAAAATGACGAATACAAACGGAAAGAGGAAAGGAAATCGGTATATGTTCTCTAGGCCTTTTAGGAAACATGGAGTAGTCCCTTTGGCTATATACATTCAAATCTACAAGAAGGGTGGTACTGTAGACAACAAGGGAATGGGCACTGTTCAGAAAGGAATGCCCCATAAGTGTTACCACGGAAAAACCGGAAGAGTCTACAATGTCACCCAGCATGCTGTGGGCATCATCATAAACAGGCAAGTTAAGGGCAAGATTCCGGCCAAGAGGATCGATGTGCGGATTGAGCACATCAAGCACTCGAAGAGCAGAGACGGCTTCCTGAAGCGGGTGACGGAGAACAATCAGAAGAAAATGGAAGCCAAGGAGAAGGGCGCCTGGGTTCAGCTGAAGCGCCAGCCTGCGCCACCCAGAGAAGCGCACTTTGTGAGGACTAACGGAAAAGAGCCTGAGCTGCTGGAGCCCGTTCCCTACGAATTCATGGCCTAATGTACCAAAGGAAATAAAGAATCAGAATGCAAAAAAAAAAAAAAAAAAAAAAAAAAACCTGGTAGACAATAAGGTCTGTTATCAAACACTTGCTTCATATAAAGAGCTAACTTAATAAATCTTTAGATTTAGATTCAACAAACTCATTTATGATGAGGCAACTAAGGCACAAGGCTGTTTTCCCCAGGGTTAGAGGGCAATGAAACTCAGGATGTGAAATCAGTTAGAATTTATTTATTTTTTTCAACAACTAGGCAGAATGCAATCTATTTAAAAAAAAAAAATTGTGTTCAAGAAGCCAGAAGCCAGAATAAGGTCACACCATACTGCCTTTCTCATTTACTTATGATCTTTAGACCATGTATTAGTAGACTAGCATTAACGAAGTTAATGTAAATAAATATCCCATATAAAATCTAATTAAACATTACAGCATTTGGTACTATGTTATGTCTAAAATGGTAAACTGCCATTCTATGAAGAAAGACCCTGAAAATATACAAAGTACAACTGAAAAAATAATTTGCAGAGCCAGGAGTGGTGGCTGACACCTACAAGCGCAGCCTGAGGGAGAAATGTAATCAGTTCAAGGCCAGTGTGGGTTCTAGACTGAGTTCCCCATGAGCCTGAGATGCTTGGAGACTCACAAAAACCAAACAACAATAAAAACAGAAAGAACTCATCCCCCACCACAAAACTCAAGAATTTGACGATGGCTGAGACTGTCTAAGAAAGGATGATGGAGGGAAGCTCTCCCACTCTGAATACTATCTTGCAACTCCCCAAGACCTCAGCGATCTCTCCAGAAAGCCATTTAGAGTTTTATCGTTCCAAGTCCTTCCTTACACCCCTCTCCTGGCTGGTGCAGTGTCTCTCAGGAGGTCCCGCTGAGTCCTGCCTTACCATTACAGTACTCCAGCTCGATCAGCAGGGTGGTGTTGTCCATGAAGTGATTGTAGTAGGCAATAATGTTGTCGTGCTGCAGCAGCGCCAGAATGACAATCTCATTCAAGGCATCTCGACGCTCCTTCTCAGAAAGTCGGGTCAAATCAACTTCCTTCCACACCACCAGTGAGTCATCCTACAACACAGGAGCAGGAGCATTGTGTTTTCTTCTTGCCTGGCAGTGCACGGATCCATACCCAACCTGTGAGCCTAGAAAGAAAACCTCCTAGAGGGGCAAGGAATGACTCTTTACTCCTTTTAACAGACTGTAAAGGTTCTGCAGTTATTATAATTTGCTAAAGAACTAGGGAAACAAAGCTTCAAGGTAGTATTTTTTTCCGGCTCAGAAAGATGGTTAGTGTTTAAGAGAGTATGTTTCATTTGCAGAGACCCAGAGTTTGATTACCAGTGTCCACTTTGGGCAGCTCACAAATGCCTATAACTTTAGCTCTGGAAAGGCTGACCTCTGAAGACTTCCACTCACTTGCACATACCCACATATAGACAGTGGAAAAATAAAATAAAAATAAGGGCTGCAGAGATGGTTCAGCGATTAAGAGCACAGACTGCTCTTCCAGAGGTCCTGAGTTCAAGTCCAGCCACTACATGGTGGCTCACAACCATCTGTAATGGGATCTGATGCCCTCTTCTGGTGTGTCTGGAGACAGCAACAGTGTACTCACATACATAAAATAAATCTTAAAAAAAAAGTATATAATAATAATAAAAAAAACCTAAATCCTTTTAAAAATACAATGTGATTTTGAGGGCTGATAAGATGCTCAGTGGGTAAAGGTGATTACTATCAAATCTGAAAACTTGAACTTGGTCCCCAGAACCTGCACGGTGGAAGAACTGACTCCCACATACATGCACAAAAAAACAAAAAACAAAAAAAAAAAAACAAAAACAGAACAAACAAACAAACAAAAAAAAACCAAAAAACAAAACCAAAAAACCCCGAAAAAAATTCAAAACAATACTTTATTGCTACCCTTAATTGGTACAGTATTAGTTCCAGGTGTTAGTATTAGATGAGACTTGATCTTAGGGATTGTGTTGAGGGATGTTGGTGATCCCTATTCATAATTCGGCCTGTGGCAGAGCTGGAATATGAGGAAGAAGAGAAATGCGCAGCAGCATCTCCATCTGACAACAGGGCCTTATAAAATGCAAGTATTAAACCTGCCTGGTTTCATAAACTTAAAACTTCATGATTTTCATTTACTCTTTCTGAATAAGACCCTTCGCACAGCCCTCTGCTTTTTAAATCCTCGTTAAGTTAGAGTCACTTCCACGAAGACTGACCTACCCTTTACTCCATTTTGGGATACTTCTTTTAGCTTCTTAGTGTACCAGAACTGACATTAACGTTCCTTTAAAATACCTCAGCAAGGCCTTTCAAACTTGCTTTTGGAAAACTTCAAACTTTTTACCATACATGTAAATATGACTCCTTCTCAGGCCTTGCACACGGATAGTCCTCAGTCCTTTTTTCTCCTTTGGATATCCACACCTGGACAGTCCTCAGTCCTTTTTTCTCCTTTGGATATCCACACCTGAGACCCTGTTACTAACATGACTGGCCTTCTTGCTGAACTATAACCTAGAGGGAGAGGGTTGTTTCTAAGAAGCTTTGTAAGTTCATATCTTATAAATACCATGTGACAGAGATAACGTCATACAGTTCTGAGAACTGTGATAAAATTAACTCAAAGCTAGTAATCGGGTTTAACATAATATATAAGACAAAGATAGGAAACTGGTGCTCAAACCTTGAGTAAGTGAGCCACTTAAATATACTGACTAAAAACCTAAAAAATAAAAGTGATGTTCATTTTTGGCCACAAATAAGAATGCAGACGACTACAGATGATAATGTTCACTAATGGGTTCCTGGAATAGAAGGAACACAACGATAATTTCTTACAACTGCCTTTCTTCCATCTTTCAGTCTTAGATATATGCTGGGGGCTGGATGTATGGCTCAATGGTAGAATACCTTCTGAGGATTGACAGAGCTTGTTTTATAGCTAGCACAAAAAGTGCTGGCTGAGAGCAGACACTAGAATTGCAGGTGCATGAATCACCTTCTGCAACCTCAGCAAGTTCTCATTAAATGTTTACCCTAAAGCTAGAGCTGTAATGCTGTAGCGATTAAACCCAAGTTATGGCTAGTTTTGGGGAATAGAATCATTACTGCAGGGCTTTAAATCAGTACACTTTCTTAATTTTGTAGTCAGTGATCCATGGGTTACTCCAAAGGTTGTGAACTTATGCAGGAAGGTGGGAAAAATGACTTCGCTTCTCTAGGTTCTCAAAGAAAGGGGTCTCTGTTTCCCCAGAACCAGCTACACCAATAAAGTATTTGTCTTATATAATCACTGAAGAAAAGGCAAGGAGAAGACAAACAAACAAGCAAGGAAGCAAAAAACAAGACACAATGATTTTTCTGGTGATCAAGGAACTCCTCCAACTGAGTGATCATTTATGAAAAAAAAAAAAGTTAACTACAGAAGTAGCCGAGAGTGTTGTAATCTGTGGCTATCTCTCTCCATCCCGACCTTGAACAGCTATATGAAAGGAAGTAAGCTTTTATAGTCTGTTCCTAATGTGAGAAGCTCCTTCGTTTGGGTCTCAGAATAGCTTTTAAAACGGTGAAGAAGCTCTTGGGGGTGTGGGAGAAGGCAATTACAAATGGGAAAACTACAACTCAAAAGACCGCTCAGTGAGTGACTCGCTCAGTTCGCCCAGTGACAGCAGTGATCAAACCAATTTCCCAGAGCAGGTGAGGCGAAAGCACGGTGGGGCCCCTGAGACATAAACCCCAAGGGACGCCTGAACATAGAGGTCTCAGGGCAAGCAGCGCTATAAAGCGGGACCAGGAAAGAGGGCGCGGGGAGGCCCGGCAGCGGCCGGAGCCGAGGGCCGCTACCTCGGTGCGGCGGTACAGCGTGGCCTCCCCAAAGGCGCCGCGGCCCAGGACGCGGATGGGGATGTAGTGCAGCTCCTCCTGCTCCGCCGCCCCGCCGGCTCGGGGCCCCGGACTAGCGCTGGGCCCCGGACCCGAGTCCCCGCCACTCCCGGACTCGCTTCCGAAGTCCGAGTTGATGGAATCGCAGTGTCGCTCATACTCGCCCAGCACGGACATGGCGGAGGCCGCAGCTCCGCAGGACCCTCCTGCGTATCCACGGCGGGCAGTGCCGGCCGCGTAGCGCCTCACTGGCCTCAGACGCCAGTCACCGGCTTAGGCGGCCCAGCGGCCCAGGGAGCTTCCATGGTGGCTCCTGCCCCCTGACCCGGAAGCAGTTTCGCGGTGTTTCCGGCTCCCTGGGATTTTTCCTCCGCCTTCGCGTGCCCACTTGTTGCAGATGCGTCCTGCACACCCTGGGGCATCGCTGGCCTTCGCACCTGTGAATGTCTTGTAAGCTGAAGAGCGACCACACAGCGGACTTGCAAACTGCTTCCCTACAGACCCTACCAGCTCTCCAGTTCGCGCCAGACTTTGGAGGTGGTTCAGGCGTCAAGTTAGTCCCAAGAGCTCTGACTGTTAGCAGTCACTTGACTCGTTGGGCATGTCTTGTTTGTAGAGATATTGTAGTAAAGATAATAGAGTAAGCTAAAAACATTTGACTTCTGACATCTCAGTCAGTAGGTTAGGATCTTTCTCCTAGGACCACCATAGGTCCGCTCTTGACGACTTGTAAAATACCTTAGCCCCACTTGATGCCATTTTTTCATTTTCCCCTCCCTTCTCATCTTCCAGATTCAATATGAAGCATTTCTGAAACATCAGATGCCAGACATTCACCGTATTTGAGAAAAGAGAATGGATATCAAGGGAACCGCAATATCATCAATACAGTTTCATTATGTTACTTTAAACAACTTCATAACTACTGTGAACTTTAACAATTCTTTTTTTTTCTTTAAGTCTAAAGTTGCAGGACTATGACCACCACAAAATTACCTAAGTGGGGACTATGCTAAAGAGTTTTGTTTCGTTCTTGTAGTATAGCCCCAAATCCTTACAATACTATGAACACAAGGTGTATGTGTCTGTTGGGGGTGGGGTGGGGACCAGGTTTTTACCTGATACAGCTAGTTAGGAGGAGCTCTAGAGTCAAACCCTGCAGTCTGGTCCCCAAATTAGGAAAGGGCAGGGTGTGATGAAACTCAGAGGTTATGGGGCTGGTGCCAATACACTTGTTGGGTAAAAGCAGGAAGTACCTTTTGTATGTGGTACAGTTTGCTATATCATGCGGACAGTGGAAAACTAAAGCAAAGGACTATGTGATTAGAGCTCTATGTAATCAAGTCTGTGTATGCATATATATGATGGTGGGTTGTGCTTCCATGACACACATGTGGTGGTCAGGATAATTTTGTAGTTTCTTTCTTTCTACCATGGGTTCTGAGGATTGAATTCAAGTTGCCAGATTTGTATGTCAAGAACCTTAACCCAGAGTCATTTTACTGGCTTTCAGTGCTCTAATCTTCTGAGGAAATCTGCTTAAGCTTCCTTTCTCTAGCACAGTAACTAAAACATCCTTTTGCTTAAGTGCCCAGCTCACTTATTACTTTGGTCACCTTAGGGAAAGACCTAATTTCCATTTTACAAAGAACTCAGAAAGCCATGTAGAGAACAGAGACGGGGGGGGGGGGGGGGGGGGGGGGAGGCGATCAGCTAGGCGGCAATTTCTGTTCTAAGAGGTACTGAGGCAGTCTCACTGAGTGAAGAGGTTCAGATTTCAGAACTCCATCTGGGGGACATTTAGGCTTGGTGATCAGGTGGAACGTGGTAAGGCAGATGCAGGAAGTCTGGGAGTTTGGTCTAGGTTAACTCAGTAGATCTCAAACACAGGAGGAGGACAAGATTGGTGTGGTATGAAGGCTGAGTTCATACTCTACACTTCATCAGTGTTCCATTTAATATTCGGTGACATTTAGCAATGCATCTGGATAGTAGACCACTGTAGACTTCTGTTGTCTGAATCTGTCTGGATCCAGTATTTACATTATGTAATGATAGTCTGCTTGTATGATGCTCACACTGAACTAAATCTAACTCCTTTTCGCGTCTAGTCCAAACTAACACAGGCCTCCCAACCCATTACCATGGCCATTTTAAGGATGCTTATCTATCACATTTTGATGTTTACAGCTTTTATTGCTATTTCCATTTGTTAGAACGCCAACCCCATGAGAGCTTGGGCCTTGCCTTTTCATTGCTATCTATCATCAGTATACAGAAACCTGTGTGGCCTAATAGTAAAGACTTAAAAAACAAAACAAAACAAA
This sequence comes from Micromys minutus, assembly GCF_963924665.1. NCBI lineage: Eukaryota > Metazoa > Chordata > Mammalia > Rodentia > Muridae > Micromys > Micromys minutus. The sequence goes on from NC_137969.1 coordinate 229,346,418, forward strand.
CATGCCCAGGGGGTGGGGGATTGTTGAATGACTATCAGGTTGTTACCCACAAGTCTGTCACACTGCCTTACTGAGAATGCCTGTTCACTAATGTTGCTTTCTGAATGCCCTAGGTTATACAAGTCTTTCTGATTTTGAGTTCTCTTATTTAACAAACACGGGTAGTACCTTCATGTGCCAGGTGCTGGGTTGTACAACACAGAATAAACATGGGTCCTACCCTCATGGGGCTCATAGTCTTCCAAAGAACAGGAAATAACAAGGCAGTAATAAATTTGTGTAGGTAAGCGCTTTTCAAGGTTCCCAGAGGTATTTAGAAGGTGTGGATGGAAGCTGAACTTGCTGGTTATGGTTCTCAGGAATACCCAAATCAAAGTATTAATAGTGACGAGCAGGCACTGTGAGAATAAAATTGCCTCTTATTTATCTAGGCACAGTAGATTTTAGCTAAACTACTCTGTTAAACAGAGTAGAAAGTCATTATATATTTGAGCTGATATGATGGGGAAAATCAGATTACTTAAAATTATAAGCATTAACTTTCAGTCCAAGAAATTAAGTCTTGCGGAAGTCTAACAATTCATCTTCTTACTCCTTTTCATTGAAGAACTATTTAGCTGTCTTTAACTTGACTGCCTAAAACTGAATGGCCTTAATTATAATGCTTATATATCTGAAGTTTAATTAGTGGAATGTCCTTTTGCATCTTAGAGTATACAGAAAGTTCACGCCAAATTCATTAGAATGAACTAAAATTAATTTTAATTTTTTTGAGACAAAACTTTCATGTTGCAACCCAAGCTGGCCTGGAACTATGTGGCATACACTAGCCTCAAATTTACAATATGCTTCCTGCTTCAGCCTCTCAGTGCTAGGTGTTAGTCACATGCCCAGCCTAAAACTAACCTGTAAATACCCATAAATCTTGAGCTCCTCAACATTTATTTTAAAGGCCTTTGGTCAAAACAGACCATTTTCATATTTTAACAAACGAACAATATAGTATGTTGCCAGTTACTAATTTGTGAACGGCAAACCACCAGGACCCATAAAATTACTGGAAAAATTTGGTCACCAAAGACCAAAGTCTGCACTTCCACTGTCTGCTGTTAGAGCCACTAACACTGGCCTTCAAAGGGTTTATATTAAAATAGGAAACATGGCTCATTTTTACTTTGATGATATGATGGCAATAATATTTATAACATACTAGTTAAATGCATTGCTGATACTTATTTCCTCTTTTTACTTTTTTGTGACACTGCAACATTTTAAATTATGTATGTGGCTCATGTATGGGAGGACATCACCAAACAATTTATAAAGTATGTAAATATAAATTCCATTGTTGGAACATTCATTTCTAAGTGTTTTATTAATTATTTTTATTTGTATGTATGAGTTGAGTGTAAATACATACAAATAAATGTTTGTATGTATTCATTTGCCTCCATGTGTATACATACAGTAGTATATGTTTATACCTGGTTGCCCATAAAGCTCAGCAGGCACTCATGGAACTGGAAGTACAATGTGGGTACTTCCACATTTAATAGGAAGCAAACAATTAATAATGCTCTTCTGCAAGAGCAGCAGCAAGTGCTTTTTACCACTAGGCCATCTCTTCAGTCCCTATTTATCAGTTTTGCTGAGCTCACTAAGCTCTCTAAAGCATCAGTGAGAAAACACTTCAGTGTGTATGTATGCACATACAAGTTACAGGACAGCCTTTTGTGTCATTCCTCAGGAGCCATCCATCTTGGTTCCTCTGAGACATAGTCTCTCACCAAGACCTAAAGCTCAGTGATTAGGCTAGGCTTACAGGCAGGCCAAAGAGCCCCAAGGATTCACCTGTCTCTGCCTTTCCAGTACTGGGATTAGAAGCACAGGTCACCTCTTATAATCAAGCTTCTTACACAAGTGCTAAGAGTCAAACTCAGGTGTTCATGATTCTGTACGCTCATGACTTATCTTCTCAGCTCCCACCATGCACTTTTTAAAAATTATTTTATTTATATGTGAGTACACTGTAGCTGTCTTTAAACACACAAGAAGAGAGCATCTGATCCCATTACAGATGGCTGTGAGCCACCATGTGGTTGCTGGGAATTGAACTCAGGACCTCTGGAAGAGCAGTCAGTGCTCTTAACCACTGAGCCATTTCTCCAGCCCCCACCATGCACTTTTTGATGTTAAAATATACTTGGCCAGGTATAGTGATTCATCCATTCAAACACAATTTTTGGACGATTGAGTCAAGGAGACTACTATGAGTTTGAGGCCAGTCTAGCTTACACAGATTCTGTCTTAAACAACAAAACAAAAAACTGGAAAACCGTGTTAAAAAAAGATTCACAGTAGGCTATGGATTTACAAATAAACTGTATGTATGTGTGGACAGCTAGTGATCTATAAAACACTTCATGTTGGCTTTTAGAAAGAAGATTCATGGGGAGATGGAGAGATGGCTCAGCAACTTAAGAGTACTTGCTGCATTTCCAGAGGACCCAAGTTTGATTCCCATGGCAGCTCACAACTGTCTATAACTCCAGTCCCAGGAGATCTGACACCTTCTTATGGCTTCCCCAGGTGTGCAGACATATATGCAGGCAAAACACACATAAACATAATAAAAAATTTAGAAGCAATTTTTACAAAAAATATTAAGAAGTGAAAGGGGAGGAGAAATTGCCCTTTGTTGTCTGTGGTGCAGTTTACCCAGAGAGGCCCCCCCCCAAAATAAATGAATAAAAGCAAAGTCAAAACACCCTAGGGTTTTACACTTCTGGAACAGAAGCAAGGAACTCTGGGGAAAAAACTCCTCATCGAACTCCAGTGGTAGCTGCAAGAAAAAAAGCTACAGAGCTTACAGTCCAGACCCTCTGAGGACATACAAGGAAATGACTAGTGACATAAGAAATATATGTATGTAAAAGTTGCTAGTTCAAATACAAACTTTATCCATCTGGAGTAAATCAGTGACAACATTTTTTTTCTTTAATTCATCAGGTTTAACTCCATGTACTTTAAAAAGCAGCAATATAGAGGAATCGTTGCTAACCCAGACAAAAGGGGCACTAAAGATCAACAGACAAGTACAACTCAATGGTTTCTGCTAGCCTTTATTTGTGAAAGTTTACACAAAAATCTCCAACAGGTGAGCCTGTATAAATCCCACATGCCTCTTCCCATTAACAAAGAGAAGATAGCTCTGATGGGGGGGGGGGGGTTCAGGACAATGGTATGGAACAAGGCTTATTGAAACTATATTCTCTGATTATTTTGAATATGCTGAAAATGGAGGGAAGCAGATATTATACCTGTTTATGAAGCTGATAAGCTTTTGTGCTAGCCTGCTGTCAAAGGCAAATGCTCTTCAAGCACAATGTCCGAGTTGGTTGTGTTTGGCATGAATTAAAACAAACAGAAGGACGAAAGAATTTCAGTTCTACAAAACTTAAGTTTACAGTTGTTCTTGGAAACAAAAACATGGACAAAATGCTCTATTTTCTCCTCTCTGAGAATATTTTTCATAACAGAAAACTAATAAAGTGGCTGTCATTGCTCCTTAAAGAGGGGAAGGCACAAGTCAGAAAATAGGAGTCTCTTGTCAGGCTAATGGTTTTGCATTTAAAAGTCCACAGATGGATTTTTGACCCAAGTTTATTCTTTTGTTTATTCTTTTCATACTTAAATTGTTCTTCTGTCACTTGATATATGAATGTTACAGATTTCTGATCATCTGCTGTTGCCATGGTGAGGACTTGAATGCTAAGATTTTAGAAGTGAGACCTATCATTTTTCAACAGCAGATGGCACTGTTGTACCAGAGAACACTTGATGCCATGCATGAGGAGTTCAAGGGAGTCACAAGACAAAGGCTTTTGAGTTTATAGTAACTGGAACCTTAACAGAATAACCTGAGATCGAACCACATAAATCAATCCTGTTCACCTTCGTACTTCATCCAGGTCATTTTAGCGGTGTTCTCTGATAACTTCAATATTCTACTTCTTTACCGTAAGCAACACGGGCCTAAGTCCTGTAATTCTCAGAACTGCAATTAAGACAAGCCCTATAATAACAGGTCATCAGGGTTAAAAGATTACCCACTTTCCCGGGAGTGGGAGAGACCTTAGCTGATAAATGAGTATTTCTACCGTTTACAAGCATTTGTACCTACTCTCCCCCCTAGTGCTGGCAGTCAGGCCCAGAGCCTTTCATGTTCTACCTACCACCCTGAGGTACACACTCCAGAACTGCCTAAAACTCCCAGATGAACCTTGGCTTTGTTTTTACATGTATTTTCAAGTATTAACTATCTGTGACTTTTCCAGATGTCCAAGTTAAACTCCGTATGTCCAAGTCTCAGAGATAACACTGAAGAACAGGAATTAGATCAGTGATTGGCCATGCATGAAGGGCTGGTAAAATGTACTCATGTTTCCTGGTAGAAGTTATGTGAAAAGTTCAAGCAACCACCCATTTGATCGAGATGGACTCAACACACAGAGAACTCAACAGTGAGGTGAACAAATGATCCACATAGAAAAAAAAAAAAAAGCCACCAACAGACATTTCACTGACAAGGACATGGATGCAAATGACAAGCACAAGAAAGGATGCTCAACACCATCTGCCATTAGGAAATGCAAATTAAAACCATAATGAGATTTACAGGCACCTACTCAAGGGGCTATGTTAAAATAACAATGATAAAGACTGACAAGAATGTGGAAACGTAACATGCTATGCCACTCGAGACAAGAGCAGGGAAGCTTCTTTTAGAACTACATGTGCTTCCCACACAGCATAGCAAGTGCCCTCTTAAGCATTTATCCCAGAGGGATGAAAACTTACATTCACGTAAGAACTTTAGTAGTTAAGGGCCAAATCTCCAGGCCCAGCTATATGACCTTTAAGCACAATGCAGTGCCATCCATAACCAGGAGGAAAATCAGGATGTGCAACACCTCGGCGGGTCACCTCATGGGAATTATCCTGAGTGGAGAAAGTCAACCTCCAAAGGTTATACTCTTGATGACCCATTTACATAACAAGTTACAAAGGTTCAGAACCAGTGAGCAGATTAGGGAGCCAGAGCCTAAGGTGAAGAAGGGAGTGGCTAGCTACAACAGTGCAAAATGAAGACCACGTGATGGAACTACTCTACCTTGAAATATGACCGACAGAGTCTACAGGTGATAAACTAGACAGAACTAAACACACATACACAAAGACTTCAAGCAGTTGAGCACAAACATTTTAATGGTCTAAAATGAGATTTTCTTTTAAGAGATTATCTACAGTTCAAAGCTCACTTTTTTATGTGTCCCACCCATGACCCTTTTAGAAGAGATAAAATTATGAAGGATATCACCAAAAGCTCTGTAAACATTTCATCTTAGGACCAAGAGAAGTTCAAGGTGTTTTCACAAGGAAACCAAAAAGACAACTGATATGAAAGAGCTGACCTCGGTCAGAGGAATCTTGGGAAGAGAACTAGAGTGAAGGACCAAGGTGATGAGCAAGTGGGAGACAAAAAGCAAACAGCTCAAACAGATCCTGTGAGGCGACCCAGGATGAATGCTGGCTTTGGCGTTATCTGGGTAACCCCTATTTGTTGTTTTGTTTTTTTTTCATAGGCGACTTTAATAATCTTGTTGCAAAACCAGTCCGAATCCTACTGCTTTAAAAAGTCCTCGTTGACTTGTTGGGTGTAGGTAGTGCCCATGTTCTCCCACACCAAAAGAATCAGTTCTGGCAAGAAAGCTCAGCTGTGCCTTGATGATACTGTTAGCGGCTTGGCCTTGAGTTAGGCCAGGCCCAACCCAGCGATGTTCTGCTGGCTCCAGGGGACAGAATATTGAGCCTCTTACTCTATCAACTTCTTGGCCTTGAAGAAGCGACGCAGGTAGAAGACCTGCCATGTGGCTAGTCCAATGAGGCAGAACATGGAAAAGATGCTGAAGTACAGGACACGGGTGTTTGTGGACTCTAAAGAAACAAAACAATACAAAAACATTGTAAATGGAATGAACTAAGTTGCTTCAGTTGGCTAAACAATGGCCAGGGAGGAAAGACAATTAATTAACCTCATTTTGTCCGTAAGTCTCAGGTTCAAACAATTAAAGAAAGCAAGCAAGCAAAAGTGGGTAGGAGAACACACCTGTGATTTCAGCACTTGAGAGGCTAAGACAGGAGGATCCTGAGTCAGGCCAGCCTGGGCTACGCAGCAGAACCCTGATAAGAAGCAGTACCTCAGTGGTACACCACTTTCTTAGCATGCACAAGGCTATGAGTTCCAGCTCTAGCTCTGTTTCCTTGTGCTTTGTTTTGAGTCCCATTTAAAACATTAAAAATTACAAGTTGGTATCACTTTGCTACAAGCTAACCAAACATAAGGTCATTTACACATCACAAAAAAAAAATTAATTCTTCTGAAAACCTAGTTAGCTGATTTACCTTTTAGTAACAATAGCCCTGAAGAAGCAATTGTCTTTCCCTAAATCATATTCCACTTTTCCCAAATTGAGAAATACTCTAGTATTCAGTGTCCAGAGTCTGTCTCCTTTCTAGCTCACTCACCATTGGTGTCCCTCATCTCCTCTTCACGCTTCTTCATGTAGGCAAAGTCATTAACAATGGACTCTGAAAGGTCCTCGAGCCGTCTTAACTCCACCTCCAGTGGTTTAAGTTTCTCGACTTTTGCAATCTGGAAAAGATCAGAATTAGAACCCGACTCCCTGAAACCACTGCTCAAGTAAAGAACACCAAAGCACAAAACAAAACAGACACCCGGAGGAGCAGAGTCTCCTCCTTTCCAGCCTCGCACTGCACTATACCTGTAAAGAAGTAGTGTAGGGCAGGAGCTAGCCAGTGTTGGATGGAGCCCAAAAGAAGTGGGGGAGGGGTGTGAACAGAATGCACCATCTACATGTCTGTATACACACTCAAGTCTTCTATCAATCATCCTAAGGTATTTTAAAATTCGGCTTCCTTTCTCTAAAAACTGTACTTTTCCACCTTCTATCTTTAATTCTGATTAAGATTTCTTTAAGATATGTGTAGTAGTGATTCATGTAAACCCAGCATTCAGGAAGATCTCCAGAACAAGGTAGGCCTAGAGTACAAAAAAGATTTCAAAACAAGGCTAGGGAGATGCTGTAATAGGCTCAGTGAATGGTCACTTGCTATGCAAGCAAGAATACCCACGCTCATCTTCAGCATCCATGTTTTTAGGAGTTGGGCATGGTGATGCATTCTTGAAACTTCAACTTTGCATTGTGGGGTGGAGACATGAAGGTGAGGGAGGACCCTAACTGAAATCGTGAGTTGAAAGCTGGGCGAGACATTCTATTTCAAAAAAAGAGTTGGAGAGCAACAGAGGAGGGTGCACCACTTCCAGCAAAACCACTTCTTTACAGGTACAGTTCAGTGGAAGGCTGAGATTCTGTTTCTCCAGACTCCTGACTGTAATAACACCCCACATTGCCTTTTCATTCTCTGGTAGGCTACAGACAGAGTCATATTAGGTCAAATGTACACAGAAGAAGAAAGCATGTGTACCTATGGTATCACAGAGTAACTAAAAAACAAAACCAAAAAACCAACAGGAGGATCCTGTTTGCATATATAAGTCGTATAACACTGGGCTTGATTATGTTCAGAGTTAAGAGAAATCATACAGTTGCTCAATAAAACCACCCTAAATCTACCTTGATAGCTCTTTAGTTCTCTTTCAGAAGCAGCTATAGTTACCAACTCACCATAAGGTTTTTCAGACCCTATTAGAAGATATAGTGTTTACAATTTTATAGCTTTTCTAGCTGAGGGTCCAAGGTTGCTATTAACCTAGTATTTATCTGCACAAAATTCCCCAAGGAAAGCCAGGAGTAGTGGTACATGTCTTTAATCTCAGTACCTGGGAGGCAGCAGCAGGCAGATCTCTGTAAGTTCAAAGCCAGACAGGTCTAGATCGTGAGTTCCAGGACAGCCAGGGCTACATGGTGAGATCCCATATCAAAGAAACAACAACAAAACCCCCAAACCAAACAAATACCCAAGGAAAAGGTATTAATAAGACATATAATAAACCAAACTTAGTCTGTTTAACATCTTCCCCCTTGCTCTGTACTTCCCCATCCAAAGTTTCCCTAACAAGACAGAGAAAGGCAATAGTACAAAACTTCTCAGACATCAATTATTTAAGGGTCCCCAAATAGAAACTTGCAAAAAGGAACTGGAAGTGAAACTGGGTTGTGCTCTGCCAGCTAGAAATATATATGTATATGTGTGTATATATATATATATATATATATATATATATATATATATATATATATATATATATATATATAATTAAATATTTATATATTTGCCATATGTACACATACATACATACATACATACATACATACATACATACATACACACACACACACACACACACACATGCTAAGGATTGTTGTCAATGAGGCTGGCCTGGGTTATAGAGTGAGAAAACACACACACACACACACACACACACACACGCACGCATGCATTTGGGAGGTAAATCAGGAGGATCTGAGGCTCTAGGGCAGCCTTGACTACCATACAATAAATCTGAGGAGAGCCTAGGTAAGCTACATAAGACCTTAAACAAACAAACAAATGGATGAATTAAAGGTGAACAATTATACTAGGTCAGAGGGGTCTGGTTAAATTTCTCAGACTAGTAAAGTTTGAGAACTTTCCAGTTTTCCCACTGCTACTACTCTCACGTTTGTAGGCAAAAGCATAACCCTTTAAAAGAAATTCCACGTGTGCTCTCCAGAAGACCCTTGCCCAGGACTAAACATCAGTCTCTATGCATAGTCAGTTCAAATATAAAAAGCAAAATCTCATGGCTGGGCCCAAGCTTCACTAGCATGCACAAAGCCTTGGGTTTGATCCCCAGTGCTGCAAGTAAAATTTGAAAGGAAACAAAAATCTACCACCACCCTAACAGCTGTTCTGATTGTCTAAATGCCTGACTTAATGCTCCAAGTTCTAGAAGAACACCAGCTTGTATGTTTCATGAAGACAGACCAGTACTCTGCTTTATTCCCCCTAAGGCTGAAAATAAGCCCCCCACACACCAAAAAAGCTTGATAAAGGCAGACCATGACAATGTGAAACAAATATTCCAGTAGGGGGTGCAGTGCGACTCTCCTGATATATTCATGTAGCCATTAAATAATCAGCGTATTAGAGGAACTAGGTACTCATTTTATGAGTCCATCATTTTACAGAGAAGGAAACTAAGCATTCCACAGTCACTCAAACTTTTTAGTAGCAGACTATAATTTTCAGTGGCAGACCAGACTAGACTAAGATGGTCTCTTGAATCTCTACCCAGGCTCAGGCATTTATTTAGCATCAAGACAGAAAATATGGGCTATACGACAAAACTAAAGAACATAATCCTTGAGTTCAGAAGCATACTATGTCTTTCTACCCAATCCTACTTACCTTCAAGTGCTAACTATGAAGACTCTCCTGTCACCCCGTCTATGACACCTCTCTCCCAACCCTGAAGCTATGACTGGTACAATCAGCACTCATACGCTGCCCCATTCATTCATTATAGTTCTGACTTGTATCTTGAGTCCAGCTCCAAGAGATTACCTAACATGCAGCACTGGCTTCAAAGGAGCCAGCTTTCTCAAGTACTGTGGCTCCTTAAGCACGTGCTTTATGTTTGAAGGGAACTCTGCCTCTCTTCTCCATAAAGCCCAAAATCCCACAATATTTACCACTTTAACATGACTAATTCATATTGCTTAGAAAAAAAACTAAAGCCATGTGGCCTTTCCCTGACTATGTACCTTCAGAGCATCAATAAATTAAGCTTTTCCTAAAATGGATCTATGTCTGCCACTCTGATAATAACTTGCATTCAGAGAGTTCCCAGATGTATCTGGACAGGTACTGAGAAGATCACTAAGTTGCAAGCGAAAAACTAAAACTTAGTAAGCTCAACAGCTTCAAGATTCATGGAAAAAGCCTCCTGCTGCAGTCACAGTAATCTGCTACCTTCATGGCCTGCCTCAAAAAGCCATCAGTTCCCATAAGCTCCATAGGCTAAACAATAAATGCAAGGGGCATGAAGTCTAACACAAGATTAAGAACAAGATTCAAGGACCAATTCCCAGGCACAGGGGAGGTGCACAAATCACAAGCCTGTTCCCACCAGTTCAGGAAGCCAACCAAGAGGCTGTCTGAGCTGGGTTCATAGAACAGTGCCAATCTCAGGCACTGAACTTGAGAGCTCTCACTGGCAATGTCCAGGATGGCTCAGAGAAAGGAGGCAAAACCCTAGGTTCAAGTGCCTTCCTCCTTCCTACAGCATTCAGAGAACCAGAACATTTGGAAATTCTTTAGCTGTGGCCTCAACTGTGTTTGGGGCACCTACTGATAGAATGGCAGACTAACAGAATCTAGCTAAAACAGGACTTCCTTATGTTGAAAGTGCGGACATCTACAGGAAGAAAGGTCATGCACAGTCAGAAGTTAGGGCACAAACTGCCTTTGTCCCCCCCCCCCCCCCCCAGTTACACAATTAGGGAATCTATCCCTGTAAACAGCTACTCTACTTGACAAAAGAACAAGCTGCTTTTAAAAAAAAAATTAGAAAACAAAAAGGCTAGATTCATATACTGAATCTAAGAGATACTGCCATAACTCTTGCAGAGGCAAGGCAGTAGCAGAAGTCCTTAAAACACAAGGGACCAAATATCGACTTCTGTGTACAGAGTACTCTTTCTCTTTACATTATAGCCAGTGTTCTGTCTCCCAGATATAAAATACTCTATATTAACACTATATAGCAATTTTACTAAGTCCCTCATAACATTTCAAACAGGCTATTGTGTTACTATGTCCCACTATTAAGACAGTGATTAGGCTGAGTGTGGTGATACAGGCTGGCAGTCCTAAGACCTTAGACAAGCTAAAATAATCAGACATATTAAAACAAATGATGGTTTGAACTTAGCTAGGGGGCCTGCATAGTTGAGTTCCAGGCCAGCTTGGGCTATATGATGAGGTTCTGTCTCAAACAATCAAGCATTACTGAATTTTATAGGACAACAGAGGATTTTGGAACTGAGTCCACATTCTTGAGATGTTGGATGTGAAGAAAATTAAAGAAATATGATGCCTTCTTGATGTGAAATAGTTCAAATCCTTTTGGGATAAAGGGTCTCCATTATCTCCAGAGCTTAAAATTAAATGTCTCAAAAACCCTAAATATGCTCAGTGCTCTCTGGCAATTAACCAACTAGAGAACAAAATGTTTCTGTTGTCCTTATCTCAGCATAGGAGTTATTAGCCTGGGACAAGTCACAGCTATTTCTAAGCAAGGTCCAAAGAGTCTAGGAGATTAGCCACAGACCCCAAAACTGACTGATTTTGGCCTGTCATAGCTACTCTGCTTTTGCCTCAATCTGTGCTGGTGTTGGGACCTGGGAGGAGGGAGATCATTAAAGAAAGTGGTGGGGAAGAGTTCGTGATCAGGAAGCAGAACCTTAGAGCTGTGTTGTAATCATGTGCGTAAAAAGCTTAGGATACGCCAGACATCCGAAGCAGGAAGCAGGCAAAGGAAGCGATGTAGTTCCTTTCCTCTAGGGATTCCCCTCTTATATTAAGCAGAAGGTCAGAAAAGATAAAACCCTTTCCCAGTGTTAGTAACACCTAGGGATACTGGAAATGCCAGAAATTTTGGTTCCTGTGCGATGTGGTACGATGGTACACACACACCACTCTTTACAAAAGTCAAAGTGACACCATTGTTTTGGGGAAAATATGCTATGTTTTCAGTTTAACAGGGCTTCAGGTACCCCGTAATTTAATACATACTTAATGACAGAAAAAAGTTACAAGTTATACAGTAGGAAGCAATGTCTCTGTTTCATAGAATTATCCAAGGGTAGAAAAAGCAGCTGCAATGACACACTGCAAACACTGTACCTATTTTTGTCATTCAAAAGAGCTATATTTCCAACACTCCAAGGCTCGGGGGACATGTCTGAGAAGGTCTGGGGGCATCAGAACAAGGAGAGTGGGGGGTGTAGTCAAAACACACACACACACAATTTCTCAAAAAGTAAAATCTTTTCCTAGTATTTTATATCTCATAAAAAGTTTAACATGTTGTAACAGTTAACAAGATTCTTCAGAATCTTGAAGAGTTAAGATTTCACTTTTTCTGGGTGGTAGTGGTATAACCTTTAATCCAAAACTTGGGAAACAGAGGCTGGTGGATCCCTGTGAGTTCCAGGCCAACTTGACCTGCAGAATGAGTTCCAGGACACCCAGTACTACACAGAGAAACCCTGAACACTTGAGCAAGAAAGAAAGAGAACTCTGTGGACTTACAGTCGCTGTGCTACCACTTCCTGACGCACAGCCAACCACTTCCTATCGGCTTCCATTTTAGGACATTTTCCTCCTAAAATCTTGACAGGGCAATGTCTGTTCATCATTTTTCAAATTCTTCTAAATAACTTTAAGCACCTTTTCTTCATATAGTTAGGATACACCAAACATCTATTTCCATTATTCTGTAATAATTCCTACCAGAATAAAATGTGTCTTTCTTTGGGTCAGGATCTTGCAATATAGTCCAGGTTGACCTAGAACTTGCCAAGTAGGCAAGACTGGCCTCACACTGTGATCCTTGTACCTCTACCTCTCAAGCACTGGGATCACAGGTGCGTACCCCAAGAACCTCCTTCAAATCTACTCACTTTTAAAAATAGTTTATTTTTATTTTATATGAATTGGTGTTTTCTTCCATATGTGTCTGTGTGAGGATGCTGGATCTCTTGAAGCTGGAATTATAGACAGTTGGGAGCTGCCATGTGGTTGCTGGGAATTGAACCCAGATCCTCTAGAAGAACAGCCAGTGCTCTTACACACTGAGCATCCGCTCCAGCCCCTCTACTTATTGTTACTATCCCTTCTCTCTTGCAACTCTTTGTGCAGCCCTGCCTTCTTCCTTAATTTAACTGGAAGTCAGTTTTTGGCTACTGGTTCTCAAAAAAAAAAAAAAAAAAAAAAAAAAAGCACAGCTGTTCAAGACTAGTGTTTGAGTCTAAGCCCTAAGATACACACCCACTTGTTGGTTTAAGTGTGTGTGTTGTGTGTGAGAGGGTGATTTTGGGAATTAAAAAACAAAAAAAACCAAAAAACTTTCTTTTGCCTGAATTCATTTTAAAATTTGTGTGTGTTTGTGTGTGTGTGTGTGTGTGTGTGTGTGTGTGTGTGTGTGTTCTGCCCCAGTGCTAATGGCATGATTAAACTCTCTACTATACCAACATACATCTGTACAGACAGCTGCTTCAGTTCATTGGTTATAAACACAGCCAGAATTACTGTTCATCTGTTAATACAACCTTTTGTATCACTAGGACCATTGCTGGCTGTCACATGACTGCTGAGAAAACCACAACCTGTGGGCCAAGTGTGGCCACTGGCCTGATTAGGTCAGATAAGCCTCCCAGCACGACTCCCTCCTGTCTGAAGCACATACCTCTTCATAATTTTTCGCCTCTACTCCATGCTTCATGTCTAGAATCACGAGTTGGTCAGGTATCCGCCCTGTTCCTGAGAAAGAAATCAAAAGATTCATTGTGCAGAATACTTAAAATTCCGGGAAATCACACACCCACCCTCTCTCTCCCCAACCCCTATCTGCTCAATAGAAGGAAACAGTCGTAACTCCGCCCCACCATTCAACAGCAAAGTCCTGGCTAAAATCACCAACACTACAGACAAAGCCTCCATCTGTGCTGGCTGCTGGAAAGCAAACAGGGCATGCTGCTGGCAAACATCTTGAGCAGGACACAAGAGACAGTAACTGGTACAGGGGGCAGACTAGAAAAAAGAAAATTCACAGCCTCGCTGCACTAAGAGAAACTCAAATGACAGCAGCCGGAAGCTGAGTGTGGCATGCACAGCGGCACAGAATGGGCACCGTCTCTACACCTCACCAGCAGTGCCTACCAGATTCTGAGGTGGTCTCAGGGCTACTGCACATGCTAGAATTAGATTGCTTAGAGCAAACCTCAGCATTGAAAGTATAAGCTTTATCTAATATTTGACTTTGATTCAAACATTTTGATCAAGGCAAGGCCTATCTTAGTAGGTGAATAGAACATTTTAGGGATATTCCCACTAAGCATTTGAGAGAAAAGCTCAAAAAACAAATAAATAAAGATAAAAACAAAAGTCAAATGTATAGGTCGAGTATATATAACTCTCAGGAATGATTCTTAGAAGGAAAATGTCTATTTGGGATAAAAGGCCAAAGCAATGTAGCAACTTATCTGATTCAGCCCATCTGAATTAAGATTCTAAACAGGAAAAAGGCAGACTCAAAAATCTCCAGAAAATGGTTCACAATTTCCTGGGTTTTACTATTTATAGAATTAAAAACTGCCTGCATGAAATTAGAAGCCTTAGGCAAATCTAATGTCGATTAAGCACTGGGCTTTCTTAATGTCATTAGCCAAAGGAAATGTTACTGTACCCTTTGCTGCCTGAGACACAGCAGAGATTCTGAAACTGGTGGAAGTCCACTCAAACAGTCCTGATGGAGCTAGAACTGCACCAGCGAGACTTTCCAAGGTCTGTCTGCCTTCAAGTGCTCTGATGGTAACGTAAGACGGACGACAGACAACACATGCACACATGTGCTCGAGCGCGTGCGCGCGCGCGCGCACACACACACACACACATTTTAACTCCAGCTGTAATTGAATGTGGAACACTGAGTCTGAGCTGAGTGTGTACATGTCGAATGTGGGAGCCAGAAGAGCAGGTCAGATCCTCTGGAGCTGGTGTATAAATGGTGCTAGGAACGCAACTCTGTTCCTCTGGGAGAGTAGGAAACACTTAACAAATATGCCATCTCTCTAGCCTCTTTCCTACCTTTTAACATAGGGTCTCATGTAATCCGGGCTAGCCTACAATTCACTATGTAGCTACTAAATCTGACTGTGATCTCATGATTCTCCTGCCTTCACTTCCCAAGTGCTAGAACTGTAGGCATAAGCCAAATATGCAAGGCTGAGTATGTTTACATGACAATAAAGAACAACTTTTGGAGTGACTAGAAAGATCAACTTGAAAGCAAGAGAAAAAACACTATCGGTGAGATTAGGAACAGAGTGAGATGCTGTGTAAACATGAAGACCTGAGTATCTCCAGAATAAGACAGACATGTAAAATCCAGACATGGTAGTGCATGCCTGTAATTCTATTGCTCCTATGGAATGGGACTAAAGGTCAAGTCAAGAAAGCCTTGGAGCTCTCAGACCACTAGCCTATGTTCTCAGCAACAAAGGCAGAAGCAAGGACCAAGACCTGCAGTGGGTTGTTTTCCGATCACACATGTGCTGCAGCACACAGGTCCCTGCACTCACATATACAAATGTTCAGGGCACACACACACAGGTGCAACCATATACCCATGCAAAAATTTTAAATACTCTAAGAAACAAACAAAACCAAGAAACATCCCAAACTAAATAACTCTTCGAACTCAAAACAAGGCTTCCACAGGTGCTTTCTGAGCCAATAAGTCTACAGTCAAGGCAGCCAGGATAGCCTCTGTGCCCAAATCCCATGTGTACTCTGAAAGTGACAATACCCATAAATGTGATGCTTCTTCATTTAGAAGTGGGAAAGATGGATCAGTAGTTAAGAGTACTTGTTGCTCCTGCACAGGGCTTGGGTTTGGTTCTGAGTACCCACATGGCATTAAAACAACCACTCTTAACTTAATTCCAGGGGATCCTATGACCTTTTATGGCCTGCTCAGGCAACAAGTATGCGTATGGTACACATACATACATACATAAAATAAATTCTATAAATAAATAAGTAAATAAATAAATAAAACCTGAGAGGGTGATGTCCTGGTTAGTGTTTTCTCAACTTGACACAAGATATAGTAATCTGGGAAGAGAAGCCTCAATTGAGAAAATGCCTCCATTGGATTATCTCTAGGTAGGTCTCAGGCATTTTCTCCATTAATTAATGATGTGGGAGGGCACACGTGGGTGGTGTCACCCCTGGGCAAGTGTTCCTGGTGGTATAAAAATGCAGGCTGAACAAGCCATGGAGAGCAAATCCGTGAGCATCAGTCCTGCATGGCTTCTGCTTCAGTTCCTGCCCTGGCTTCCCTTTATGATGGACCAAAGCTGTAAATGAAATAAACCCTTTCCTCCTCAGAGTGGTTTTGATTAGTATTTTATCATAGCAGCTGAAAGCTACCTGAGTTAGGTTATAGCTCAGTGGTAAAGAACTTGCCTCCCATGACCTGGACTCTGGGTTCCATCCCTAACCTTGATGGGTGGAGGAGTTACGGCATATCTATCCAGCACTCAGGAGGTAAGGGCAGAAGGACTGGGAGTTCAAGACCAGCCTGGACCATATAGTGAAGTAAGCTTAAATTAGCTTTTAGTCTTCTTGGTCTAAGCGGTCAGATCCTCTCTTTCTTGGTCTAGGAATATATTTCTTTAACAGAGTACCACCCAGAAGATACAAGGCCCTGGGTTCAATTTGCACTATGGCAAAAAATAGACAACAAAACCCTACCTTTTTTCTCTTATTATTGTTTTGTTTTTAACTTTTTAAATATGTTTTAAAAGATGCTCTCACACTGTAGGCCAGGATGGCCTCAGTTTCCCGAGTGCTGGGATTGTAGGTGCACGGTACTACCCCAGGTCCTTGTGCATACCTCTCTGTCTACTGCAGTCTTCATCTCTGTGTCACAGCACAAGCTGTAACATTTCCCAAACCCCAGGAAACTTCAAAGCCATGGGCCTCTGGCTGACCTGAGTATTAACTATACAATTTCTTGTGCAGAATAGTTATCCCAGTTCCTTGGCTAATTTGAAGGCCTTACAAACAAACAACAACACAACCTTTCTAGTAACATCTCTCTCTCTCTCTACATTTGCCTGGCAAATAGATAACCTTTTTTTCCCCCTGTTTTAATCTGTTTATTTCTGTATCTCATAATGATTTTAAGGAAAAATAATATTTTTATTGTCACAAAATTACAATACTAGTTCTATACAAGCAGGTCCCTGCATTTCTTTTTTCCTCTTACAATTTTATTTAAAAAAAAAAACAGATACATGTACAGATTTTTAAAAGCATTTTGGCATAAAACTATATGAATATATTTTTTGTCAGTACTTAATTTTTTTAAAGGTTTGACAGTATGCATTGAAATCTTACTAGTTACAATGAGCATAAAGTACATGTAAAAAAATATAACACAGAAGTTTTCTTGGTGTGTAAAGATTAAACATAATGATTTTTAAATACCAAAAATTGTCACAAGGCTATCTTCTTAGCTCTTGAGTTATAAATAATTTAAGGTCTAGGTGTACCCCACTCTGAGAGGGTACTATACACTTTTTTTCTAAGAAAGGCTTCCACTTTTTGGCCTTTTTTTTTGAGCTTCATATGGTCTGTGAATTGTTTCTTGGGTATTCAGAGCTTGCTGAGGCTAGTATCCAATTATCAGTGGATAACCTTTAATTAATTAATTAGTTAATTAATTAGCCTTTACAGATTCTATTAGAGCAGATTTAGGTTCACAGTAAAACTAATGGAAAGCAGTCAAGATTTCTCCAGCTCCAGAGGCCCTGGCCACTGCACAGGCAGAGCCTCCCTCATTACCAGTGTCTGCCATGGGAACAGTTTGCAGATGAGGAACCTACACAGATAACTTACCACACACAGCACACAAGACGGTAGAATAAATGTACATTATGCTTTCACACTATCACAGTACCACACAGGAGGTTCCCCTACACAAAAAATCCTCTGAGCTACATGTCATCAACCCTTTATTCTATACACACAATCTTAAAGATGCATCAAAGGCTACAAGGCATTCATCTCTGCATCAGAATAAACAGGAACCAGATGAAACTAGAAACCAAGTGCCTCCTGTAGCAGGCAGCTCTGAGAGCTAAAGAGGCTTAACACAGGGAGACATTGTGATTACTTACCCTTGCTCTCAAAACACACTTCAAACATGTCATAGTCTTCTGTGGTAAAGGCAAACTTCCCCTTAGTTGCATCCTCTTTGGCATACAGAATATGGCCAGCAGAATCTGTGATCTAAAGAAGAAACAAAGAACAGTTACTTATTAAAGAACTCCGAGGAAGGGCGATTATAGAAACTGGGGAGACAGATATAACATAAAAAGATGGCCAGGGGTTGAGGATGTTGCTGTAATTCCAGCTTCAAGGGGATCCTAAGCCTCTCTCCTCAAGCACCTGAACACAAACACACCCACATATACCCCACATATATACACAGAGACACACACATACACACAGTCAACTAAAAGTAAAAAAAAATGAGTCTTAGACATGGTAGGTTTACCACTTTCTCTTCAAAAAGGCATCTTTGTCATTTACAAATGATGCTTTGTTTCTTGGTGGAGCATAGCAGTCCTTCAAACATTCAACTGCTCCATTATTAAAGGACCACCTAGAAGAATAGATGAAGTGACCATATGAAAAGCAGAGATGACACAGTGACTTAAGGGGCCAGATCCCAGGCTACAAGTGGGCATGCTCATTCCTTACTTAAGAGAAGCTACTTTGCAAAGTGAAACTCTAAAGGAGTAGCTTCCAGACATTAACTCATTAAGATGATGATGTCATCTGCTAAAGTGGAATTCTTTTATAGGTGAAAAGGGATTGTTTAAGAGACAAAGTCTTCCTACCTAGCCCTGGAATTCACTATATAAAGAGACTAGCCTTGAACTCAGATCTGCTGGTCTCTAAGTGCTGAAATTAAATGCATGTACCACCATGCCCAGTCTGGAGGGGAAATCTTGAAAGTAAAATTTAGTAGCACACATTCAGACCTTTCTATTGACGTGTAGTCTAGGCTGTCCCTGAATCTGTTATGTAGCAGATAATGACCTTCAGTTCTTCTTCCTCTTACCTCTTCAACTTAGCAAGTACTGAATATGGGCGTTTGGCTCATATGCACAGCCTATTTAAGCACTTATACACATAAGCATTCATGCCATTTTTATTTATAAATGTATTTAGTATGTTATAAAAGTTAACCAATTTTAGCCATTTTCCAAAGCAACTGTGATTCAAAACTTTATTTGACAGGGCCTCACTATACAATCTTGGCTATGCAGATCAGGCAGGTCTCAAACTCACAGGATCCACCTGCCTCAGTCTCCAGAGTACAGGAATTAAGGTGTGTCCCACCTGGACCAACACATTCTTCATATATGTTAAGTGGATAAATTAAAACACCTTATTTAAAAAAAACAAAAAACAAAACAAAACAAACAAACAAACAAAAAACCAACCTACTTAGGTGAGTGTGGTGGCACATGTCTTCAAACCCAGCAGGGAAACCTTTTAAGTTCAAGACCAGCTTGGTCTACATAGTGAATTCTAGGACAGCAAGGACTACACAGAGAGACCTTGTGGGGGAAAAATTATTTAATGTGTATGGGGGTGTTTTGCCTGCATGTATATCTGTGTACTAAGTGTATGCCTGGTGCCTACAGAGGCAAGAAGATTGTGTCAGATCCTTTGAAACTGGAGTTACAAATAGATGTGAATTGCCAATTTTGTGCTAGGAATTAAACCCAGGTACTCTGAAAGAGCAGTAAGTGCTCTTAACTGCTAAGACAACTCTCCAGCCTCAAACACCTTATTTCTTAAGCTGTTGGTGTCTTTAGAAGCATATCAAATCCAGACCCAAACTACAAAGTCAACCTAACCAGCAACATCTTCACAGGACCTTCTCCACAAGGGTCCTGATAGGTAGGAACTGCAGAGGCTGTGACCGTCCAGATACTCTGTTCCAACACAAAGCTGCTGAAGCTCCAAAAAGCTCAGAGACAGTAAGGAAGAAATGACCGTATATATGTAATGATTCAAAATGCCTATATAAATATTTACATACTAGGTATATAAAATATTGATATATTTTCTTTTGTTCCATCTTATATGGAAGTAGAAGCACTTTTTTGTTTTGAGACAGTAGTCTTGGTCATTCTGAAACTCTCGAACTTACAGACAAGTGTGACTGGTTAAGTAGAAGCACATTTTAAGAGGAAATAATTCTGAATGGTAGGATTTCCTCTCCTCCTATCTATCTAATCTATCTATCTAATCTATCTATCTATCTATCTATCTATCTATCTATCTATCTATCTATCTATCTATCTATCTATCTATCTACCTACCTACCTACCCACCCACCTATCCATCCACCCACCCACCTATCCATCCACCCATCCACCCATCCACCCATCCATCCATCCATCCATCCATCCATCCATCCATCCATCCATCCATCCATCCATCCCTATATTCCTGATAAGGGGCTATAACACAAAGTAGAAGAAGTAAGGCCAGGGAGATTCTGGGTATCTAACTCAAACCAGCCTTTTTTAAAAAAAATGGTCCTTCTATTTTCTACAAAGGTATATGTTACTTAGCATCAAAAATAATAAAGCTATTTTATTTTGGAAAAAAAAAAGAAAACTAAAGAAAATTAATTTGGGCTGGAGAGATGGTTCAGTGGTTAAGAGTACTGACTGCTCTTCCAGAGGTCCTGAGTTCAACTCCCAGAAACCACATGGTGGCTTACAACCATCTGTAATGGGATCTGATGCCCTCTTCTGGTGTGTCAGGAGACAGCTACAGTGTACACTCATATAAATAAAATAAAAAAATACTTTAAAAAAAGTTAACTTATTAGATAAAATTGAAAGGATGTGTTAGTAAAATCCCTAAATTCTCTAATACCAGTGTAGGGTTTTGAATAGGTATGGCCCCATGTGCTTGTATGCTTGGCCCATGGGAAGTGGCACTATTAGATGTGGTCTTGTTGAAGTGTGTCACTTTGGAGGCAGGCTTTGATGTGTCCTGTGCTTAAGCTCTGCCCATTGTGGATCTCAGTCTCTTTGCTGCCTGTAGATCAAGACTCTCAGCTCCTTCTCCAGCACATCTGCCTGAATGCTACCATGCTTCCTGCCACAATAGACAAGCACCAACTAAATGTTTCCCTTTATAAGAGTGTGCTCCGCTATGGCGTCTCTTCATAGCAATAAAACCCTAAGACAACCAGTTAATACGAGTTTAAGGTTTCTGCCACTCATATCATCAATTAATTTGTAAAACATTTAAGACACTGAGATCTGTGGTCAGTGGGTAGCGAGATGAGGGCAAGGATAAGAAATAAGAAGGCCTCTCTTTCTTCCTTCCTTCCTTTCTTGTTTTGCACTCCCTTGATGATTAATGATGGTGGACACCTTTTGAGGTATGTTGGCTTTGATATGAAGTGATGAAATATGGTTATTAACTTGTTATATCAAAGTACCAAACTGTATACACAACTTCTATTTTACCCATTATACCAAAATTGAAGCCGGAAACAAGACCCAGAAAGAAGGATGGAGCGCAATGCAAAGCCAAAGCTGCAGCTGCACAGGTCAATGTGCTGAGACTTAAAGGAGGAACATCAACCAAGGGAAGAAGAGAGGTAGAGATTCAAAACAACTGACAGCCCTCTCAGTGGTATACAGGACTGTTCATCTGCTTTCAGACCTTAGATCAGCAGGCAGCTTCATGGTAATGATCTTGGCAAAGTTGCCCATAAACATTCAGTAAAGTATCTGTTCAGGGAATACTTACTTTTTCTGAAAAATCAGTTAAGGGGGGAAAAAAAAACAAGCAAGCAAACACACAAACTGCTTGATAGCCCTGACTGTACACATATAATATGGCAAAAAGGTCCGGAACTAATTAACCCCAAACCAAAACAACCACTTCCTTTCTTGAGCATCAGCCCACTACTCAGACATTACTCAGTTCCCTACAGCCAGCCTCCCAAAAGCACACTGACAACTCTTAAGGAAAGTTCTAGAAGGCAGACTGAAGAAATAGCTCAGTGGTTTACAAGTTTAGAACACTTGTTGCTTTTGCAGAGGACCTGGCTTTGATTCCCAGCTCCCACATGTGAACTCACATCTATCCCTAAACTCTAGTTCCAGAGGCTATGACACCCTCTTCTGATATCCTCAGGTACCAGGCACACGTATGATATGGCATACATACATGCAAACAAAATATTCATATAAAATAAAATAAGTCAAAAAAACTCCCCAAAAACCTTAAAAGATAGACTGTAGCAACCAAGCCAATGTGAAAACATCAACTTGGATTAGTCTCCTATGAATGATGTTTGAGACAACACAGACTTTTTAAAAGTGAATTTGGTATAGGGATTTTATTGCTTATGGTACTAGTTAATTCTCAGGGGAGAAGAACCGTAGGTTGCTAAGATGTGTTTAACTGTAAAAGACCCAGAAGACAGCAGGGAATAGTGTTACACTCATAGCAATGAACAATCAGAGACTTTAGCTTCTCCATGCTCAGGCAAGGTTGGAGACCAGGTCACTACAAACACCTTGATTTAACAAGATCTGGCACACATTTGCCTAGTCACCTTATTTCCTAGAAGAGAGATTATGATCACCTTACTTTCTCCTAGAATATTAAAAATGCCCTTCAATGACTTTTTTAATTTAATGAAAGGAGCCTTTCCTGATTATACAAGAATTTAAATGTTGGTCATAAAATTCTTACTAACACATGGCAGCAAAGCTGCGTGGGGTGATTTATGACATAAACTAAGGACTCAGCTGTGTTCCTCTAAAGGACTCCACAATTCAAACTGCCAACTTGTAATTAGAAGAGTGAACTCTGTTTAAATGTCCCCTTCCACACTGTGTTCCACTGCAATGAGGAAGAACCATTAGCCCTGGCTGCCCCATGACATCTGAAAAACCATCAGAAGTTGAGTTCTTTCTAGGGCAATGACTCAGCGCATCACTAGAGGCTGAAGGAAGGGCCATCTTTTTTTTATTATTAAAAATTTATTTAATGTACACTGTTATACCTAAAGCTTTGCTGTGATCATGTGGAAACTCTTCCCCAAAGTTTTACTATGTTTAAATGTGTTAGAAAAATAACGTGCTTCATCAGACTCCAGCAGTATCTGACCTAGCACTGCTGACTAGTTTCTTTTTACCTCATGGGGGACCTGCACCCCAACCCCAACCCACTACCTTTCATCAGCATGAAATTCGAGTTCCAGAAATAATGTGTGATAATGTTTAGTGTTCCTTTGGACATCACAATTCTATCCTTATCACCTTGCACTAACCTAACCATGCAAGAATATTTAGATACTTGAAAATCCAAGCAATTGAACTTTCAGGTTGGACTATTTCATACAAACTGCTGGCATTCCAACAGATCTTAATATTTTCCTTAAAAAAATTAAGTTTTCTACCAAGTAAAAATAACTGTAGATATTTAACAGCAGAACTCTTATGTCGTGTCAAAAGAAACAAAAAACAAAAAAAACCCGCCACCCCCCCCAACAAAAAGGGGGCCACATCCCTTAACCCTAACATCATTATATAAACCAGTAGGTAGCCAAAATAAGGAATAGGAAACTGAATCAAACTCAGTTTCAGAGTAATCAGAGCTCACAAAGTCTATGGGCTGAAATAATGAACTATCTATTGGTTTTCTAGGTAGGTTGGGTTTTGCCTTGTAGCACTGGGTGGCCTAGAATTTGTGGTGACCTTCTTGCCTCTTGCCATAATAATCCAAGTAAATGATGTTGCCTTTTGTTTTGGTTTTCTGAGACAGGGTTTCTCTGTGTAGCCTTGGCTGTCCTGGAACACCCCCAGTATATCAGACTGGCCTTCAACTCAGAAACCTGCTTGCCTCTTCCTCCCAAGGGCTGCCATTAAAGGCATGTACCACTAAGACAGCTGCAAATGATGTTTTTAACTTTCCTACAATTAAAAAATTTTGATTACATACCATCTGCTTTCTAATAAATAAGGTGTGCTTAGTTTTTCTTCTTAAATACTACAGGATTACTCAGGCAACACACTGAACAGCTAGCTGTTGATTCTGTCTACTAGAATACTAAGTCTTTAGGGTCTGCTGCTGCTGTTGTTTCGAAGGCAGGGATTAGCTATTGTGGCCTTGGTTAGGCTGGAACTCAACTGGCATCAAACTTGGGTTGACCTCACTAGTGAATCCTACTCCTGAACCTGCCTCCCCAGTGCTGGGATTACAGCCTTCAGT
This sequence comes from Micromys minutus, assembly GCF_963924665.1. NCBI lineage: Eukaryota > Metazoa > Chordata > Mammalia > Rodentia > Muridae > Micromys > Micromys minutus. Next base: position 229,370,628 of record NC_137969.1, read on the forward strand.
AACCATGCACCATTGTGCCTGGCTAAACAACAAAATACTTGTAGTAATTATCATTCGATTCTGATTAAACAAAGGTAATATTAAGCCCTAAAACTGCTCCATAAATGACATCATAGAACAGGAAGTAATAAAATTATGTTTCTAGATAACAGTTTCTAAAGAAAAGCAAACCAAAATTCACAACTTAAAGAGAAGAAAAGGTGTTAATTGTACAAGCAGAGTAGTTGATGTCAAGACTATGTGAATGCTCACACTGAACCTGTCAACTAAGTGAGAAAATGGGTCACTGGGGAAATAAACTCATCTGGAATTCTATCTTCTTGGATTAGTCTAAGCAATGGCTAGGAACAAGTTCTTGAGCTGGTCCAGAAACCTGCCTGCTGACCAATTCCATTACCAAACATTCAAGATAACACCCTGCCTAATGCAGAAGCTGTGTTCGGGGCAATAAAGCACTTAGGAACAAACCAGAACATTGTGCACCTGAAGGAAGGAACCAGGACAAGTTTCAAGAGCCTGAAACCTTTTATGGTACATTTGACCTTAAGTCTGCTTGACACTGAGATTCAAAGACTGAAGAGTAGCCAGCTGAGTTACATATGATTTGTTTACTGATGAAAGCCCACATATTTATCTCAGGTGCCTGTTATTTTTAACCACAGTCTGCTAATGACACAAACAGAGTTCACAAGGATGGATGCACAATGACCTGGCCGCCTATACTGATGCCGGTCTTACCTCACACAGTACTGCACCAGGACCTAAAGGAACCTGAATGTGCCCAAGCCCTGGCTCTCTGCCTGGCTCCTTACCACAACTTTCTTTGTAACCCAGCCCATTCCTGCTCACAGAACACTGGTCTTGCTCTAAAATCGAAAAGGCGGGATCATCTGTTACATGTTACATCTGTTCTGTTGGGGGAAGGGCATCAGAAAAAAAAAAAAAACTTATTAACACTACTATCCTATTCTAAGAGACAATCCAAAAAACAAAATGGGGTTCCTTGGAGAAATAGAAACCCTGGGTCCTAGGACCACTCTGAAAATATACAGATCAGATATCTTATAGTGCCAGAAAGTGAGGAAGCCCTCAAAAGCAACGCCCCCAGGATGGGAGTATGTGAAAGCCCAAGGAGACTTACTCTGCACAGGAAAGCTGAAAACAACTTGATCATCAAGAAAAAGTATTAATGAATTGTAATCTCAAGTACACAGTATCTATGACTCCATACAGGTAATTTATGGCTAAACAAATAACTGAAGAAGAGACAAATCTCTGTCAGAAGACTAATACCACACCCTCTAGGAAGTGAATCTAACTCACCACTCCTTATGTGTGGGCTGACTGTGCTAAATGACTTCATCCCAAAGAGCACAATGTAAAAAGAGCTACAGTGGAGAAGCCTGACAAACACCAATTCAGACAGATGATCTTCGACAAGTCACGCTGATATGTGGTTAAGAATGACATTTGACTTCTGCAGTCTCCCACTCTATACACACGAACCCAGTTTTATCATGAGGAAACTATCTGATCAACCCATTAGGAGCCATCCTAGGGCTGGAGAGGTGGCTCAGCAATTAGAAGGACTGACTGCTTTTCCAGAGGACCAGGGTTTGGTTCTCAGTGCCCACACAGTGGCTAACAACCCCTCTAACTCCAGTTTCAGTGATCCAACACCCTCTTCTGGTTTCTGTGGACAAAAGGTTCACACATGGTACACAGACATAAAAGCAACACTCATACGCATTAAAATAATCTTAAAAACCATTTAAAATAAATTTAGTAGTAGTGTGAATTCCCCTCAAGCTGACTCCTACCTCTACTCTTTCCTCTTGCCACGGTCAGCCATGACATAATACTGAGTAAAAGAAGTTAAGGACAACCACCAACCTGTGAGTCCTGCCTATGAGCTCTAGTACCCAATAAAAATATTCTCAACAATGACGTCAACTTTCTTTTTTCTTTCCTTTTTTTTTTTTTTTTTTTTGAGAGACAATACAGGATATCAGTTAAGATGAAAGCTTCTGGGCTGGAGAGATGGCTCAGCAGTTAAGAGCACTTGTTGCTCTTGCAGAGCACCCCAGTTCAATTCCAAGACCCACACAATAGCTCACAATCATTAGTGATTGTAGTCTCAGGAGATCCAAGGTTTTTGGCCTCTCTGGGGACCAGACATGAATGGGGTATAATGATATACATTCAAGCCAGTCAGTGATGGCGCACGCCTTTGATTCCAGTGTTCTGCAGGGAGAGGCAGATGGATCTTCGAATTCAAGGCCAGCCTGGTCTACAGAGTGAGGTCCAGGACAGTCAGGTTACATGGAGAAACCCTTGTCTTAAAAAAATCCAAAAACCAAAACTGGATATACATACAATCAAAACACCCATACATGTAAAATAAAATAATTTTTTTGTTTTAAAAAAGAGGAGAGATTCTAAGATGGGCACAACAGCTAGTGCCAGCAATCTCAGCACTTGGGAAAACAAGAGAGGATGTGTTCAGGAAGGTGTTCAAAGCCATTCTAAGCTACTTAGAATTCAAGGCCAGACAGGCTATGTTAAACTTGCTTTCAAAACAAAAATAAAAACAAACAAAAAACCCAAAATAATAAACAAAGAGAAGAAAAATGATGGAGGGTTCTAGAGTCTGACTCTCCAGTCTATGCTCAAATCACAGTCACATCACTTACTGGTTGTAAAGCCTTAGACATGTTCCTTAACTTCTGTGCTTTATTCACAAAGTAAGGAGGACATAGGTGTGTATACTTCATCGGATAACTAAGGAGGGTCAAGGCCTGGAACAGTGTCGGCCACACTAGCACTCAGTAAAATGTTGCTGTCAGAAGGACTCACACATGTCTGTGAGTCTTAATTCAGACTCAACCCATCAGGCGGTCCTCATACTTCCGGCCGAACTGTATTAGGACACGCACAGTAGTGTGCTATGTTATCCAAACCAAAGGAAAGCTGGGGTACGATATGAAACAGAATTTCTAATGCCTTGCTTCGTCACTGCATGGGAATACAAACAACTAGGTCCATCTTCAGGGAAACAGCAGGGTCCTGGAAACTGTAGGGTACAAAAGCCTAGTGGAGCAGGTATTCCATGCTTTAGATGGTAGAAAGGGAGAGTATATGCTGGAACTAGAGTCTTAAGAGGGAACCTCAATTGAGAAAATGCCTGCAACAGCCTGGCCTGTGGGTGAGCCTGTAGGGCCTTTTCTTGATCAGTGACTGAGCTCAATGGGAGCATTGCTAACCCTGGGCAGGTGGGTCTGGATAATATAAAGAAAACAAACTGAGCAAGCCATGAAGAACATGCCAATGAGCCCCATTCCACCATGAGCTGTTTCAGTTTCTGCCTCTATGTTCCTGCCCTGGCTTCCTGAACTACATGTAAGACCAAGCTGCTTTTGGTCATGTGTTTTATCACAATAGAAACCCTACCCAACACAGCGAGGAATCCAAGCTGAGCTCCAGCATTTCTGAAATGTGGGTTTTAATCTGATAAGAAATAAATTATGAGAACAATCCAACAGGAAGGTAGGTCTACTGGTTCATGCCTGTAATTCTAATTCTGCACTTGTGAGGCAGATGATCAATTTTGAGACCAACCTCAGACTACAGTGAGTACCAAAGCAAGCAGGCAGGCAGGCAGGCAGGCAGGCAGACAGACAGACAGATCACACTCCCCCCCCACACACACAGAGGCATGTGCAGAGCCAGGGGTAGTAATCTATACCTACAATTCCAACATTTGGGAAACAGGAAGAAAAGAAGAGTTATCTTCAGCTACATAGCGAGTCTGAGCATAGTCTAGGCTACTGTTTTAAGTTGGGAGGGGGAGGCAGTTAGGTAAAGTGTTTTAGATGATCCAGTTCAACTTCCTGCACAAAGAAACATTTAACCACTGTATCTTAAAAATGAAGAACACTGACAGAATTTACTGATCTCTCTTTTCTTTTGTAAAATTTATTTTTGTTTTTAATTATGTATGTCTGTGTGGAGGTAGAGGTTTCTCCAGAACTACAATTACAGGTGGTTGTAAACCACACAGTGGGGTACTAGGAACGAAACTCAAGTCCTCTGAAAGCAATAGGCTAACTCACCATATTCACTTAGCCGTCTCTCTAGCCCTTACTCTGATTTTTCAGTCAAGAACAAATACAAAGCCTATCAACTGTATATCAGAAGTCAGAAGATCATATATATTATACTGAGAACAAAGCCAAACTTACACAGCAAGCAGCATTCAACACTAAATTCTTTTAAATTCCCCACCCAACTCATCAATGACATGGCATAGTATGCCCATTCTGCTTAAGCAGATATGATCAAGGATGGGGTTTCTGTACAACTGCTGAGATGCAGAAATGGAAACTTCCAAGCACTGGTGGGATAGCAGGCAGATGCTCTCTCCCTACTTCTATCAGCATTTGCACATTAACTTACCACAGGCAATAAATAGTCAGGCTTGACTGGTGGGGGTGGAGAGCAGGGAAGAAGAGAGGAAAGGAGAGAGAGGGAGAGAGGGAGAGGGAGGGAGAAGATGAGAATGAAGGACCAGTTGCTGCCCTAACACTTCTGTGGGGGTGAAGCCAGATCAAATGTTTTTTTTCATACTGTTCCAGAGTTATTTACGGTAAAAACCTCCAGCATGACCCCTTTAGGCACAAACAAAGCCCTGTTCTCTTTTAACAACCAGTCCCTTGATTTCCCACACATTACGTTGAACAATGAAGTTGGGGCACAGGATAAAGCAGATGACATCAACCTCCCTCAAGTCTGAGGCTAGTCTGGGGGCCCAAATTCTGGTCTGTGTCCAGCTGGATGATTTCACAGAGGGCCCTACTGTCTAGGCTGCAGGCTGCATATGAATCTGGGGGCAGTGACTTAGCTTCAACCACCAGTCAGCAACTGACAAAGTCACAGCACCCCTCCAGGTTACTTTTATAATTTGTTCTACTTCCTAAAAGCGAGACTCTGTCTTCAGAAGCTATCACTGATTTCAAAATCTAAGCAGTCCCCTTTTCTAGATGAGTTAGAAGACCCAAGCTGTAGACAATTGGTCACTGTGGAAAAGTTCAATGAAGAAACACCATCCTTTAACTTTTATGAAGAAAGAAATACAAGGTCAGGGCTCAAGTAAAAGCTAGACTTGTATGTAATACAGAAAGAAACTAGACTGTGATGTGATCCTATGTTAATGTACTAGTTGACTTTCTATAGCAAACCAACAAGTTACTGGTCTGTTTTTAATCTTTAATCCACTGATAACAGTAACATTATAAATATCAATTTAAGAGCCACATTTTCACTAACAGAAAAAGGTGAGCCCAGGTAAGGATTCACATGGTAGTGACTGATAAAAGAGCAGCTGTTTCTGAGAAATAAGCAACAAATATGCTATTGTTTTCCCTCTACAGTGCAGGAATGTTCTCGAAATATAATCATTTCCTAAAAACCTGGAAACTGTATTACATGTATCTCTTCACATTGTTCAGCATGGTGTTCGAATCTACTTATGTGAATTATAAGTTTAGGGTAATCGGATGGTCTTTTTTAAAATCACAGAAAAACAGAGCAGTATCTTGTCATATGGACAAAATACTGTATTGATAGTCATAGTACAAATAAAAACATTTTCTCTCCATTTCAAAATAAATGCTCAATCAGCAGGCAGTGTCTGTGCAGACATGGTGCTCATGCCTTACGGTCACAGCATTTGAGAGGCTGAGTGCAGCTTGTGCTACAAGACTGTTTTGTAAAAAAAAGTTAATCCCAGCAGTCAGGAGACAAAAGCAAGCAAATCTTTTAGTGTGAGGCCAACCTGATCTACTCACTGAGTTCCAGGACAGCCAGAGATATAGAATGAGACCCTGCCTTTAAAATTAATAGTAATAAAAAATATCTCAGCTTCACAGTGGTAGCACACCTTTAATGCCAATACTTAGGAAGAGGCAGGCAGATCTCTGAGTTCAAGGCCAGCTTAGTCTACAGAGTGAGTTCTAAGACAGCCAGAGCTACAGAGAAACTCTGTCTGAGAAAAATTAAAACCAAAAAAATCTCTTCTTCTGGCTTGCCCCTGCCTTCCTCTCCTTTAATTCTACTCTACATAGTAAACCACTGACTATTAAATTTGGTTGCATCTTTTTATAGGGAATCAGTAGGACCCTAAAGTATATTTGAACTTATGAAATTTATAGCAGATCAGAGGGACATGGAAAATACCATCTTGTTTCTTGATTCCACATGAAGTGTTGAGTGCTATTGTGAGGTAAGCAGACTTCTGTCAGGACTGGGTTCAAACCCAGTGTCTGGAACATGAGGAAGTGTTCTCTATCAATAAGCCCCATACAGGCCCAATCAGCACCAGCTATCAAGTATTCTTAGCAAAAAGATGAAATGAAATTTGATTACATATTTATTCTTTACTCCTTTTACAAGAAATATGTGGCGGGAGGTGTGGGCTGTCAGATACAGGTTAGAGGAACCTGAGCTCCTCCATAAGCGTAGTGTTTGTTCTTAATGCTAAGCCACCTCTGGCCCCAGCACACTAATTTTACATAAGTCTTTTTCAAACAAATGGGAAATTAAAATTCTTTTGTTATAATTTATTGGGCGTGTGCACATTATGCAGATGTATACTTGTAGAAGTTTACAGGACAACTTTTGAGAGTTGATTCTCTCTATCACTGTGTGGGTTAGAGGAGTTGAACTCATGCTTAATGATAAGTCTTTACATCCCACCAGTCCATGAGTGGTGAAATCTTAAATGTTTTGGGTATTATCGCATGACATCAGGGAATCATTATGGGATTCCATGTGTTTTGTTTTGAGAGAGGGGTCTGAACGTGTTAAACCAGACAGCTCTCACACAGGCTTCAGTGATCTTCCCTCACCTGGTTTTCACTATGTAGCTCAGCCTAGACTCACCTAACCCTCCTACCTCAGTCTCCTCAGGATTACAGACATATGCAACTGTACCTAGCTCCCTGTGATTTCTGAAAGGATGTTATATGGCCATAAAACACAGTAGTCATGCACCTATTTTTTAGGAGATTCAAGCTGATGTGAGCTGAACCAAAATACTAATACTGGGTGTTTCCTGGAATTGAGACAATTTAACAGAAAATAATAAAAGAAGGGTGAAGATTAAACAAGTATGGATCTGAATATTGCAAAATCTGTGTAACACATGCAAATGGATTCTCCATAACAATGAAATAAAACACTGCCCAAAGCAACTTGGGTTGGTGATAAAACTTAGGACTTTGACATAATTTGTACTTTTTATTTCACATCTGGTTAGATGGGACAAAAGGGCCCACATGTTTGCAAGACGAGTTTCATCACGAGCAAGTACGCTGCACACAGCTGTAACCCCTGCATTTACAAGGCTAAGGTAAGAGGATAGAAGGTTCCAGGCCAACTTGGGTTTCCAGTGAGGCCTAAAACCAAAGAGGGGAGGGAGAGCTGCTCACTCTAAGTTCACAATCTCCACCATGCTGGTCACACCACACTTATCACAGTTGCTTTTTTTAGTATCTGGCTCAATTCATTCCTAGGTGTTACCTACTTGGCTTTTGGGTTTAAGATTTCAATAGTCCCATTAAGCTGGTTAGGAGTAAGACCTGGTAGACAAAGGGAGAGGAACTGCGTGTTGGTGAAATAATAATGAGCACAATCTCCTGCTGCTGATGTTCCTTTGATAGCCTCTGACCCACCCCCAGATAGTCACTGCAGTAAGGTTGGACCATGGTTCCTGTTTTCACTGAATGCTTACTAGAAGCAAGGCGATATACTTAACATTCTAGAAAATATAAACAGGAAAACAATTCCTACCTTTAGGAAACTACTAATGGCCTAATAAGGGAGACAAAGGATTAGCAGAGATAATTACAGTGATTACTTTTCAGGAAGACCCTACTTAGAACACAAATAGGAAACTAACAACATATGAAGCTTCAAGAAAGATCTCAGGAGTACTACATACAGCACATGCTGTCAGTCTGGCAAAAGTGAGCCCCGGGCAAACACAGGACTCAAAAACACACAGCAATGCTGAAGAGCAAGGTCTCTTTGGCTGCTCAGATTCTCTGATTCTAGGCACTACTTCTACTCTAGAGCATTATCAAACCTCAACAAGGTATCTGTGTCTTTAAAATGACCACACCACTTTCTTGGTTGACAGTTCAATATTTAAAGTGATAATAAAAAGTTGGCACACAAAACAATAGCCCTGAAAACAGTTTTTCCTCTCCTAAATAAAGTTTGTTACATTATTACTGCTGTGGCCCAATACTTTAAATGTAAACAAGATAACTGGAGCTTGTTAAAATAAAAGTGTTCCTGGCTGGAGAGATGCTCAGAGGTTTAGACCACTGGATGCACTTTCAGAAGACCCAAGTTGGGTTCCCAGCACCCATATGGTTCCTAACTATCTTGAACGTCAGTTCTAGGAAATCTGATGCCCTCTTCTGGCCTCCATGGGCCCTAGGCACCTACAAGGCACTCATACATACCATGCAGCCAAAACACTTATATGTATAAAACAATAAATAATTTAAAAAACTTAAATAAACTGTTTCTATTTGGCTTAAGAATGTGAAGTTTTCCGTCTGTTAAAAAGAAACAAAAAAAAAAATTACTAGTGCTTATTGTGAATGAACACAATTATTCGGAGCTCAACCAACTCAACTAGTAACAACTCAAAAATCTGGTCAAGCAAAATTCCACTGAAAACTAGGACCACACAGGCATTAAGTAAAGTAGCTGTTAGCATACATGTATCCAGATGACCCTGGTGTAGCTAAATGATGGGACTAAAGACCAATATGTGATCAATAATAAATCCCAGGAGTCACAAATAAGCAAAAGGAAAATTTTTGCACTTTTCCATCAATACACTTAAATGGCCAATTCCATCTCCAACGACTGTTCAGTCTATTTGAGCCTCAGTTTCTGTGTTTATATAACGAGGCCAATGGTAGCCAAGTGCTCCATAAGGTAGTGTTTGAACTAAACGTACAACCTTATGTGGCACAGGAAGTGACGCTTCAGATGCTTAATAACAAATTTTATTAGTCACGGACCACGTTACTATCTGCTCTATTCTGTCGGTGTTGAGGTATCTTATGATGTCAAACCCCACTGATCCTCTAAACATTTCTCAGGAAAATCACGTTATTGCTCGATTCCTGAGACTTCACTGACACAGGACCCTGATGACAGCCCGAAACAGCCCCAGGTCTCTAGACTTTATGTCCGCCAAGGCTCTCTGCCTTTCCACGGGCCCCGACTTTGGCGCGCAGCTCCGCCCCGCGAACCCCAACGCGCGGGTGAAGGGGCGGTCCCCACCGCGCGTACTTAGCGTTCAGGGATGGGGTTGGGGGGGGGGAGGCCAGGCCAAGCCCCAGCCTCCGCCCGCCGGCCTCCCCCCTCCCTCGGCCTCCCTCGGACTACGCCTGCCCTCGGCCGCACCTTAAGGTGGGTGCGCAGGCCGCCAGCGCCCCCAGACTGGTCGGTGATCTCGTACGCGCCCGTCACCAGCAGGTCCTTGTGGATCTCCTCGCGGAGACACTTGCGAGAGTTCACGGGCAGATGGAAGGAGATGCCGAGGACCGAACTGGGGCCGAGCAGGAAAAGAAAGAGCAAGGCGGACGGGAGAGGGCCAGGCCAGGATAGTGGGCCAGACAAACCAGACATGGTGCCGGAGCCTCGTTCACCACCCGGGGCCTCTAGCGCGCCGGAACCGGGAGGACCCACGTGACTCGCCTCTGACCTAGCGAGGCCGTCGGCGCCATTTTGGAGATTGGCTAACAGAAAAGGAATGTAAAACAAATTCATTTTTAAACGGAAGAACAGATTTTGTAGTATGTCATAACCACGAGTTTAAGGGGCTATAGAGGAGTTTCCAGGAGTTTTTTTTGTACAAGTTTTATTTTTGTTGTGGTGAAAGACTTCTGAGTGAACCATAGTAAGTGTGGGCAACCGCGGAAGTAATTGTTTTAAGCCTCCGGAAGTGGTTTATGCGAGTTTTTAAAATCGGTGACACCATAGCAACCAGGCCCCAATAAGAAACAGCCACAAGGCCTTTCTCTGGGCCCGCCCACCCGCCGCGTAGACTCCGGGCTAAGGCACAAAATGAATTTTGGTGTCCTAACCTTACTCTGATAGATGTTGGGACAATGGAGCACTAAAGAGGAAAAACACAAAAGACGAATTTAATTTGGCTTTTAGTTAGTGTGGGACACTAGCTCAAAGAAGAATGCGTAGAGGTTAACCGGTGACTGAATTGGCGAGTATCCAGTTAGTGCCTCTGAACCAAATGTTTGGCCAGGTGCAAGTTTGGTGCTCACAAAGCATTTGTTTGTTTGTTCGTTTGTTTAAAAACATCAATAGTCTTTTGAGATAAGCTGCACTCAAACCAATATTTAAATTTTCGTTTTGGTCTAGTCAGAGATGAGCATAAAATATTATCTTACCAGATGAACGTTATCAAAGGGAAGAACGGCATGTTTCCAAAATATGTTCTGTACCCTCAATAGGTTGTTTTGTTTTTATTTATTTTATGGATATGAATTTTGCCTATGTGCTTGTTTGCTTTTTGGGCTTTCAAGACAGTGTTTGTGTAGCCCTGGCTCTCCTACAAAACTCTATAGACCTGGCTGCCCTCGAACTCGTAGAGATCCATCTGCCTCTGCCTTCTGAGTGCTGGGCTTAAAGGCATGCACCACTGCCCTGCTCTTTTGTTGTAAACTGATTTATATAGGAATCGTTCATCCATTAGTTAGTAAGTCTTGATTTCCTACTGTGTGCTAGAGACATGCTCAGTAAGTCTAATGTGTTTAATCGAGGTACATCCTGTGTGTTCAATAGACTTAGCACCAAGCAATGGGAATACATATGTTTCATCTCACCAGGGCTACACAGAGAAACCCTGTCTTGAAAGTCCAAAAAGCAGACAAACACACAGGCAAGATTCATATCCATAAAATAATCAGTAGACTTAGCAATCTTATGTTTAATCAGGGATAAAGTAATCAAACTAAATATTCATTCCTTAACAAATAATTACTATATAGTGTTTGTCGATTTAAAAAATATTTAATGCCTTGTAAAATGAGTGTCCCACATCTTTAGTCCTAGCACTTGGGAAGCAAAGACACATGTATTTCCTTGAATGGAATCCAGCCTGGTCTACATGCTGGGTTCCAGGACAGCCAGAGAGCTACATATTGAGACCATTTCTCGAACCAAAGCAAAAGTTTAGCATCTTTATGTTACAGCCATAACAAGTGTTATTGAGCTGAAAAATATATCAAGAACCACAATTCTCAATATGACATGCCTGTAATCCTGAAGTTTGGGAGGCTGAGGGAGGAGGATGGCCTTGAGGTTGAAGCCAGCTTGGATGGACTATAGAATGAGTTCCAAGCTAGCCTGGGGTACATGTCTCAAAAAGCAGACACTACAACACCAAAAAATAATGTGTGTAACTGTAATCCACTTTGATCAATGTCTCTTGAACAATAGCAAAAATATCAGAAGATGAATGTGTGCCCTTAGTAATTTAGATGGTTGTTCTTTTCTTTCGTTTTCATTTTTTATAGCCCTTTCCTTCTACCTGGCTCCTTTCCTGGAACAGAAGTCTGAAAACAAAGCAAGCACAAACATAATAGAGTTGCTAAACATTTTAAAATCTAGCAAATACCATATAATACTTTATGAGATGTCCACTCAGAACGTTCAGTCTGATCGTTTTATCCCCGATCTAAGCCAAGATTGATAGTCTACTGAGTATATCTTGATAATTTGCATAGCACCTCCCTCCCCAATGCTGATTATTCTAATTCATTGTTCACTCAAGGTTTAGGGATCTTCTGACCATTAGTGAGAGATTTGCAGCCTGTAAATTACCTATGCATGTGTAATTTACCTTTTATACAATAAATCATATTTTTATTTTTTAAATATTTATTTATTTTGTATATGAGTACACTGTTGCTGTCCTCAGAGACACCAGAAGAGGGCATCGGATCACATTACAGAAGGTTGTGAGCCACTATGTGGTTGCTGGGAATTGAACTCATGACCTTTGGAAGAGCCAGTCAGTGCTCTTAATCATTGAGCCATCTCTCCAACCCCTAGACCACATTTTAAAATATCTTTTTTTTTTTTTTTTTCCTTTTGAGACAGGCTTTTTCAACCCAGGCTGACCTGGGACTCAAGGTGATTTCCCTATCTCTGCCTGCTAAGTGCAAACATCCACCACCAGACACGCCTATTTCACATACCTTAATGATCTCATCTGATAGTTTCAAAAGCCTTGTAGGATAACTTAGACATTTTCATTTTTCAGATAAGGAAACTGAGGGTATGAGAAGCTAAGAAACTTGGATAGTATTCTAAAAGGCATTGGTGTCGCTTAGCTTGGAGAACTTCGATGCTTTATTCACGGGAACTGTGGAGACTGAAGTACATCACTGTGATATAATGAAACTGTGTAGTAGGGGCAGAGAGCTTCATTTCAACTCCTAATACAAGGAAAAGTAGGAATTCATGGGGGAAGGGGGCTTTGTCACAAGGTAGAAAACCAAGAGGAAATATTTGGAATAAAGGGAATTTCTGGTCAAACTGACTTAGCAGCATTCTGCAAGTGAATGATGCCCAGGCTAAAATCCAGAAAGGGCCGACTTGAGAAATAGTTCAGAATAGCCTGAATTTAGAAAGTAGAATCCCAGGAGCCAGTGAGAGAGCCAAGGGTAAAGTGGTACCTGCTGCCAAACTTGAAAACCCGAGTAAGATTCCTAGGACCCACATGGTAGAGGGAGAAAGCCAGAAGTTGTTCTTTGACTCCCACACTTCCACACAGATAATGACTAAATAAATAAATAAATGAATAAAGAAAGAAATGTAAAACAACACATCTCATAGCTTAAAGGTGGAAAGGTAGCTATCTTTAATCCCAGCACTAGGAGGCAGAGGCCACCTGGTTTGCATGTTGAATTTCAGGACAGCCAGATGGTCATATCTGTGCAAAGACCCTGTGTCAGGAAAAGAGAAAGGGACAAAGGTCAGAGCCGTCTTCTGAAGGACACCATTATATTTTTCAAATGGAGAAACTGAGGCTTAAAAGTCGAGTTCCTTACTGTAACACAGAGCTCTTGAACTCTGGTCCTGTGTTTTCCCACCTCCCCCTAAGCTCTGACTTCTTATTTATTTCTCCTGGTAGAATGCCTAACAGCAAACCCCTCCCTTTGTTCTCTAGCCATTTTCTCGACAATGTATTGAATACAGGATGTATCTAAACTGCAATCCTGACTGCTACTTCACCAACATAATGCACTCTTTTTTTTTTTTTTTTTTTTTTTTTTTTTGCTTTTTTTTCTTTGGAACAGGGTCTCTTTATTTAACCCAGGTGCTGAACTCTCAACCCTCCTGCTCCAGCCTCCTGAGTGCCAGAATTGCAGACATGTTCTACCACACCTAGCTATTTTCCCCCTTATTGGAAAATGTGTCTATAGAAGGACACAGAATAACAACAAGAACAAAATCTAGCCTCTGCCATGGAGCTGCAGAGCAGGAAACAGCTCTAGGGAACCGAAACATTTATGTTGTTTCCTTTGGTGTCTTTGTGTAGCCCTGGCTATCCTGGAACTCACTGTGTAGACCAGGCTGCCCTCAAACTCAGAAATCTGCCTGCCTCCGCCTCCCACCACCACCCAGTGGGAACTAAAACTTTAAGCTCTGAACCTGCATTGAAGAAGGCACCCTCTCACATCTACGTGAGAGGAAGGCCTCAGCAGAACTGGTGATGGGATAGAAAGTGTACCATAGCCAGAGCAAACGCTTCTTCCCCACCAGCAGGCCGAAGCAGTCAAGTCTATCATCCTGAAACTTGTCCAGTCAGATAGACCTAAAATTCCTGAGCCACAGAAGCCTTTGGGGGTTAAGTAACGTCTAGTGTATCCCTTTCTAAACTTTTCTTTTATACAAGAAGGAACATGCTTCAAACACACCTCACTCAGACAATGAATCAGAAGTCCTTATTAAAATTTGGCACTTGGGGGCTGGGCACAGTGCAAATGCCTTTACTCCTAGCACTCGGGAGGCAGAAGCAAGTGGGTCTCTGTGATTTTGAGGTCAGTCTGATCTACACAGTAAGTTCCAGGCCAGACAGAATTATATTGTAGGAGTTGGGGAAAGGCATTTGTAACAAATTTGCTAAATGCTTCTGTGTTTGGAAAGCACTTTGGGCCTCTTGGGCCATGCACTTTAACCAGCTAACCTTCCAGTTAACTTGAGTTTTCCCGATTCCAACCTACAAGGATCCATGGCTTCCACATCCCTTCCCACTCACATGTAAAGTCCTCCACAATGTATATTTACATAGCCAACATGAGCCAGTTTCTGTGGAAATACAAAAGACCCTTTTGGAATGCAGTGTGGCAGTGTTTGCCATGTGTCATATTCTCTGACACAGAGACTGATTCCAAGGATCCCATCAATGGGGCTTCTAAGTGCCGGAGCTCTGCGGATCTGGCCCTGGAACATTTGTGCTGTTCTCTGGGTGATGTCACCCAACCCCATGACTTTAAATTCATCCACAGACTGATAACTTCCAGATATGGAGCTTTTTAGCTCTGACCTCTGACCTCTGACCTCTGCCCTAAGCTGCAGTCTAGATCCAGTGCCTAGCTCAAGAACTCTGCTTAGGTGAGTAACTCTTAATTTCCCCTCTCCTTTGCCTCTCAGATTTGCTTCCTCCTCATCTTGCCTGGGAAACAGAATTACCTTTTACCCAGCGCCTGAAATTGTCCCTGCTTCCCCCTCCTTCCATTCTCTGCATATACCGGCAGTTCATCAGCAAACCCTATCAGTCCTGTGTCCCAGATAGATAATAATCAGTTTCTCCTCTCTAAGCCAGAGGCTGCAAACTACTGCTCAGACAGATCAAATCAGGCCTGGGACCTTCTGTTTCTGTATTGCCTAAGAGTTAAGAATGTGGGGTTGTTTTTTTCTCTTCACATTTTCAGAGGTCTGTTTTTAAAAAAGGAGAAAAGTGTATGACAGAAAACTCCTGTGACCCACAAGACCTTAGTGTTCCTGCTTTTTGTTCCTGCCAACCTATCATCTTAGTACAAAGTGATTTTCAAAGTTGTTACTTTTTGTTGTTCGCCTGCTCCATGTGTGCCTGCACACCATGTGTGTGCCTGGTGCCTGTGGAGGCCAGAAGAGGGCACCAGATCCCCTGGAACTGAACTTACAGACAGTTGAAAGCAGATTTGTGGGATCTGGGATTCTAACCAGAGTCTTCTGCAAGAGCAGCCAATGCTCTTAACTGCTGAGCTGTCTCTAGCCCCTTAAGTGATTTTTAAATGTAAATTAGGTCAATTAGAATAAAATCTAAGCAGCTTACCACAGCTCACAAGGCTACTGCAACCTCTAATTTTGTCCTTCCCTGTGATGACTTCCTTCACATCCCACTTGGCCACCAGCCTTGCAAACAGCTTATACTCCAAGACATAGGTCTCCCTGGAGCTTTCTTTTTCGGGTCTTGTTGACTCTGGACTCTGCAATTTGCTTCTCATTACTTAGGTCCCAGTTACTACATCACACACACACACACACACACACACACACACACACACACACATACACACCAGCAGCAGCAGCAGCAACTTACCCCTGCATATAACCCCATCCTCAGTTTACTTCTTAGCATGCTCTTGTGCTCTACTGTTTCATTACCTGCACAGCAGTTGTCACTACCTTGTCTATTTCATTTCAGGTGTATTATCCACTCCCACTTCACCGGAAAAGCTAAGACTGTTTAGGACCTGATACATTCCTGAGGCTAGGCATACTCTCCTGCATATGGTAAGTGTTCAACAAATATTTAACTTATGATTGAATGAAACACTACAGCACAAAACATACCCAGCACATGATGGGCAGAAAGCAGTTGCTCAATAAATGCTAGTTCCTCTCTCCAGCAGTGTTTTAATTACCATTTCTTATACAGAGAAGCTGAGGTCCAAAGCTGTTAAATGACTTGTCTGAAACCATACAGTGAGTCAGTGTAGAGCTGAAAATAGAGATGGCCAGCTGTCAGGATTGTCACTACACTTGATAAAATCAGTACTTAGTTCCCATTCCATTGGGAAGTTTTTATATTCATAAGTAGTCTTTCTCTACCTAGACTAACATTAATAATACAGCATGGCTCACATGATTCAAGTCTTCCAGAACATCCACAATGGTGTTAATAGTTACTACTGAAACTTAGAACTTCTTCCCTCAATTCATTTTGCTTGAAAAAGGAAGATGTATATTCTTCTTTAGATGTCCATGGTGATAAGCTTATTTTTTTGTGGGGGTGCTAGAGATTAAAGCCACTTCCTCACACGATGATCTCTGCCCGCGCTCAGTGTTATCTGTAAAATGCTAAGCTCAGGACTGATGTGAGTGCTACAGCCTTTAAGTTCTCACTGTCAAGATCAAAATCTTGAGGGGGGTGGTGTTCAAAACAGGGTTTTGTGTGTGTGTGTGTGTGTGTGTGTGTGTGTGTGTGTAGTCCTGACTGTCCTGGAACTTGCTCTCTAGACCAAGCTGGACTTGAGCTCAGTTATCTGCCTGCCTCTGCCTCCCCAGTGCTGGGATTAAACTCGAGTGCCACTGTTTCCCCATAAAGATCAAGTTCTAGTGAGCTCTGTGAACCAAGGTTATGAAATATCTAAATCTGGGCTGGAGAGGTGGCTCTTCCAGGGGTCCTGAGTTCAAATCCCAGCAACCACATGATGGCTCACAACCATCTGTAATGGGATCCTATGCCCTCTTCTGGTGTGTCTGAAGACAGCTACAGTGCATTCACATAAATACATACATAAACAAACAAACAAACAAATAAATAAAATCTAAATTTAACTACAAAACCAAAAAAAATCATGTGGATATGGTAATTACCCTTATCTAATCACTACCTGTTGAATGTGTATGTAAAAACAGCATACAGGCTGGAGAGACGACTCAGTGGTTAAGAGCACTGGCTGCTCTTCCAGAGGTCCTGAGTTCAATTCCCAGCAACCACATGGTGGCTCACAACCATCTGTAATGGGATGTGTCTTCTGGTGTGTCAGAAAACAGCTACAGTGTATTTATATATTATAAAGAAATCTTAAAAAAAACAAAAACAAAGAAAATGATATGCTATCCTTTGTGAGTGTAATTACTACGTGCCAGTTTATTTTTTTAATTTTTATATTTTGGTGTGTGTGTGTGTGTGTGTGTGTGTGTGTGTGTGTGTGTGCTTGTTTTTGTTTGTCTGTTTCAAGACAGGGTTTCTCTGTGTAGCCCTGGCTGTCCTGGAACTCATTCTGTAGACCAGGCTGGCCTCGAAATCAAATATCAGTCTGCCTCTGCCTCCCCCAGTGTTTGGGTTAAAGTCGTGCACCACCACTGCCTGGCTGCATGCTAGTTTCTTTACTCAGAAGAATTCTAAACATGACTTAAGCAAAGGATACAAGATGTGCCTTAAAAACACAAGTTCCAGAAAAACAATCCTGTGAGTTGAAAGGGTGAGTCTAGAAGGGTTCTCCCCATCCCCCCCCCCCCCCCCCCCCCGCTGCCACATAAGTTCTGTTTGCTTCTGAACACTGTTCCTAGAATCTGGAAGAGATTTGGATTCCTGGAAACCAGGGAAACAAAATCTTACTGCAGGCATGAGGTAAAAAGTTCACTGGGCCAACACGAACAGAGCGACTGAGGGACAAAAAGAAGAGAGAATTGTAAAAGAGGAATTATAGGGAACATCAAGTGGGGTGAATGATGGGAGATGAGAACTGCAGCTTCCCTCACCCCTTGCAACTGTGCTACAAAGAAGAAGTTATAAAAATACCCAGAAAGAAATAGGAAAATTGCTTAGAGCTTTGGGAAGTAGCACCAGAGTTCCCTAAGGCCTCCCAAGGAGGATTAAGACAGAGTCAAAGGGTATCTACTCTCAACATCAGCTACACTTTCCACCTGGACACAGCCGTGCCTGAAGCAAGCATATATGTAGATCCTCAGATGACCTAAGATGACTGTTAGAAGCCCTAGGAGCATAAAGCTCAGTGACCTGGAGTGGAACATCACATTGATAATGGGCCTTCATTCCTGGCTCTGAGAAAGCTGTGACTTCCTCCAACTTTCCTTACCAGGCCATTGCGTAGTCAGCACCTGGTTCCTAACTATGGATATGTTTGCTATTTAACTTAAAATTTATACTTGTGTGTATGCCATGTACCATGGTGTATGCGCAGCAGTCAGAGGACAACTTTCAGGAGCCAGTTCTCCCTCTCCACCAGTGAAGATGGAGCTCGGGTCATTGGGCTTAGCAATTAGTACTTTTACTGGACAAGCTATCCTGCTAGCCCAGCTTTTCATTTTTTAGAGAAAGTCTTTTTGTGTTGCCATGTATGGACTTGAATTTATGTCAATCCTCCTGCTGTAGCCTCTTCTTGAGGGATAGGATTACAGTGGGGACATGAACTGCACAAGTTGAAAAGAACCACAGCTTCAGCACCCTTGATGATGTTGGCTTCACTATTGTCTGCTCAGTACCTTCGAGACCCGCCTCTGCATACCAAAACCAGCCAGGCAGCTTTTAAACACTCCCAATGCCTAAGACCTAACTCAGAGAACACAGACTACATGGGCATGTCACCCGGAATAACACATTTTCATCATGTCTTAACTCTGTAGTACATTGGAATCCTCTGGAAACCTTTCAAAAACGAACAGTAAACTGGGGCTGAGTGTGGCAGTGTACTCCTTTAGCACAGGAGGTACAGAAACAAGAGGGTTGCAATTTTGAAGCTAACCTGAGCTACAAACTGAGACCTCATCTCAAAAACCCAAGCTAGAGCCACTGAGATGGCTCAGTGGATAAAGGAGCCTACTACCAAGGCTGACCACCTGAATTTGATCCATAGGACTCTACTCACAGGGTAGAGGAGAAAAATCAATTTCTGTTCTCTCCCTCTCCCTCTCCCCTCCCCCTCCCCCTCCCCCTCTCCCTCTCTCTCTCCCTCTCCCCTCCCCCTCCCCCTCCCCCTCCCCCTCTCTTCCTCCCTCTCCCCCTCCCCCTCTCCCTCCCCCTCTCCCTCTCCCCCTCCCCCTCTCCCTCCCCCTCTCCCTCTCCCTCTCCTCCTCCCTCTCCTCCTCCCCCTCCCCCTCCCTCTACCACACACTACCACCACCACCATCATAATAATTGTACTTAATTAATACTTAATTAATTAAAACAACAAAAAGGCCAGGCCTGTTTTTGAGTCCTATAATTGCAGCTACTCTTAGAGTCTGAAACAGGATCAAAGAAGCAAAGGGGTCTGCCAGGCAGTGATACACATCTGTAATCCCAGGATTTAGGGGACTGTAGGAGGACTTCTGTAAATCTGAAGCTAGCCTAGGCTAGATAACTAGACCCAGTTTCAATAAAGAAGAACAAATATTGAAGACTCGCCTGGGTTATCAAGTAAAGTGTGACCTTAGCAATTTAGTGAGACTCTTTCTGGAAATAAGAAGTGAGAAGTGGAGACATCTCAGTGATAGAGTGCTTGCCCAGTACATCAACAGCCCTACGTTCAGTCTCCAGTAAGGCAGGAAGGTAGATAGAGGGGTAGATGATAGACAGACAGATAGATGGAGGCTTATGCCTGGCTACTGACTCCATACTTTTGGATTCTACTGGTATGGGGTGGGGGTGGGGGTATGACCTGAACATTAGGACTAAAAAAAGCCAAAATTTTAATGGTCCAATTTGTATCCAGAATTGAAAACAAATCCAGTCAACTAACATTTGTCCATTTCTGTTTCAGTCCCTAAAATCTCCATGCCTTCATCAATAAATAGTTCTCTGTTTGGCTTACATCCTGTTTCTGCTGAGCCCCCAACGCCCTTTCACCTAGAATGCAATGCAACATCTGTCCTCTGGTAAGGAGAGAGTTCAAAATACCTGCCTCAGGACCAGGTTCTCTGCTTTCCCCACTCCTGCAGGCCACTTGCCCCCAGCCTAAGTGCTGCTGAAGAGGGAGGGGTGGGAAGCAGAGCTTCGGGGCTAGAGGAAGAGCTCTCCGAGGCTCCAAGGGAAGGCTTTTCCTTCTAGCTTGGAGAAAGCCACTGTGGTACATGGACAAAGGCAGTATTAGTGACCTTTGTGTAGACATACTTTACGAGGCTTCATGATACACACAGCCAGTTTTCTACAGATGGCCAACTTCTGCATTTTTGAATGACGGCTTTCGAAGTCAGTACAGTTCTCATTCCTAAAACAGAAGCCACCAACGAGAGGGAAGGAATCATTCTAGACTCTAGGCCAGAGGTCAAAAGCTACTGCCCACATGTTGATCAGGGACAAAAAAGAAAGTCACCCAGAACAGACATTAGGGTGACCTCCCTGGGAGTGAAACTAAAGTAACACTACAGTATCTTCCCAAACAATGCTCAGTGGTATGGACAGGCTGTGGCTTGCTCACTCAACCAGAGACTTCACACTGATAGCTCTGTGTAGGTGACGTTGACTTCCTCTCTGTGAACTGTGAAGCCAGAGACAGGGCCGAGCTTTTTATTTATTTATTTATTTATTTATTTATTTTTTGATTTCTAACAGAGTGCTGGTTCATACCTTTAGTTCTAGCATTCAGGAGGCTGAGGGAGAGTTGAAGGTCAGCCTGGGCTACATAGAGAACTAAAGGTCAACCTGAGCTACAGTGTTAGAAAGAAAGAAAGAAAGAAAGAAAGAAAGAAAGAAAGAAAGAAAGAAAGAAAGAAAGAAAAGAAGAGAAAACCAAAACCAAGTCTCTGCATCCCAAACTGAGAACAGTAACAGGTCTCCACAGGAACCACCACCTTCCATCACTGACAGCTGTGTTTTGCCATCCTACTTTGGGGCCTGGAAACCCTGCAGGCAGTGACTTCCCACTGCTCGGAATCTAACCCCAAGGACTACCAGGAAGCTTGTGTGCCTCGAATGCAAACCTTTGTACTAGTTTCCTAGGACAGCCACAACAAACAACTGCAAAACTGCTTGGCTTAAGACATCAGAATATATTCCTCTGGGAGTTGGCAGGGATGCTGTCCCTCTGAGGACCAGTGAGACTTCCAGATTCTTCCATCTCCTGATGGCTCCAGGCAGTTTGTGGCTCACAGCATCATCATCCTAATCTCCATTTCTCTTCACGTAGCTTTCTTTCTCTTCCTATTTGTGTGTGTGTGTGTGTGTGTGTGTGTGTGTGTGTGTGTGTGTGTGTGTGAAGGGAATGTTTCACTGGTTTTAGGACCCACCAAATAAGCCAGAATGGTCTCAAGATTCTGCATGGTCATCTCTATTTCCAATAAGGTCACCTTCACAGCTCTAGAAATCAGGACCTCTTTAACCCCACACACCCTCCAAATAGAGCATTGTGGAGGGATGTACAGAATTCTACCCATCCTTAAAGTTCAGGTGCAGAGATGTTAACTCCTGTCACTGCCTTTACTAGGCCCACCGCTATTATACTTTACTAGTTTGCTACACAGTGTACTCCTGTTCCGCCATGTTTTCTCCCCCTGCATTAGACTGCCTAAGGAGGACCAGCAAGACAGGTTAGCAGGTAGAGGCCAGAGACTGGAATCCAAACCCTAGATTCCACCAGTGGCAAGGAAGAACTGACCCCCAAGAATTGTCTTCTGACCTCCTGACAAGCAGTGTGAAATGTCCATGCCTGCACTCTATGTCTGTCTCTGTCTGTCTGTGTGTATATGTGTGTGTGTGTCTCTGTCTCTCTATGTGTGTGTGTTTTTCTCTGTCTGTTGTCTCTCTCTCAAATCCATAACAAAATTAATTTGCTTACAGAATTAACTAAAAGTATTAATTTCTGTCCTTTCTGTGTCTGCTCCCACTGTCTGTCACTGCTATCCACAAATCAGGTCCTCTGGGATAGTGCCCAGAAGTCTGTCATTTAAATAGTGTCTCTGAGATATATGTACACCCACACAGATGTGTGTACATACATTTTAGATTATTTTATTGTGTATATGAGTGTCTTGCCTGTGCATATACATATGGTTTCCACAGACATCAAAAGAGGGTATTAGAGTTATGGATGGCTATGAGCCGCCATATGACTACTAGGAGCTGAATGGTGGTCCTCTGCATGAGTAACAAGATCCTAACATATCTGAGGTGCCACCTGACCCTGTGCCACCTGTGAGCTCTGGGACTGTCTCTTCTAAACATAAACAGACTTTTTCACTTGTCATTCTGTAACAATACATTATTTATAAAACCTTTACATTATATCGGTACTATACCTAATCTAGAGATTATCTAAATTATACAGGAGAAGGCATGTATGTTCTGTGCAAATACTGTACCACTTTAGAGAATGGACTTGGACATGCTTAATTTCAGTAGCAGATAGCGTCTTATTAATGACTCCTACAGATTGCATTTCACCCTTATAGCAACAGTGTAAGGCACGTGATATAATCTTTCACCTAGTGGTTAAGAAACCGAGGGTCAGATGGTGTGATGGCCGATCTCAGTTGTCAACTCGATACACCTAGGAAGAGGAAACCTCAGCTGAAGAAGTGCCTCCATCAGACTGGCCTGTGGGGATAGGAAGGTAGCTGACCTTGAACCTGAGAGCAAGCCAGTGAGCAGTGGTCCTCTGTGGTTTGCTTCAGGATTAGACCTTGAGTTCCAGTCTTGGATTCTCTTCATGGTGGACTACAAACTGCAAGATGAAATAAACTCTTCCTCTCCACATTTGCTTGTGGTCATGGTGTTTATTATACCAACAGTAAATAAACAGGAGCTAAAACAGATAGGCTGCACACTCTGCTCAAAGTCAGTGGTGGAAGTGAGGGTAAGTATCTGTTTGGGGTCCACCTCCACCGGCACTCCGTTCTCTGTAAACCCACAGGCTTTCTTTGACCGCTTCTTCTGGCCCAGGCAGCTCTGAATCCCTAAACCTCCGGTCAACACATAGTTTTCTTGCAACAGTTCATCTCTTCTGATCCCCCATGTTCTTTCACCACCCAATGGTCGGCTCCCTCCTGAGGAAAAAGTCCTCAGGGGTATTGAACATGTCTCCATTTTCCTGCTGCACCCCTATCCACGTGTTCCTTCAGGATCCTCTAGACCCAGTCTCCACCCCCAACCTCTCTGCCTCAGGTCTGCTCACACCAGTATCCCAGCTGGTCTGTCCAATACTCCTGGATACACTCAGTGTCAACTGAGATTTTTCCCTCTCTATAACTCCTGGTGGGAAGAACCCACAGGCCTAGATGCCAACAGTAGCCAAAACTCCCATCTTCTACTATACCCAAGGTCTCTTGATCGCCTCTGATGCTTCCTTCCTCCCAATCAGGATAAAACTTCTCACATGTATCTACTCAGTTTGTTTTTTCCCCCCTCACTGGCTCAGGGCATAGGGTTTACCACCAGGCACACAGGTCTTATCTCTGCACAAATACTTCCCGTTTCTCCAATACTGGTTCTCACCCAATCAGTAATCAGGGTAAACTTCCTTCGACAATTTACTGAACAAACATTTACTGTGTAAACTGCTCCATGTAGGGTTCTGGCTGGGCCTATAAGGGAGGTCAAACACAGTCTATGCCCGGAGGTTCTGCAGAGAGGAAGCAGAGACATGGGTATGTGTGTGGTGCTGTCTGCCTGCCTTCCTCCTAACCCCATTTCTGCTCCTTGCTTACCATCTTATCCTGATGCAAGTTGCTTACCCTTTCAGAACCCGAGTTTTCCTAGCTGTGCAGGGGAGTAGTGCTGGGTGGGTTTGTTGTTGAGAATTAAAGAAGATAAGGAGTATGATGGGTGTGGCAGGGCACCTGATAGGGATACTAACTAGCTCCTGGAGCCAAGAACCGGTGCCACCTTTTAGATAGAAGCCAAGAGGTTTCCACCTGCTGGTGGTTTCAGCCAAGCAGGCAGACTACGAGACCGTGTTAAAGAGCAGTGTGTTCGTCTGTGTTTGGGGTAAGGTGGAAACCACAGTGAGGCACTGAAACACAACCCCCCAGTTAACTGGTGTGAGTGGGTGGGGGTGTGATTAGCTGTAATATATCTGTGTGTGACGAGAAAACATTGCAGGATAAGACTGTTTCCTGGGTAAATGCTAATTCTGTGGGCAGTCAATCAAGGAGAGATCACTGCAGGCCTGGGGTAGCTGGGAAATGTCTCACTGTTGAAGACTCAGCACGCAAAATCCCAGCACCCCAGGCAAAGCAATCAACACCTGAGGAAACACAGTGAAAACAGTTTCTTCCCACCACCTCTCCGGCATAATAAGCAACCACAGCGGCCAAGCTCTGGGTGAGCGGCCTCGTTTGGTTTCAGTTCTCTGGCCTGGATTTTCCAGGAAGAGGAGAGAGGGGGTTAGAAAAGTCTGGAAGACTGAGCCTGATGCTACAGGCCTGTAATCCCAGCTTCTCTGAGGCGGAAGCAGGAGGGACATAAGTCCAAAGCCTGCCTGGGCTACAGAGAGAGCCCAAGTTCACCTTGAATTTGTGCTTGTCAGTGAAACCTTGTCCTGAAATGAAAAGAAGAGGCTCAGATGTGCCCACCCGTCCTCGGGAACTTAAAAGGTTTTGGTTATGGAGGTGGGAGCATTTGGGGGAGCATTTTCTTCAACGTAGCCACTGGTAGGGTGCCCACATTTCTGTAAATATTTACTGTGCAGCTGCCTAACTGTGGGTTCTGGCTAGGCTATAAGCAACCCTAATGAAACTCACTGGATTACCAAAACAAACAAAATAACACTCAACACAAAAGAGATATGAAAATAAAAGTCAGATTAAACCAGAAGGGGAAGAGTAATATCAGGAAGGAGAGCGGTCATATGTGTTTGTGTGTGTGAGAGATCAAAACATATACATGATAAATATGTCATAAGTAACCCCAGTGTTGTGCATAATTAATATATACCAATAAGAACATTTTAAAAGTAAAATAGATGGCTGTGGATATTGCTTAGTGATAGAGCATTTAAGTGGCTTGGTATGCAAAATGCCAGAGTTCAATCCCTGGGTACCACAGGGAGAAAAAAGGGAGCGGTGGGTGAAGCATGAGGAGACGCCGAGTGATGGAGGCAGGAATTGGAGAGTTATGGTTTTCTCTCGACCTCACGTGGGAAAGGAGGTGATGTTAATTACCCCTCTACTGGAGGACGATTCTAGAGGAGAACACCAGAGAGGCATGACCATGAGCACGGGCTTGTTTGGTATATGGCAGACCTTGACTCTCATCAAGATGGCCATGTGACCTTAGTGAAGTTACTTTGTCTTTAAAAGCAACAACAAAAACCTGTTTATTAAAATCTTTCATACAATGTATTTTGATCATGTTTTCCTCGTCTCCCAACTCCTTCTAGATTCTCCCTACCTCCCTGCCCACCCAAATTTATCTTTTTTTCTCTGTCTCTTGTCTCATGAAAATAAAAGAACAAAAAGGAAGAGGAGGAGGAGGAGGAGGAGAAGGGAAGGAAGAAGGGAGGGAAGGAAGAAAGGAAGGAAAGAAGAAACAAACAAAAACAATAAGACAAAAAATGCCAAAATAAAACAAAAAGCACAGGCAGAAAGCCATGGAGTCTGTTTTGTGTTGGCCAACTACCCTGGACATGAGACCTGTCCTGGACTGTGGTTGATATATTCAGTAATACTCCAGTAGAAAAACTGGTTTTCCTGTACCTAGTAGGTACCAATTATAAATAGCTTCTTGGTTAGGGGACTGTGTCCCGGCATCCTCTTCTCAGGCTAGTTTAACCTGTGCAGGTCTTGTGCACGCTGTCAGCCTCTGAATTCATACATGTATCTTTTCTGTTGTGCCTGGAAGATGCTTTTCCCTCAGAGTCACCCACCACCTCTGGCTCTTAGACTCTTGCTGCCCCCTCTTCCCTGGGGCTTTGGGAAGAAGGGTTTGATGAAGACACCCTATTTAGGACAGTGACTACCTCGAAGTCTCTCACTCTCTGCACATTGTCCATTTGTGGGTCTCTGAATTAACGTCATCTACTGCAAAGAGAGGCTTCTCTGAGGAGGGTGTAAGCAATGCTCTGCTCTATGGGTAGAACAATATGTCATTAAGAATCTCGTTACTGCTCAGTTCCTTCAGCAGAATGATGGAATCAGGTTTTCCCTAGGTCTTGGCCACTTTAGCAGTGTCAGGTATGGGCTCCCTCTCATGGAGTGGACCTTAAATCCAATGAGAAAGTGCTTGGTTATTCCCATCACATTAATACTTTTATCTTTTTGACTTTAAGATTCCTACTATCTAAACGATGGTACATTGCTTAGAATTTGCATGGATTATTAATTACACAACACAACATAATGATTGTGTTCCCTTCTTCACCCATGAACATCCAAGAATGCCCCAGGAATATAGACTAGACTATATTTCATGTCTAGCTCCTTCCCTGCCAACCTATGGCTAAAATGGAATGAAGCTATCTATGCTACAGGCCTTAAAATTCAAAGTTTCTCTGGTAATACAAGTGGACTTGGCGGGTGGAGGCTTTCAGAAGACTGTGCTCAGTGACTCTGGGTACAAAAACCCATTGGGTTAGACCAATAGGGAGAGAGGTGAGAGGGAGCCCAGAGTCCTTCTTTCCCTGGCCAGGGGCTGACATCTGGGTTCTCTTACCCCCTTTTTTCTCCCTCACTGCGTACTCTGAATGTCCATCACCAAGGAGACTTCCATTGAGGCTGTGCTATTGTGTGAATGCAGTAGATCCCTGGCCTTTTGTCAGCATTGTGTGGGAAAGCATGCGCTAGAAATGGAATCCCCCAAGGTGACCGTGTTGAGAAGCTGAGTCATTTTTTAAATTTTATTTTATGTATGTCTTAGGGCTTCTGTTGCTGCAAAGAAAAGACCAGTACCGAAAATAAAGTTGGGGAGGAAAGGGTTTATTCTGCTTACACTTCTGGATTGCTGCTTCTCACCAATGGAAGTCAGGTTAGGAACTCAAACAGGACAGGAACTTGGAGGCAGGAACTGATGCAGAGGCCACAGAGGAGTGTTACTTACTGGGTTGCTTTGCTTCCCCTAGCTTACTCAGCTTGATTTTTATAAAACCCAGAACTATCAGCCCAGGGATGGCACCACCCACAATGGGCTGGGCCCTCCTTCTTTGATCACTAATTGAGAAAATACCTAACAGCTGGATCTCATGGAGACATTTCCTCAACCGAGGCTCTTTTCTCTCTGTTGACTCTAGCTTGTGTCAAGTTGACACAAAACCAGCCAGTACGATGTGCATTCATGCTTTGGCTGTATCTATGTCTGTGTGAGAGTGTTGAAACTTGGAGACAGTTGTGAGCTGCCATGTGGGTGCTGGGAATTGAACTCTGCTCCTCTGGAAGAGCAGTCAGTACTCTTAACCACTGAGCCATCTCTCTAGCCCCGAGAAGCTGAATCTTGAAACTTTTTATATTTGTGTGTGTGTGTGTTGAGTGTGTGTGTACACATAGTCTTGCTTCCATCTTGACCTAATTTATACCACAACAGCCTGAATGTTGGTCTTGTACAGGAACCGCCTCCCACCCCTTTCACAGGTTCCAATGTGTCACATTCCAATCTCGGCTCTTCAGTTGGACAGGCAAGGACAGCTGTGAGTCTGACCTTTCCTCCACTGCTCTCTTCCTTTTCATTCTTCTTACCGCGGGGTCCTTTCCATTCCTCACGCCAAACTATTCTTGCCTAAGGGATTTGGTTTTCTTTTCAAATAAAAGTTTAGTATAACGTACAATAGACTTCAAGATAATACTTCATCACATAGGTGGTAAAGAGGCTGCTGCAGAAATCCAGGTGTTTTAAGTAGCAATGGAATCAAGGACCAACATCATCTCCGGTGTAAGGAGCATACTTACACCTGGTAGGAAACAACTACAGAGTAAGGCTCAAGGGTTCCAATGTAGTTGATTGAATATTTGAACAGCTGGTAAAAAGGTGAACCCCAGAAACATGTCTCCAGCCACCAGAACACTTTCTGGGTGTTGCCTGCAAATGTTATGTTAGTTATGTTCTGAGAGTGAACCTCGTGGTGTTGCCGCACTGTTCTCTGGTTCTGGAGCTTAAGCAATCCTTCTGTCTCCTCCTCCGGAGTGGTACAGACCATAGACTCATTGCTTTTAGCCACGTTTCCTAGTCCACCTGAAGCCTGAAGGACCTTCCTGGGGGCCTTCGCTTTTGCATTTCTTGAGCCTCTTCTGCCCCAGGTTACTTCCTGTTTGCAAGCTCATCTTCCTCATCTGCCTGCTTCTTGGACTGCTCCAGGGGGAGTCTTGCTACCTTCCTGGCCCAACATAGCGCTCAACATTCCTTTCCCATACTCTGATCCTGATCTTTGCCCTATGGCTGCGGAAGTACTTGGCTTGAACCCTGCCTCGGGTTTTGGTCATCTCTGCCCCTTCTCCATGGGTGTTCCTTCCCGCTTGGGCTGTATGGCTCCTCCTCTCTAGACCAGAAAGGCAGCTTTTTTAGAGAAAACTTCTCTCACTAGTGTGTTAAATTATGCATAACACTCATTCTCTGTGCCTTCCCTGGCTTTCCTTGTGTCTTCGGACACATGTATACACTTGTACATGGTGCAACCAGAGGTCTGGAATGGAAATGGACAGTGGTATCAGGGAGAAGGCATCAAAGGAGAAGGGAAAAGAACTGTTACTAAATTGCATCTTGGCACCAGGTGCTGTCCTATGGCTTTTAGTACATTTGATCCTTAAAATAACCCAGTGGAAACTGAAGTATCCAAGCCATTATAGAATCAGGATTTTGGGGGATGGGATCAGGCTTTCTTGTTCCCATTATATAGATAGTGAAACTGAAAACTGAGTCTTAGAAGAATTGGCTGTCCTGGAGATAAGCTATTACTAAGGCCAGAGCAGGATATAAAGCAGAGTCTTTCAGATTGTAGGGCAGTTTTGTTCAGTCACGAATTAAAAAGAAATAACTTATTACCTCTCTTTAATGCTGGGGGATGAAAGAGAAAGCAAGACAGATAGTGGTGGCACACACCTTTAATCTCAGCACTGGGGAGGCAGTGTTTGACGTTAGCCTAGTCTACAGAGCAAGTTCCAGGACAGTCGGGGCTACACAGAGAAACTCTGTTTTAAACAAACAAACAAACAAACAGAAAGCTCTGATGAATGTGGCACCCAGAAAGCAATGGCAAGTGGAGCTAGCAACACTGGCAAAGAGAAAGGGTAGGCTAAAGAAAGAAGCTTTCTAATAGTCTTTACTGTCAGATTAATCTGGACCCAAGGCTGTTGCTTCATGTTATTTATAAACTGTTGGAATTTGTGTTGTTTATTTTAAATAAAATATATAAGTGAAGATAGTATGCTAACTTAAAATTTCAAAATGCATTAACTATGGGTAAGGCCCCTTGAAACATCAAGGTCTCCCGTGGACACTTAGGAACCTTTTCTGAACCAAACAGCACAGTCTGGAGGAGTCTGGCTTTAGTGGGGAACTGTACTATTGAGAGCCCTTAGGTTTCAGAAGATGAAGTTGCCTGCTGGTATACACTTACAATCCCAGCACTGGGAAGGTGGAGACAAGGGAACCAAGAGTTCAAGGTCAGCCTTGGCTACAGGAGATCTGAGATCTCCTCTCAAAAACAATCAAGCAGTAGACTCATCAGTTCTGGCCTCCTATCTTAAACCTTCAATTACATCAAGCCACATAGGGCAGACCCTTACAAAGATGAGTTAGAGATCTTTTTTTAAATTTGATAATCAGCAGGCAACTCTGTCCCTATGCTTATGTTTATTAAAAACTGACACCAAATCTGTACAAAAAGTATCCCCAAATCCCTTATCCATTTAAATCCGTAATCTTGAGAGACATTATTGCCTAGGCCCCCCTCTTCCTCTGCCTCGACCACACCCTCTTCCTCTACCTGGGCCTCAGCCTCTTCCTGCACCAGCTACTCTTTTCTTAGATTTCACCTTAGATTCAACATCCACAGTGGTGTATCTTTTGTAAGCTGTCTGGTAGAATAAAATCCCGAATGTTATTGCCTGGAACACTCAATGTTCCCAACTGTACAGGTGTTCTGTTCTTCAGAGCCATTTCCACAGCTTTAAGGTGTGTACTCATGCTGACATCTACACCTGGGATTGTTCCATGGACTTGTGTCCCCTTCTTCAAGTCGATGGTTACAGTTTCATGACTCATTCATCAAAAAATCTCACAAGCTTCATTCTAGCGGTGCAGTCTCCCTTCTGGTCCTTCTGTTCACAGAACTCAGGCTCCAAAGACCCACGGACTAGGGATATAAATGGCCAGAAGAGCGTGAGAAGGCCTTCAGACCAAAATCATCTTTACCTATAAAGTGAAAGCCTTCTTGTAGCCTGCTCAAGGAGACTGGTATACACAGGCTTAAATTAAGGCTTAATCCAGAACCATTAAATGCCATGTAAGGACAACCTGGAGAGTCTGCATTGTAGAAAGCCACCATTAATAGCCATCCTCATCTCTAAATCCTTCCTAAAATACATATTCCCAGGAGAAAGTTCCAGTGCCTCATGGTGGGCCATGTGTCTCTCTCATAGGATCTGGGATTGATGGGCCTCTAGGATTCTGCAAATGAGGAAAAGACAGTTTTTAAAATCTATCTCTCCAGCTCCCAGAAGTACAGTTTTTAAAAGGACAGATACTGGCTACACTAAAAGTAACTTATGTGATAATAGTTATGACTCAAAACATTTAGAAACAAAGGAATGGGAACCTGGAGAGATGGCTCAGTGGTTAAGAGCATTGACTGCTCTTCCGGAGGTCCTGAGTTCAAATCCCAACAACTACATGGTGGCTTACAACCATCTGTAATGGGATCCAATGCTCTCTTCTAGTGTGTCTGAAGACAGCTACAGTGTACACTTATATACATAAAATAAACAAATCTTTTTTAAAAAATGGTCATTTTTTTGGTCATTGTTTGTTTGTTTGTTTTCAAGACAGGGTTTCTCTGTAGCCCTGATTGTCCTGGAGCTCATTCTGTAGAACAGGCTGGTCTCCGAGATCTCACCTCTGCTTCCAGAGTTCAGGGATTAAAGCCATTTGTCACTACTGCCCAGCCACTACTGGTAATTTCTGAGAGTATTCTGTTCCTGATACTCGGTGCCTTCCTCAGAAGCTGTACATAACCCTTGCGACATTCAATAGTTTGATCATGTGTGTGTGTGCGTATAAAGGTATGAAGGCAACCTGAGGAGAGTCATGTTTCTCCTTCCATCATGTGGGTCCTGGAGATTGAACTCTGGTCAGCAGGATTGTCAACAGGCACCTTTGCTGCCGAGCCATCTCTCTGATTCATTTTTCTCTTTACTGCTTGATTTCCTTGTCCTTCAGAATAACAGGTTTGGCTGCAGTGTTTAAAGAAAAAACAAAGCTAGATCTGGCAGTTAGCGCCTGTAATCCCAGCACTTAGTAGGATGAGGCAGGAGAATTACCAGAAGTTTGAATCCAGTTTGGACCCTACAGTTACAGTGGGTTTCAGGTCAGCCTGAGCAACAGACATGTGAGATTCTGACTCTAAAATATGAGAGAGAGAGAGAGAGAGAGAGAGAGACACGGAGGGGATGGGGTGGGGTGGGGAGAGAAGTTGGAAAGCTGTTAGAGTTGACAATCGTTGAGAAACAAGGCAGACACAACTACAGAATAAGGCTCAAGGGCTCTACACGTAGTTTGCAAACTTGACTGGACATTTGAACAGCTGTTGAAAAAGTGAACCCCAGAAACTTGTCTTCAGCCACCAGAACACTTTCTGGGTGTTGCCTGCAAATGTTATGTTAGTTATGTTTGAAATGCTATGTTGTTCTGAGATGAGCCTTGTGTTGCCCCGCAGTTTCTGGGATTAAGCAATGCTGCTGTCTCCGCCCCTCTGAGTGATGGAGACTCCAGACTCATGCTATCGTGCCTGGCCTGGCCTTATTGATTTTAAAGTACTTGTCTGTCCTCCTGAGACAGGCGGCGTAGCGGAGATTGTTCTGTAGCTAACTGGACATCGGTCTGTAGACTGAGCCTTGGGAGTCACTGGCCCATTAGGCGTTTTTTATTTTTTTCTAAATGTTCTTTAGTCCAGTTTCTCATCTTATCTCTTGCTGTTGCAATTAAGTATTATCAAGGCATTGCTTTTGAGTACTTGCAATCTGTGCCCATTATATTAGAGTCAGTAATCTGCAGGATCTCTTCTGAGGTCTTTAGGACGAGAACAAGGACAGAGAGAGAGAGAGAGAGCCTCAACGGCTCCGAGCCCTTGATTTATTTTGTTAGTGTGTCTGGGGCTTGTGACTCTTAACTGGGGCTCCGTGGAGATGGCTTGTCAGTTTTTCCTTTGAGGACAATAATCCCAGGTCACACCCTTCCTCTCACCGTAGTTAGCCTCCATAGCAAACACACCTACGTCTGGTATTTCTGTACTGATAGCTATGTGCTGAAGACATGCTGTTCTAGGAGCCAGGCTCATTTTGCAATTTCTCCTCCTCCACCGCCCCTTGGTCCTGCTGATGAGTGTCTCTGAGTCTTGACTCGTGACAAGCCATAGGTTCTGGGTGTTCTTTCTAGGATGTCACAGCACTGTTGACTCTTCAGTAATAGCAGGAGTTCAAAAGGGTGGCTGTCTCTGGGCATGAAGGTCTGGCGTAGGTATAGGCAGGTCATTTGATCTCAACTTGCCGCTTCCTATGCTAACAGTAAGGGGACTCAGAATCCACAACTAGGGAAGGCTTTCTAAGTTTCAGTCATTTGAATGCCATCCTAATGAGTTTTTCCAAATCTGTGGGCTATCCATCTGTTATTGATTTCTTATTTTCATTAAATTAATTATTGTGCTTTGCCATAGCTATCATTTCAAGTCATGCTATAAACAAGAATATTCATGAAGTCACCAACCCATGAAATCAGATCTGATATGATACCTACTAACGTCCAGTACACATAAGTAAATACACATTTGTTGGCACTGGGGAATCCCTATCCTGAAATCCTCTCATGCCACTAGATATGAGCATCACACCTTGAGACTTAGCCTAAGGAAACCTAGGAGTTAATAGGGAAGGTGATGGGCCAGGGAGATGGCTCAGTGGGAAGAAGCTAGTCACACTGATGATAACCTGAGTGGTCTCCAGAATCCTCCTAAAGGACCAGATGTTGCTGTAATCCCAGCATACCTCCTGATGATAACCTGAGTGGTCTCCAGAATCCTCCTAAAGGACCAGATGTTGCTGTAATCCCAGCATACCTCCTGATGATAACCTGAGTGGTCTCCAGAATCCTCCTAAAGGACCAGATGTTGCTGTAATCCCAGCATACCTCCTGTGAGATAGAGGTGGAGACACATGGGAATACTCAGTACAGTAATAACACAAACAAGACAGATCCTGCCTCAGCATGGTGGGGGTAAAATCCCACACCATGGTGCATGTGCTCTCTCCCTCTCTCCTCTGTATCTCTTACTGTCTGTCTCTCTGTCTCTGTCTCTCTGTCTCTCTGTCTCTGTCTCTCTGTCTCTCTATCTCTCTCTGATTCTCTGTCTCTCTCTGATTCTCTGTCTCTGTCTCTCTCTCTCTCTCTGTTTCTCTCTGATTCTGTCTCTGTCTCTCTGTCTCTGTCTCTCTCTGATTCTTTGTCTCTGTCTCTCTGTCTCTGTCTCTCTCTGATTCTCTGTCTCTCTCTCTCTGTTTCTCTCTGATTCTGTCTCTGTCTCTCTGTCTCTGTCTCTCTCTGATTCTTTGTCTCTGTCTCTCTGTCTCTGTCTCTCTCTGATTCTCTGTCTCTCTCTGTCTCTCTGTCTCTCTCTCTCTGATTCTCTGTCTCTCTAATTCTCTGTCTCTCTTTGTCTCTGTCTCTCTATCTGTCTTTGTCTCTTTTTCCTTTTCTCTGTCTGCCCCACCTCTCCCTCTCTTTCACACACACACCCACCAAATCACAGTGTGCATGTCAACTGTAAGAATAAAAATAACTCTTATGTCCTTTTGCTGCAAATGTCATGGTTCAAGGCAGGAACTGGGCAGCCCTCAGTGTGTTCAGCAAAGCTGAAATTGAAGGGCAGTGATAGAGAAGAGAGAATGAATTAGAACAAAGTCAAGTGATATGCATACATAAAAATGCCATAATGGAACCCATTTCTTCATATGTTACATTTTTTTCACAGTCTCTCTTTGTAGTCCTAGGTGTCTTAGAACTCACTCTATAAACCACATTGGCCTCAAACTCATAGAGATCCACTTGCCTTTGTCATCCAAGTGCTGGAACGAAAGGTAAACTCCACCTTTAGTGGAGCTGTGCCTCTAGCTTTTTTTTTTTTTTTTTTTCCAGTTACTAACATCCACATGATGACTCTCAATCATTCCTAACTCCAGTTTCAGGGCATTAGATACCCTCTTTTGAACTCCAAGGGCACTAGGCAAACATGGTACACATGCAGATAAGACATCCATACACAATAAATCTAAAACAGATTGAAGTTTGTAATTTTTTGATTATGAGATTGATTAGAAAATGAGTTTCTTCTTAGCCTGAGTACCATCATACTCCAGAACTGACTTTCTGGGGCAACTGTAACTTCTCCATAACCAGGGGTCTGTCTACTAATGAGATTGCTGAGTGTAAGAATTAGCCTGCAGGGTATGGGCAGAAGGCTCAGTGGGTAAAGTGCTTATTGAGTGAGTGTGAAGACCTAGCTCTGATGCTGAAAGTATATGTAAAAATCTGTAGTCAGCCATGGTGGCTTCTGTAATCCTAGCACTCGGGAGGCAGAGGCAGGTGCCCACTGGAGCAAGCTGGCTAGCTGGGGTAGCTAGAATAGATAAACTCTGAGTTCAATGACAGACCTGAGTGAATAAAGTGAAGAGGAATCAAGGAAGATGTCATTGTCAACTCTGGACCACCACATACATTTCCACACCAGACATGTGCGTGAGTACCTGTGCACACACACACACACACACACACACACACACACACACACACACACACACAGCAATGAAATCAGTACATCTTTAGGAAAACATTATGCTAAGCCAAAATAAGCCAAACTCAGAAAGACAAATGCTGAATTTTACTACCATATGTAGAAAGAACCTCAATTTAAAATAATACATGTGTGTGTGTACTTTATATATATACTTTATATATGTAATATATATATATATATATATATATATATATATATATATATATATATATATATACACATGTATGTGAGTGAGGAGCCATAAAACTAAAAAGGGGGCAGGAAGCAATCTGAAGGGCAGTGTAAAATGAAATCAGTAATGGAGTATGTGCCGTAAAAAAGCAAAAGGGGCAACTAATTGGAAGAAAGGAAGGGAAGAAGGGAGGAAGGAAGGAAGAAAGGAAACAATTTAGAAAGAAAAGCAAGATGCACACAGGGGACAGTCAGGGAAGGAAGTGGGAAAAAAGCAGTGCATGACACCATCACAGTGAAAACCATTACTTTGTTTGTTAACCCCCAAAACCAAGCTGAATGTGGTATCGAATGCCTTTAACCTCAGCACTCGGGAAACAGGAGAATCTCTGAAGCTGGAGGCCAGCCTGGTCTACAGAGTGAGTTCCAGAACAGCCAGGGCTACACAGAGAAACTTTGTCTCAAAAATCAAAATCAAATAAAATAAAAAACAGAAAAATCAAACAAATTTCAGTAGGGCGATTAAACCCGCAGCACATAGGTAGGATTCCTGGGAACTGTGCTCAGGACTCAGGATTGCTATTTATGGAACTATTTATTTATCTGTTCACTATTTATGTATTGGCTTTCAAAGACAGTCCAGGCTGGCTTGGAACTTCTGAAGTTCTCTTGCCTCTGCCTCCTGAGTTCTGGGATTATAGATGTGGGCTTCCATGCCTGTCAGAACAGGGCTTTAAATGCCTGGTCTTGCTATCACATCTGGATGCAACAATGTTTCTTTACGTAGGAAAGTCTATAAGTCTGAATTTACAGAGAACTTGAATTTAGCCATTATTGCAGGTGTAACAGCTGACTACCAACTGGGCACATTAGGGCTTAATAATTATCTCTTAACTGGAGAAATTAAACAAGTTACTTCAGTATTTGAACTTCTGCCTGAAAACCATGGATTTCCCAATGATATCCATTTGGAACTTTTTTTTTTTTTTTTTTTTTTTTTTTTTTTTTAATCAGTAGGCCTTGCTGAATTCTGGTGAAGCCTTAGAAAATCATAAAGGTCTTACTAAGGCTTTATTCTAGTTTGAATCTGGAATGGTTTCTCAGAGAGTCGTATGTTAGAAGCGTGCTCCTTAGATACTATTATTGGAAAGCGGTGGAAATACCAAGAGGTGTAGAGAGTAACTTTGAAGGCCCCAGACCCTGGATGCCTGGCTCTCCGAGCTTCTGGCAGAGAAGAGATGAGCAGCTTTGTTCAGCCACATCACTCATCTGTGATATCCTAACCTCCTAACCTCAGCACAGGCCAGCCTGTGCTACATGGAGCCAAGTGACCGTGGACTGAGCCCTCCGAGACAGTGAGCCCAAACAGACCTTTCCTTCTTCAAGGTTTCTGTTTTCACACTGATGGAGAGCTGGCTGTCACACTCTTCTAGAAGCTGCAACTGTAACTAGGATGGTGGTGACTGTACACTGGTATCGGAGGGCTGTTCTCAGAACCAGCAGCGAGAACTGGGCTCTGGGCTGGCCAGCGTCTGGGTCAGGGAATGTGTGCATCATGTGCCAGGTGTTTTATGCTTTCTCTGGTTTGTCCTTGCCTGTCCTTCGGTGTGATGGGAAAGGAAAGGAACTCACAGTCTACCTGCCTTCTTGGGAGATGTATAATCCTTGTCAGGATAATCAGTCCTTTCTGCAGTTCTGAGAGCTCAGAGCTGCCCTCAGTGAGAGGACTCAGAGGGTCACTGTGTAAGCACCCAGGAACAGTGTCAAAGCAGAAGGAGAAAGCCAACTCCAGAAAGTTGTCCTCTGACCTCTGCATGCACAGTATGTGTAACACACACACTACCCACACTATGCACACACACTACACACACACACTACACACACACACTACATACACACACATACATACACTCACATACACTAATAATAATAATAAATGTATTGAAAAGAATTTAAACTTGGAGCTGACAGAGGTGGAACTTTTGCTTCCTAGAGCCCAGAACACTCAACTCGGACAGCTGTCAGCGAGTGTCTGTCAGACAGGGAGAGTCAGCAGCAGGAAAGAGCATGGGCTCTGTGAAGATACAGAAATAGAGAGGGAGAGAGGTCTGCCACTCGTGCTGGGTGCTGGATCCAATTATACTTCAGGCCATCTCAGCCATCTGAGCTTCCAGTTGTGACAGCCGACAAAGTCCCCCACCTTGCCTTCTCCCCTGTGGCTGATCTAAATTCCTGCCAGTTGCTATGGAGTTTTGACTACGTTTTGCTGGGAGAAAATATACCCTTTCTTTACCACTCCTAATGGGAACTAGCACCAGTCAGGGAGCCTGCTAGGTGCCTCTGCTCAGATGGAGCACTGCCTTTTCAAAACTTCCTTCCATGACATGTCACTGGAGGCCTCCCTGTAGACCATACTTCCTGTCTCTTACATTCTGGTTGGGGATGCATGAGTAGCTTTTACCAAGGGGATGTCAGTGAAAATGGTGTGTGTCACTGTCTGGCTGAGAGGTACTCATTATGATCTCCTTTTTGGTTTGTTTGGACAGGGTCTCGCTACATAGCTCAGGCTAGCCCTGAGCTAGAGGACACTGACCTTTCTGTCTCAGGCTCTTGAGTACTGGGATTATAGGCTTAGACCAACATAACGGGATGAACGCAAACATTACTCTCTGGGTGATGAGATTGTGTTTGCCCGGTATAGTGTTGGGATTGTTCTGAGGGCCTTGCCTATGCAAATACTCCACTACTGAGCTACAGACAGAGCCCTTACTTACTCTCAGTTTTGCTCCCTACCAAGTGAATATAAAGAATTCTTGAGCCCTCAGTGTTAGTAGAGCCTCAGCTGACCAGAGCCTGGGTGCAGCCTACTGTTAGGCTTTCAGGAAGGTTTGCACCTTCTGACCGTCATTCAGAGAGAGCTGGGAGCAGCAGCAGCATTCTCCTGTAACCGTAGCATTTGCTTATATAGAGGCAGGAGGACCAGGTGTTTAAAGATGCACAGTGAGTTTGAGGTCAGCCTGAGCAACATGAGAGCTTGCCTCAAAAAAACAAAAAAACAAAAACAAAAAACAAACAACAACAACAAAACCAAAAAGTACTCCTTTGGACATTTGTGCTTACTCCCATGCAGGAGTTGGAGGTGGTGTTTCTAAAAAGTGACTAGATTGTTAGAGAAATGAATGGTTTGGTTTTTTTGTTTTGTTCTTGAGACAGGGTTTCTCAACCTGGTTATCCTAGAACTGGCTTTGTAGATCATGTGGTCCTCAAACTCATAGAGATCTGCCTGTTTCTGCCTCCTGAGTGGTGGGATTAAAGGTGTGTACCTGTATACACACACACACACACACACACACACACACACACACACACCCCAATATATTTTTCATAAATCAAGTTATTGGAAGCCAACTCCTCTTTCCACTCCTGCCCTCTTGCTTTTCTGCCATAAACAGAAGTAGCTATTGTCCCTTTTGAGAAGTTACCATCATGCCCCTGGTCTTGCCTCCAGATCTAGCCTCCAGAACCGCCCCATAAACATCTTTTCTTAATAAGTGACTCATATAGCATTCTGCTATAACAATGAGGAAATGAACAAATATATTTTCAGGCTATGAAACCTCAATAATTTGACTCTTATTTTGCTTAAGATGTTGAAATGTGTGGGGTTTGTTTGTGACTGAAGCCGACATTGCTCTATTTGATATATTTCTATGGTCTAGAGCCATCTTAATAGTCGGACCTTTTCTAAGAGGCACAAGCCAAGCTTAAGGTATGTTTTGGGAGAGGCTGTGATTTAAGACAAGAAGAGTTTAATTTTGTGGTTAAATCCAAGAGATGATCTCAAAGATGGAAACGGAGAGAAAGTTGCAAAGTCAGCAACCAAGTCAAGTCTAGAAGAAGTGGAAGCAAGACCAAGGACAGAGGGAAAAGGCAAAGGAAGTGAAATGCCTGTGGTTTGATGTGTGGCTGCCAGCAGCAAGGAACTGGGTGAGTCTTCTGGTTTAGAGGGGCAAGGGTGGGGTGAACAGGAAGCACAGGTTACTGGAGGAACCATGCCAGGCATCCGGCCAGGGGAGGGGATGAGTCGGATCCTCAAACAGGAAATCAGTCATGACGTCAGAACCTGTAAGGTTTGGGAACATGTTGGGATACAGAACTGGAAACAGGTCAAGACAAGTGGTTCAGAACTAATGGCTGAGGTATTTTGGAAGCTCATTTTCTGTGGAGTCTTGGGCTGGGTCTCTTAGGTAAAGGGAGGGAAAGCAACCAGGTAGGGATGAGGCATCCAACTGAGAAGTCTGACTACAACCAGGTGATCCCACCTCCAGAAGGCCTTAGATCCTACCCCGCCCCCCCTTTTCAGGAAATTCAGATTTTTATGTGAAATCCCCTGCATGTTAAGGGCTGGCAACTTATTAAACATTCCCCAAACGCCTGGTAAGCCAACTAAAACACATCTGCAGGCTGCACTAACCCACAGACTGCCAGCTTTGGGCCTCACCTTAGAAGTGGGCAGAGACTGAAGCATGATTAAAAACAAAAAAAGCTATGAAACTTGTGTGGTTCCTCCCATTTGTAAACTGCAAGACGGAACAGGAGGGACTTCGTGATGCTGGCTAACAACACAACCCTTGGTCTTCAGAAGAGGTACCAGCCCCAGGAGTTGCTATAGATAATTCCTTACACCTTTCAGCACCTTCCAAACTGGCTCTCCAGCTTTGGTGGAGCGAGCTGATTCTCCTTGATATCGATATCAGGTTCATCCATTTAGAAACTCTCCCTTCAGAGCTGGGTTTCCAATAAGAGCAATTTAGAGAAACAGTGCCTGAACCGAACATGACCTCGACTAACTGAATTTTATGATAGAAAATGCTTCCAGGCCAAAAACCTTAAAAGTGATCAAAGCTTTTCAAAGACTGGATCCAACTAGCTGAGTTTATTGACCTTGGCCTGTGTCTGGGCCACGATCATGCCCAGAGGATATGGCAGAGGCCCAGTCTGATTCACATAAAGGTGGTGTCTTTGAGACTGCATATTATCTAAGGTTTGTGCACCCCTTCATCCTGTTTACCCAGGAATGAGCTATTTCCTGGGATGTGGAACTTTCAGGGCTGTATTAGTCAGGGTTCTGGAGAGGAACAGAACTGATAGAATAAATCTATCTATCTATCTATCTATCTATCTATCTATCTATCTATCTATCTATCTATCGACTGATTGATCAATAGGTAGGAAGGTAGGTAAGTAGAAATGGAAATTACTAGACTGGCTTACAGGCTGTGGTCCAGCTAGTCCCGCTGTGGCTGTCCACCAACAGAAAGTCCAAGAATCACAGCATTATAGTAGTTGTTCAGTCCCCAAGGCTATATGTCTCAGCTGGTCTTCAGTATACAACAGAATCCCAAAGGAGGCCCTAATGCCAGTGAAGGAGTGAACTTACCAGAGAGAGCAAGGGCAAATAGGAAAAAAAACAGCTTCCTTCTCCTATGTCTTTCTATAGGCTGCCACCAGAAGATATGGCCTGAATTTAAGGTGTATCTTCTCGCCTCAAAAAATCAGATTTAGGGTTGGTTGACTTCCCTAACTTCAAAAGGTTTAATTAAGAAAACTCCTTCACGGATGTACTTAGCTGCTCGGGTTTCAGTTAATTCCAAATATAGTCAAGTTGACAACCACGAATAGACATCACAAGAGCTAAAACTTGGACATCCTTGGGCAACTTATCATGACCCTACATCGTAAGGTCCTTTTCTTAGTGTTCACTCTATGAAGCTTTGACATCTTTTGACTGTTCCTGAAAAAATAATGACCAGAGACACAGCTCTTTGAGAGCTCTTGCCTATCATGTAAAAGGCCCTGGGTTTGGTTCTCATTACCAAACCAACATCATCATCATCATCAACAACATTATCTGGTACAGTGGAACAGACCTGTAACTCATGCTTGGGAGGTGGAGGCAGTAGTATCAGGAGTTCAAGTCTTGCTTTAGCTACGTGAGACTTCTAAAACAAACAAACAAACAAACAAAACAGCAATACCTCCCCCAAATCAAGGTTCAAGGCCAATCTGACCTAAATAGTGAGACCCCTGCCAGAAAAACCAGTGACTCATGGGTCAGGTATCTCATCAGGTAAAGGTGCTTGCATCCGAGCCTGGGATCTTGAACTTAATTCCTGGGACCTACATATGGAAGGAGATTATTGACTTTGGAAAGTTGTTTTCTGACCTCTTAACCTGCCCCCCCTTTCCACCACATAAGCAAATAAATGTAACAAAAATTTTAACCAACCAATCAATCAGTATCAGAACAAAACAAAAGCTCTCCTCCATGAACTCTCTTAGCTTTCTTCCTGTTTCTAAAACTGTTCTCTCTCTCTTTCTCCCTCCCTCCCTCCCTCCCTCCCTCCCTCCCCCCCCCCCTCTGTGTGTGTCTCAGTGGTGCTGGGAACTGAACTCAGGGTCTTGCCTTACATGTCCCCTCATTCGCCTTATGCTAAGCACATGTTCTACTAATAAGCTTCATTTCTAGACTTTGTTATTTCTTGTCTTCTCTTTCACTGCCTCCCCCTTCTCCTCCTTCACCTCCTCTCCCTCCTCCCTTCACTCCTCCTCTCTGCTGTGCATTACTGTTCACAGCCCAGCCCTGGGGCTGCTGTTCTATGTTCTGCCCATCTTGGTGGATTCGCCTTTACATGGAAGATGTCTCCAGTTAGTCCTTGAGCTCTTGCCTGAGATCCAACCCTCAAGCTCCAACAAGCTCAGCATTTCCCCCAGGACGCCCTGATGGTCTCACTCCTGAGTCACTGTCTTGCTGTCCAGCTCCTACTCACTCATTCTCTACGCTCTCTCCCACTAGCAGCAACTTCATCTTTTTGAGCCCTCAGCCACGGAACCCTGGAGATGTCCCAAGTTAGCATCACACACTGTGTCCCCAGCGGCCACCTGTCAGCTAGGCACGTGGAAACGACTCAGTGAGTACTGACTGAATCACATCAGATCTTGATGAAAGAGTCAAAAGAAAAAGGCACAGATCACTGTACCCTACTATAGGCTTATGAAAGCCTTGTAAGGGGTTGGGACTGAAGCTCAGATAGCAGAGTGTGCCCTAGAATACACAAAGCCCTAGGGATGCTATCGACAGTATAAGAACCTGGTATTACATAATTGTAATTCCAGCATTCAGGAGGTAGAGGCAGGAGGATCACAAGTTCAGTACCACCCTTGGCTACACCACAGTATTATTAATAAAAACTATTATTAATTCCCATGTATTATTTTTTAAAATCCAAGTAACTTCCCTGGATTTGAAGAAAAGGTGTTGGGGGAAATCTGGGCCATGTTACCACTGCTGATACAGTAAACTTAAATTTTCACTGATGCTGCTTCAATCAAGGCATCTGACCATCTTCAGGTAAGTGTCTCAAGCCAGTCAAGTTGGCAACTAAGAATTACCACCACAAGTTCACTCCTTGATAACCTGACACCTAATCTTTTTAAACCATACTTATTTTCCAGATAAAGATAATAACCAGTCATGGTCCTGCAGAGCCTACCTATGCTATGCACAACAGAGAACATTCCTTCCTGGACCAAAAGGCAAAGCTTGGTTTGTTTGTTTGTTTACATATTCATTTGTTTATTGTGTATGTCCATGCCATGTATAGAGATCAGAGGACAACTTTTGGAAGCCAGTCCTGTCTTTTCACATGTGGGTTCAGGGGATTGAACTCAGAGTCTGGCTTGGTGGAAATTGCCTTCACCTAAGCCATCTTGGCTGCCTAAAGAAACCAAGTTTCTTGAGTGACTCTAAAACAACAAAGACTTTGAGGGCTCAAACTGGGAGTGGTAGGTTTTTTGTTTTTAAGATTTTTATTTATGTATATAAATATAGAGCTGTTTTCAGACACACCAGAAGAGGGCATCAGATCCCAATTGCAGATAGTTGTGAGCCACCATGTGGTTGCTGGGAATTGAACTCAAGACCTCTGGAAAAGCAGTCAGTGCTCTTAACCTCTGAGCCATCTCTCCCTGGGAGTGGCAGTTTATGCCTATAATCCCAACTCTTAGGAGGCTGGAGCAGAAGAATTGCCATGAACCCCAAGCCAGCTGGGACTACATAGCGGGTTCCAAGTCAGCCTGAACTACAGAGTAAGAACCTGTCTCAAAATACACACACTCACTCACACACACACACACACACACACACACATACACACACACACACACACACATACACACACACCATAGCACACACACACCCTAACACACACACACACACCATCATACACACACACCATAACACACACACATACACATACCATAATACACACACACACACCATAACACACACATTGATTATAATAAATACAATTTTAATTAATAAAGGATGTGTGTGAGTTACCCCCTTTCTATAAGGAACTCGAGTGTCTTTGGCTTTTGTTTTCTGGCAGGCTTGGAGGCAGGCCCTCACAAGCAGGGATGACCATATTGGCTGATCCACTGTCAAGGGCTCCAGGGCCCTGACCATCACAGAACCAACACGTGAACTCCAGATGCCACTGTTTTCCCTCATTTGCCTGGAATCCTGACAGGACAGTGTTTTTAATCACCAAATCCTCAGGATCAGCCCAGAATGGACAGACAGAATCCAGAAAGCTCTCCCTTCTGTCTTCTAAGTTTTCTTGAATTCTCCTTTTTAAAGTTTCTAGATTGGTTTTTGTGTACATGCGTGTGAAGGGGTGGACATGTGACAAGTACATGTAAAGATCAGAGGACAGTTTTCAGAAGACAGCTCTCTCCTTCTACTAATGTGGAACCTGGGAATCAAACTCTCTCTCTCTCTCTCTCTCTCTCTCTCTCTCTCTTTGATTTACTTGGTTTTAGTCTTTTTTTCTCAAAAAGTATTTTCTTTATTTACTAATTATATATAAGTACATAGTAGCTGTCTTCAAACACATCAGAAGAGGGCATTGAATCTCATGATGGCTGTAAGCCACCATGTGGTTGCTGGGATTTGAACTCAGGACCT
Source organism: Micromys minutus (assembly GCF_963924665.1). Classification (NCBI taxonomy): domain Eukaryota; kingdom Metazoa; phylum Chordata; class Mammalia; order Rodentia; family Muridae; genus Micromys; species Micromys minutus. The sequence goes on from NC_137969.1 coordinate 229,414,851, forward strand.
CTGGAAGAGCTGTCAGTGCTCTTAACCACTGAGCCATCTCTCCAGCCCCCTTGATTTTAGTCTGATTTTTGTTTCTGAGCTATCACACTTATGTGGGGCAGGTTGGCCTCTAACTCTTTAAGATCTTTTAGTTGTCTTTATTTTGTTTTATATGCACGAGTGTTTTCTTTGCATGCATGTAAGCATACTGCATGCTTGCTTGGTGCCCTGGGGGGCCAGAAGAGGGAACTGGATTCCCTGGAACTGGAGTGGCAGACACTTGTGAGCTGCCATGTGGGTACTGGGTATTGAACTTGAGTCCTCTTCAAGATCAGGGCTCTTACTGTTCAGGCCACTGGACCTCAAACTCCTGTTCTCTCCGCATCGTCCTCCTGATTGTTGGGATTGCAGGTGTGCTCACCCTACTTGTCTGTAGCAGGTGTTTTGTGAGAGCCAGTAGCTCAGAAACACTGCTTTTGTTTCTGAGGGAACTCTTCTTCCCATGGGCCCTCTCGTTCAGCTGTCTCCAAGTCTGTGTTCTCTGGAGCAACTTTCTTTAGCAAGCATACAGCTCAGAGCACACCCTGGGCTGGGCTCTCCCAGCCTCAGCAGCACTGGCCTTTGGCCTGATTAACTCAACAAGTGACAGCAGAGGTGGACTGAACGTTGCTTTCTGCTGGTGTGTTCATTGTGGGGTATTTTCAAGCACCCCAGTGCTCTTCATATAGGATAACAATAGCACACACATGTCCACCTCCCATCATGACCACCCCAAGTGTCACCAGCCATTGCCAAATACGTGGTGGGAGGCAAATTGACTATCATTGGTTCTTTTGCACAGAAACTGTGCCAGAAAGCAATAATAATAATAATAATAATAATAATAATAATAATAATAATAATAATAAAGCATCTCTCTCATCCTATAGTCCCCACAAGCCATGCCCCAACCTGCAAGAGGAAAGGACAAGCTCTGTGCAGGACCCAAGCCCTGACAGTCCACTCAAAGACACAGACCACTCAATATCTTATTTGAGAAAACACTTTTAGGGGGTTATCCAGTTTCCAGATGGATGGCGACTGGGTACACGAAGAGAACAGGTCGGCTGGGGCTGGAGACATTAGAGAGGACAGCCTGAGTCAGCAGAGCTGCTGCAGGCCCTGGGGATTTCCATGGGGAACCGTTTGCACAGAATTCCCCCTGGGATGATGGTCTAGACAGGGCTTACCCTTCCCTCGGCTCAGCGAGAGCTTCTGCTTCCCCATTAGGAAGAGGAAATGCTCTGCCAGTTTATTTTGGGATTGAGGATGTGTGGTGTGTGTGCCTAGGATGGGCATCAGGGCATGCCTTCCTGCAGGGGGCATGTGGGGAAACACGCGGCTTGGCACCCTGGCGATGCAGGTGAGTTATTAGAATGGCTGGAGGGAGACAGTGCCTGAGAGTACAGTCCAGGGAACAAGAACAGCTTAAGAGCAGGTTAGAAACAGATGCGGTGGCATATGCCTGGAAGCTGAAGCAGCATCTGAAGTAAGGGAGCAACCCAGGATAGAGATGGATAGACGGCGGACGGACAGATGGACAGACAATAGATATGTAAATTAGAGTCAAGTGTGCTGAAACCTAGCTGTAATCCCAGCACTCAGGAGACTGAGGCAGGAGGATTGCGAGGTTTGTGGCTAGACTGGGCTATTTATGAGACTCTGTCTCAAAAACAAAACAACAAACAACCAATAATGAAAACAAAAACAACCCAGGAGTTATTAAAGCGACTTCCGTGACAAATCAACAGCAAGAGTTGGTCTCTCTGGACTAACTTTCTGCATATTGCTATGTGGCCTATCTGGCTTATCTTTTATTTAAAAATGTTTTTTTCTAGACACCATTTCATGTTAATAATGACATATTATTCTTTTTATATTTATTCATATCTTCTCTATTTAAAAAAGCAGAAAGTCCTTTGATGATATGATACACCATGTTGTTGTTTTGTGTGTGTGTGTGTGTGTGTGTGTGCTGTAGTTGGTTGTCTAGGTTCAGGGACAACTATGGGCATCAGTCCTCACGTCCCATCCTTCTTCAGAGGATCTCTGGCTGGGCTCTGATCACCTGGGAGCTCTTCTGCCTCTACCTCCCCATAGAAGTTCTGGGAATACAGACATTTCCCCAAATTATAATAGATTTAGAGAATTTGAACTTAGGTCTTCAAGATTGTGTGACAGTTACCTTGCCTACTGAGCCATCTCCCCAGTCCCCTAACACATCATTTTGACTAAACATCTATACCTAAGTAGATGGGATTCACATTTCTCACACACCAAAAGCACAAGACTCCTCCAAGTGCCGGTGGATCGGGTATTCTCTGGCGCTCTTCCTCCTGGGATAGGCTCTTACTCTGTGGCCTGGGCTAACATGGACTTGGTCTGTAGCTCAGGCGACCCTTGAGCTTTGCAGGACTCCTCCAGCTTCTCAGGGCTGGGATTACAGAAGTCACCTTGCCATGGTGTGAATCAGGTTCTCACTGGAGCCCGTGACACTGTCAGAGTTGGAAAGTCCACGCAGTGACCAAGATACATAGCTCCTCGGGCAGAGGCTAACGACAGAGGGCTGTGTTCCAGGATGGAGCGGTGAATAAGGACTCACATTTACCGCCATTTAACTGTGTCAGACGCTGTCGGCTCCTCATATGCCACATCTGATCTTCACATTTTGTAGTTCGGAGCCAAAGTCTGTAAAATAAAGCATGCTGGCCCAGCTGATTCCACCCGGTGTGTTCTATTGGCACTGCTGGGCAGTAGCAGGCATTTCCTAAGGGTCTCTTTCCCAACACAGAGCCACTTTCACTCTACAGGAGGAAGCTTCCTCCTCAGGACCCCTCCTCAACCTTTTCCATCCCAGTCAACGCTCAACGGTCGGTGAGACCTGCATATTTTCTCCTGCGTGTCCGTCTTCCATGTCTCCCACTCTCATTCCACACACCGTTGTCCTCTGGATGACTGCATTTGCCTCTTAGTTGGCCTTCCCACGGCCTTTCCATGGCCTTCTGACTTCTTCCCCACAGTTCAGCCAGAATGGTCCTTTTAATAGATTATATCATGCTCTTAGTTCAAAGCTTTGAGAAACCTTCAACCAACCCCCAACTTTGCCTACCTTGTCTGAGAAGCTCTTCTGAAAGTGGATCTGCCTCCTCCTCAGAACCTTGCTGCATACTCATGAACACACACACACACACACACACACACACACACACACACACACACCTTAGCCTGCTGCTGCTCAATTCCAGTCACACGGCATGAGGCTTCTCTGCTTCCCTGGTCCAGCAGGCTGGCTTTGCCAGGTCAGAGCTGTTCCTCACATCTGGCCCACCTGGACCACTTTCTCACTTGACTTTGAACAGTTATTTCTGAAAGGGGCTTTCCCAAACTACCTGTGCTGAGTGGCTAGGAGTGAATGAATGGCATTTTTTGTCTAATTAACTGATTCGATTAACATTTATTATCTGTTAAGAGCCAAATGCTAAGCTGTGTGGATAAGCAAGATACATCAACCCTGCTGACACCTCCTCTAAAATTACTTTAAAAAGAGAGTTCAGGTTGTATGTGCTGGGGCTGAGGGTCAGTGGTCTCTGTGAAGCCCTGGGGTTGATCCCCGGCACCAAACAAGCCAGGCTTGGTGGTGCACACTCGCAAATTTGTAATTCCAGCATTCACTGGGGCGAATGGGAGGGCATGGTAGTCAGAGGTTCAAGGTTATCTTTAGTTATTTATTGGACTTGAAGCCTGCTTGGGCTAAGTGCAGCCCTGTCTTTAAAAAACTAAATAAGTAAAAAGAAGGTAAGAGAGAAGGAGAGAAAGAAGGAATTAAATAAGACTGGCCAAATGCTGGTGACAGTTGGGACACCGTGAATGTCATTGTGCTGTTTTCCTGACTTTGTGTGTCTTTAAAATATCCATAATAAAACTTGTTTTATTTTATTTGAAAAAAATGACCAAGTGCCTATACAGTTGTAGACTGCTGTGAAGGGTGTCGCTGGAGAAGCCCATTGGCGTATAAACGTTTATCGAGCATCTAATACATGTGCTAAGTACCAGGGATAGAAGAAGAAACGCCAGTCTTGCCGTCAAGCAGAACGCAGCCCCGCTGAGGGACGTAGGGACACAGCTGAATGAAAGGATAAACAGGAGGTTGCAGGAAGATGTCTAAAAGAGATCTCCCAGGGCGTGTGCTTAAAGTGGTACCGATGAAGGGCAGACAGGAACAGGCAGGGAGACGGGCCTGCACAAGGGCTCAGCATCATTAAAAACAAAACAAAAGAAGACAAAACCGAAAACCAAACCTTACCCATCAGAGGGTCCCAGAGGAGACCAGTGTTCTCAGACAAAAAGAGCATGGAACAAAGAGGGGTAAAAGAAAAAAGGCTGAACCTGTGAGCAGGCCAGACCCACCGGGATATGAAGTCCTGTTAAAGATTTGGAAGTTTAAGTGGGGCGGTGGTAGGGCACACCTTTAATCACAGCACAGACAGGCAGACCTCTGAGTTTGAGGCCACTCTGGTCTAGAGTGAATTCTAGGACAGTCAGGGGCTACACAGAGAAACTGTTTCGAAACAAAACAAACAGGAAAGGAGGGTTGGAGGTTTAAATTTAAGGTGGATTCAGGGAAGTGACCCAGGATGCCTTGGGGGTCAGGAAAACTGCAAGAGGCAAAGTCAGTTGGGCTAGGCATTCATGGTAAGGATGACAGGGCGAACCATAATCCGGCAGGAGAAAGTCCGGGGTATTGAGGAAGTAGCCAGCGCCTGCGTGGGAGGAACCCTGGCGCTCTGAGGGTGTAGAGGGCAATAAGCCCAAGTAGGAAGATCAGAGACAAATACAAGCTACCATATCCTCAGAGTCTGGACTTTACTCCACAGACAGTGGGGAGCCACTGAAGATATTTTGATCATCGAAGAGATATGATCAGAACTGTACAGCATAGTTCAGCGCAGAGCACAAACAAAGATTTCTACAGGAGAGGCGTCAAGGGTCCTCTGACATTCAGTGGTCTATCAGGCACTGTGTAGTACTCCTTACATTCAACACTAGGCATACGAAGGAAACTTCCCCTTCAGACTTTGCAGAGGACGAAGACAACAGTGACAATTCAGGGAATCAAGTCCTCGAAGAAGGGGTTCACATATGCGCCCACATGCGTACAAAAAGGGTCAGGAAAGGTTTCCAAACGATGTGAGGCTTTACTGAGCTCTTCCTTCCTCCCACCTTTCTTTGCTTTTGTTCCTTCCTTCCTGCCTGCCTATCTTTCTGCCCTACTGGGAATTGAACCTAACACATCCTACAAACTAGGCAAGCAATAGGCCACTGAGCTGCACTCTGGCCTTTCTCCAGGCAGCTAGAGATGCCGAGAAGGAAGGCCTAAGGGATGAGAAAGGTGCTGCAGACAAACCACGAGGGGCTTGCTCATCAAGCTTTGCTTTGTCACTATGGCAAGCGACCCTCCTGGTTGCTGAATGAATAATCCTGAGGCCTCTATTACCTGAGGGTGGGGTGGCTCTCCTTCAGTTCCTACCCCAATAAAATGTTCTCTTTGGCCTTTTTCACTGTCCTAGCTGGAAACTTTAGACCAGACCAGTCTGGATAAGACTGTCTAAAAAATGAGACGTATAGATAGATGATAATGATAGATAGATAGATAGATAGATAGATAGATAGAGTGACCAGTTGATCAATTTTAAGAGTATGAGTCCCGTCAGCTCTGCATCTTTCTGGGCATCACGGAGAGAGATGGCCCCATTCAGGTGCAGTATTCCTATGGAGGACAGTCTGCATTGTAGTGGGGGTACGGGTAGATAAGTGGGAGACAGTCAAGGGACACTAAGGAATTAGAATTATCAGAAAAGGGATCCCAGTTTAGGTCCCCGGCTTTGCATAATAGGTAAATATACCGGGGCACAAAATATAGGGACATTCATTCATTCATTCACAGTTGTAGATTTGCAAGATACAGAAGACAAGCCTTTGTAGGCCCTAAAGAGTCTGGACTATAGTCCACAGACAGCAGGGAGCCACTGAAGGCTTTTCTGATCACTGGAGAGGCAGGTCAGAGGCTTGGGAGGGAAGAGACCAAGGCACTCTGAATGTAAGAGGCAGTGTAGACCTGACTTTCATGCTCAACAACTTATTCTGTGCATATTATGTGCTCAAGCAGAAGCAGAGCCACCAGCTAGAAATGTTCTAGAGGCAGCTGTGAATACAGATCTGTAGGCAGAACAGGGGCTTGAGCCAGGCAGAGGCCACTGGGAATCCACAGGAGAGGATCATGGTTAAGGTCACCCAGACAGCATGTGGCAGACAACAGGCGAAGCGGGCTGAAACTCAGAATTCAGGAGATGTGCTCAAGAAATAGAACACAGAACCAAGTCTTAAAAGGGGGCAGGAATCCACAGAGTGATGGGACAGGGGACACTAGACAGGACATTCATAGGAAGTGAGGGGCTAGGTTCAAACTTGTGCAGAAGTATGTTACGGGGATGTGAGTATGTATGCATATTTTCAGTGATTCCTCCCCTTTAGCTTGGAATACTAAGAAAGAAAAGAAAAGAAAAAAAAAAAACTTTCTCATCAATCCTGATGCCATTGGGTGACCTGGCCCAACCCTTCACCATTGTCCAAGTGCGTCAAGGGGAGCCACCTGGCAGGAAGGAGCCAGGTGGAGCAGAAAGCAGCCAGCCTTATAGTCAATAACTGGTGATAAGACCAGATGTGTGGCAATATCAAATAATTAAGAATTGGCGTCATCCCCAGGTAACCTGGTCAACTGTCTTCAGTGTGGAGACAAGGAAGGAGCGGAGGAGTGGCCCAGACACCTGGGAGGCAAGTGGGGGAGGAGCTTGCATTTATGAAGTGGGCCAGGCACTGTGCTAGACTCTTTAAAAGGGAAGAAAGCTGATATTCTCAGGGAGGTCAAATAATATTGCCCAAGGTTACAGTTACTGAATGACTTTTAGGATTTGTTTGGGGAAGGTCATGGCAGCTGCCTCAGGGAGGCCTTAGCTACCACTTAAATCTGTCCATGCTAATGACCTGAAGTTCCACATCTGAACTTCAGGTGGACACTGTCATAAACCCTCCCCCCACCTGGAAGGGAACTGGATGTGAATGGTGGCTCACTGTTAAATCAGTGGCCCAGTAAGGCATTCCTCAGAAGTGGTTATGGTGGGTGGGTGCTGGCTTCTGAGCCAGACTTCCGGTTACATTCACACCTGCCATGCCACTCTCTCCTGGGGTTCTTGCCAGTCTTTTTTGCCACTCCCAGCATGGGGTGAGGTGACCTGGCAGCTTACAATGAGGAGCCTGTCAGACCTATTGACCCAAGACCTGACAGGCTGCCAGGAACTCAGGAGATAAATCCTGTTTAGCCAGCTTCTGAGACTCAAAAGGACCCCATCTGAGCCTGTGTGCAGTGACATCTGTGACATCTGAAGGATGCCAGCGGCTCTCTGGGACTCCAGCTTAGCATCATGTACCTCATTTGCATTGTTTCCCAGATTCCTTAAGACAACCCAGGAGCTAGTGGATGATTTCGATCATTATAAACTCAATGAGTTCAGAGTCAAATGTGAACAGCCAGAACATACCAGGTGGGTCCACATTAGATACCAGAGAGATGTCTCTGTCTGGTCTCTCACTTCTTCTCTGTCTCTGCCTGGGGCCCTTGGCATAGACTCCCTGATCCCTAAGAAGTTCCCATTCTCTGTGTGTCTGGACTCACGTAGCCCAGGCTGGCTTTGAACTCCATAGCTAAGAATGGCCTTGACCTCCTGTCTCTCCTGTTGAACTTGCAGACACGAGTCACCATGCTGAGATGTCTGCAGTGCTAGGGTTTGAACCCAGAACCTTGTGCAAGGCAAGTACTCTACTAACTGAGCTACAGCCTTAGTTCCTCCTCCTCTTTCTGAAGAAAAGACCGACTGGTGGTGTAAAATGGTAGCAAAGGCAACGTGGGCCTTGGGTGTCCCAAGAGCCCATTCAGAACCTTGTACTCCATAAACCTTTGTATACAGAGAGGAATAAAAAGCTCTGTGCCCATCCCAACTATTTTATACGACTAACGGAGCCATTAACGAAGGTGTAATTATGTGTGTCCATGTGTATGAATGAATGCTTACACATACAGAGGTGGCCTGGGTACCTGGCCAATAGACCTCAGAGGCTTGTTCCCTGTGTCAAGCATTCCACGTAGCAGCAGTGACCACATTAATCAATCAAAAGTAAGAACACACGCAATACCCATTGCAATGGATTTTGTCAGGAAGAGCATACCAACAGTGAAATCTATGCCACTCGCATGAGACGCAGAGGCTGCTTCCTAACCATGGGGGAACACATTCAAGTCAATGCTTTGTCAAGTGTTTAGGCCTGGACTGCAGAGCCCAGACTTTAGAGCTACCATGACTGATTAAGGATGAGCGCCAGCACGCTAAATCTTAACTCTGTTCTCATCTGGGTCCCCCCTGCCATGTTAAACAAAAGTAAGGTAGAGCCTAGATCAGTCATGGTGGCGCAAGCATATTATCCCTCCTACTCAGGAGGTTGAGGCAGGAGAATTGAAGACTCAAGGACCAGTCTGTGCTACATAAAATACTCTTGCAGGGGTGAGGAGAGACCTGAAATAACGCCTTGTTTCGGAGGCTACTGTGAAGTGTATCACATACTAATTGGACCAGTTAGGGATGCAGTTCAGAGGTCCAAGAAGCTGGGTTTAATTCTAGGTACTACCTCCGGCTCCCTAGCCAAGTAAAAAAGACTTCTTCTTAAAATACTCGGTGGATGGGAAGAAAAGAAACTTCAGGTTTAAGTGACATTAATTCAGCATCATTCCTTCCTCCCCACTAGTATCCAGATACCCTCATCAGGACTGAGGTGGAGGAGGGGAGGCAATAGGGGCACTGGCCGCAAGAGTGCAGCTGGCACAAAGTAAGGAGGGCTACTCAAGGTGTGGGGTCCAGAGGATGGTTTACTGTGGGGCCTAGCTTTACTTTTCTACTACTGTAGTGCAAAGTAGCCCAGTTTAGCCCCTTAAGAGGATAAAACACTCTTAGTTTCCATGGGCCAGGGGTCTAGTCCAAGCCTAATTGGAGTCTCTACTCAGTCTCACTAAGTGCCTGTGGACTGAATCCATCTCTGGAGTCTGGGGTTCTATTCCAGGCTCATGTGTTAGGCGGGAGAATTCAGTTTCTTCTATATAAATCCTTAAGTCCCTGATTTCATTCATTGTTCAGTTAACCTTTTTTCTGAGACAGAGTATCATATAGCCTAGGCTAGTCTCAAAGTTTCTGTATAACCAAGAACATCATCTCTGATTCTTTGCCCTCTGGTCTCCAGCCTCCAGCTCGCAATCCTAGGAGAACTGGTGTGCACCAACACTCCTAGCTTCTGTGATGCCCTGTTTGCTTTCTCCTCTTGTTTTGGTTACTGAGACAGGATCTCACCCAGACTGGCTTCTACTGCATGACCCTCCTGATTCAGCCTCCCTAGCCCTGCCTTACATGGTTAGATCCTTGCTTTGCTCGGGGTTAGTAGGGGCAGCTCTTAGCACCTACACTTGCCCTGTTCTTGTCCTGTGGCCTCTTTACATGTCCCCTCACAACCTGGTAACTGACTTCCCCAAAGGCACCAGAAAATTCTTTCTGACTTCAGGAAGAGCCCCATTACCTCACCTGATTAGCTGAGACCCAGATAATCTCTTTCAATTAGCCCCAAAAGCTCCCTTGCCACAATCCATACTCAAGGGAAAGATATTAAACATGATGTGCACCAGAGGCAGAAATCCCCCGGGGCTACCTAAGAGTCCTGTCCCCTAGGGCCAGGGAGGAAAGGACAGACATCAGGGGAAGTCACATTTTCACTGTGCCTCATAAAATACACTTTTTAAAAAGATGTTCGAAGTTTAGTCTTATTTCATGTGTAAGAGTATTAGCCTGCATGTGTCTATATGTGCCACAGGTGTGCCTGATGTCCTGTGAACCCAGAGGGCATTCGAACTGGAATGGGAGTTACAGATAGTCGTGAGCCATCATGAGGGTGCTGGACAGCTATCCGGGCTGCTAGAGTTGCCAGGGCTCTTAACCTCTGAGCCATCTCACCAACACCAAAGGATGAATTTAAGTTCCCCAGGTTGACAAAGAAAGAGAGTCAGGGTTGTGGGTATGGGAGTGGGGGTGGGGGTAGGGGTGGGGTGATTAGCTGGAGTTGTTCTTGAGCAAAGGGGATAAAGGAACGGGATATAGGATAAATGATGTATTTGGCAGCAATGGGGCTGTGAGAGGGGTTAGTGACAGCTGAGAGTCGAGGGGCCACAGAAAGTGTAGGCAGATCCCCTGCTTTCTCAATTAGTTCTTGACCTCTGTTCACGGTGACCACACGAGATGGGGCTGAAGACTAAAGCTGTCCAACAGCAGAAACTCCACTTTGAAGCTTCCCACACTCCCTTTCTCTATCCTATCTACAGCCCAGCTCCTGCAGAGAAGTTCCTTCCTCTGAAGTCTCTCTGCAGGTCCCCGGGCTCAGGCACTAGGCAGGCTCATCACGGCTCTGTGGGTCTACTGAGCCAACGATCACACTCACATCACACCGTGCCTTACAAAGGGAAGCAGAGCTTTGCCTACTGAGTCAGTTTGGGGGAGAAGCGAGAACATGGCAGATCAGAGAGGACCAGAAGAGACCAGAGATAGCTGTCAATCTGTGTAAAACTAAAGAGCTAGAGGGGAGTCGGGGAGGCAATGCGAGGGCTCTCAGGTAGCTATAAGGTTTGAACAAGAACGGAAAAGAGGTGCCAAAAGTGAAGAGTATTGGGAGGGGGTGCTGGTCAGAGCTCTCTTCCCACTCCTTTTTATCTCCCCTCCCTCTCTTCCTCTCACTTTCGCTCCCTGTTTTCCTTCCTCGCCTCTGGTTTCTCTTTTGATACAGGGTCTAATTCTATATCCCAGGCCAGAATGACCTGGAAATTACTATACAGCTTAATCGGGTCATTTTTATTGCTAAATTTCTAATTAAAAGTGGGAGATCTGGGCTGGCTGATGACTCATTGTATAGGTACACACACACACACACACACACACACACACACACACACTAAATAACTGTAAGCAAAAACTTAGAGGGGATTCATATAAAAAGTTGCTTAAGCTAGATGGAGTAGTGTACACCTGTAATCCAGTAGTGCAGAGTCGGAGGCAGGAGGATCATGGATATCAGCTGATGTTATATTTTAAGTCTGCCACCTTGAAAAATAAAAAATGACAACCAGATGTGATGATGACTCGTCTTTAATCCCAGCCCTCAGGAAGCAGAGGCAGGCATAGCTCTGAGTTCCAGGCCATTCTGATCTACATAGTAAGTTTAAATCAGCCAGAGCTACATAGTGAGATCATGCCTAAAAAAATAGAATATGTTATAGATCATATGTGTATTGCTTTGATTCTGAAAGCTGATATTAATCTGTTCTTGGGCTCCACAAAAATTTACCTAGAATTTATTATGGCTTTAGTCAAAGCTCAGCGAATCATGTACAATAGTTAAATATATTTAAAGGAAGCCCAAAGACAGAAATTCCCCCAAATGAATGTGTACTAGCAGACTTTGAACGTCTATAGACCAGGACGGGGGACATGCTTGCTTGTACAAAGCCTAGCAGGCAAGACAGAGCAAAACAACAACAAATACACAACCACCAACTCATCCTATCTAGTCTGTACTAATTTTCTGGTCTCTGGGCTCAGCCATGTCCCTCCCTGGAGGTGGGACCTGGTTGATGTTCACTGATACAGTAACAAACCGTGTGTGTGTGTGTGTGTGTGTGTGTGTGTGTGTGTGTGTGTGTGTATATGTGTGTGTGTGTTGGCCAAAGATTCTGTCCTGCTTCCTCTAGACAAGGCAAAACTCACACCACTGCTCTAGCTGGATATTTCTGCCCACCACACCTTCGAGTGGTGTTTATGGCTTCTAGACAAGGTCAAAGCCCCAAAGCCCACAGAACAGCCAAGCTTCCTTTCCCATCCTCGTTCCTCTCTCCCCTTGACTTCTTGGCAGTCTTTTAACCTCCAGATTCTATGTGTTTGGTTCAAAAGCAAAACAAAACACAGTAAGACTTTGCATTTGCTTATCTGTTTGCAGAATGAGGTTTCAAAGGGGGCAGCCTTCTCCCTCTGTGGCTCAGGGTCTGTGAAAAGAAACAGCAAGGTAAACTTGAGACAGGTATGGAAACCGACTTCCTTCCAAGTAGCCTGAAACATCTTCTGCACAGTCCCACACAGCCAAGCTCCTTATCTGTAGCTTCCAGGCCAGGCCTTTGACATGCTGTCCTCAAAGCAGGTCTCTACATGGCCTGCATTTTCACCAACGAACGAACACCCACACTCGCGCGCGCACACACATACACACACGGCTCTGTCTGGTGACAGATTGGGGTCTGAAAAATCTGGCAGCCTGCGCCGCTAATGGCAGAGTGTTGAGTCTGTTCTGTCTCCCTGGAGTCCCTCTGCACACGCAGGTGCACGTCAGCGCCTGCTCTAATTTTATCCCTGGCTGATGGAGGAGACTAACTGAGCAGCAGGGAAGATGCTATTTTGAGTCTCTCTGCAGCTCTGGGTTATATAAAGCCTATTGCCGTGACCTGCATTGCTTTGAGGCTGAGCCTCACTCTTGCGCATGCTGTCATAATATGTCATCAGCTCAGACACACACACACACACACACACACACACACACTTACACATACACACACAGCTCTTGGGGAATGAGAAGAGAGATGTGTGCTGAGGAGGAGTGTGTGTGTGTGTGTGTGTGTGTGTGTGTGTGTGTGTGTGTGTGTGTGTTCCTGACAGCTTGACCACACTATCCGGTGAGGGAATTGTAAGTGAAGGAGGCTTTTTTTCTGGAAGGAAATGGAAAGCTCTTTCTGTTGGAGAAACGTGAGGGTCCTGCTTTGAGCTCTAGGACACAGTGTTTTGTGAGCTGATGTTGTAGGTCTGCTGTTGGCATGGTGATAAGAATAATTTCTATTTTGGTAACTCTTTTCATTTTAAAGGAACCTAAGAGGTTCGTGAATTATACACAAATGGTTCTGCTTTGGAATGACAGGATTTTTTTTTTTTTTATCTGACATTAGCAGCTGCTACTTCATGAACAAACGTGACGGTCTGTTTCAGAGATGGGCCGTGACAGAAAATTGCCTTGCCCACACCAATGAGGATAATCTCACCTGGAAAGTTTGTCCTTATAGGTCAAACCTTTCCTTACACTGCTGGGAATGTGCCCACCTTCTCCAAACTCCCATTTGCTTGATTCAATCATGTTCTATAGATGAACTGTCTTCGCACTTTTCTATGAGACTGAATCTTTAGTTTTTAGATATATACATTTTGATAGGTGACCATACAACAGAATCTTATTAGAACACCCTTGAAAGCACTAGGATTCTCACACTGTGTCATTCACACAAAACCATAGTGACAGGGCTCAAGGAGTTTCTCCCCCTCTGTCCTGTTTCCCATTTCTAGCAGGGCGAGGAGATGACCGTTCTCAGTGAACCCCACATTTCCCGTATATGATCTCCACAGCTATGTTCTGAGTGACGTGAAGGAACCCATAAGGTATTGCCCAGGGGCATGCAGACTTGGCAGGTTCAACTGTGGGAGCTGCCAGAAAGGGAGGCCCAGGGCCAGGGCTCCTGCTGTTGATTTGGTTCCTGTCCTTGGCAGTAGCTGTGGCCATGGAGTTCCCATAAGTCGTAACTTGACGGATGCACTGTTTCTCAGCTGCCCTTTGAAAGGAGTTGGGCCTCCTCTGGCACTGGCCAAAGTGCTTCTAAGGGATTTTTGGAAAGCAAAACCTAAAGCTTTCCACAGAGAAAGCCAGGGGGATCTGGCAATTAGCTACAAAAGGCAGAAAGGAGAGCGCCCCCAGAGACAGTTCTAGTGCAGGGCCCCCCTTACCCCCCCAAGAGGAGGAGGAAAGGGAAGTGAACCGGAATCAAAGACAGGGTTTGCAGGGGCTGGATGGGGAAATGAAGCCAGGAATGGGGAAGGTGCAGGTGAATCACTGTGTGGCTTATTAATATTGGACTTGGGTGGAATTTGGACACTTGTGCCCTCCTTTCCCCTTTCTTCCAGGTGGGAGGTGGCAGCTCACCTTGGTGGACTCCTTAATGGCTCGGATCTACCCCTGCCCATTAGTCAGTCTCAGTATCTCTCTGTTTCTGTGTCTCTGTATGTTTTTCTTTGTATCTGTGTGTCTTTGTATCTGTCTCTGAGTCTGTCTGCCTCTGTCTCTGTGTCTCTCCCTCTCCCTCCCTCCATTCTCCCCCCCCCCCCATTATATATCCCAGACTAGCCTCGAACTTCTGATACTCCTGCCTCAGCTTCTCATTACTCCATTTCCCTCAGGAGAAGGCCCGAGCCCATTGACATCAGACGTGGAGCTCTAAGGCCTGCAGCCTAAGTCTCTGACTTTTTCTTTACCTTTTTTTTTTTTTTTTTTTTTTTTTTTGAGACAATGTCGACTCTATGTATTCTTGGCTAGTCTGGAGCTTGCTATGCAGACCAAGTTGGCTCCAGACTCACAGAGATCTGCCTGCCTCTGCCTCCTGGGTGCTGAGACTAAAGCGTGCATGCTATCATACTTGGCTCTGGCTTAACTTGTATAGCCACCTTTCTTCATGTCGCTCCTTACCGCCTTACACTGAATGTTCTCAGCTCTCTTGTCTTCGTGTGTGTGTGTGTGTGTGTGTGTGTGTAGACTGTTCCATCTGTCTGAAATACCCTTCCTGTTAGTGGTATTTGTGTGTGAGTGCAATGTAGCCAAGGCTAGCTTCAAAGTTGTCATCTTCTGACTCAGCATCCCAGATATTAGAATGAAGGTGTGAGCTATCGTGGTTTTTTCCCTGGAAAATTCCCATTTTTTTTTCCTTCTGATGCTGACTCAAACAAGTTGTTTTCACTCCTCCTGCCCTGGGTCGGGAGCTCGCCTCTGACATGTTTGTTCACCTTATGCCTGAGTACTTAGCCACTCTGCCGCCCACCTGGACCATGGGCATCCAGAGGCTTTCTTAGCCTACTACGCAGGCTGCCTAGCAAGTATCTGTTGAATGAATGACTGCACCGGGCAAAGGCACATTTTGGCACTGAAGCTTCCTCTGTGTCACAGGGGCTAGAGATCGAAATTCCGGGCAACGTCAGTGTGCTTAAAGAGAAAAGACCAAGTCCTGGGTAACATGACAAAGAATACAAGATGTCCTGGTTATCTGCCTCCAAAACCTAACCAGAGGGACCAAAACTGAGCTGACCAATTGCTGTGTCACACAGCTTCGATGCTGAGTGAGATGGGCCCATCTGATACCAACCAGTATCTGCCTTTTCTGTGCCCCATCCCAACCAGTTCATGGAGTAGAGTTGCACTAGATCTCACTGTCCTTCCCAGAGAGCGCCAGCCCTCCACCAGGCCATATCCTAGTCCCAAGGCTCTACCTAACCAGCTGTGACTCTACCATGAGCAACAGAACTTACAGCCGGTGCGGCCTGGTGGTGCATGTCTGTGATCCCAGGGATTCGGGAAGCTTCAAGAGGATGATTGCAAGATGAAGGCCTTCCTGAGTGGCTCAGCTGGACTGTCCCAAAATAAAAAGTAAAGGCAGGCGCGCCAGAGATGAGACTCAGTGGTAGAACCTGCCTAGCATGAGTGAGGTTGGGTTTAAGTCTCAGTACGTGGGTAGGTGGTGGTGGTGGTGGTGAGAACGTCATAGCTCCATCACTGGGCTGGCTGCCATCTCTGCCCAGGCCACACCCTAATGATGCTGGCCTCAGGGATTGAGGCACAGGAGAAAGTGTGGAACACCCAAATGCTTGGCCCAATTACACCAAACCAGGGTTCAAGGCCCTCATCAATTCTAGGGACATCTGAGATGTATACGTCGAAGAAAGCCAAGATAAGACCAGAGGAAACCCCCAACTACAAACCAGGTTTAAATGGATTTTTAAATTTAGGTTCCTTAATTTAACCTCGGATATAGCCCTGGGAATAATTTTGTGATGGTATATCATCAATATGTATGTGTACATACACATAAATATTACCCTAAATCCTTTGCTCTCACACTCGAGACTCCTTGTGATACTAGAAGCAGAGCGGCAGCATTCCAGGAGTAAACTGGCCATGGGAAAGGTGGACATCTAATTGGTATCTGGGGGAAATTTTCAAATTTTTAAACAGTTCCCTTTGAGGCTTATGAATCTTGACAGCTATCCTGCTTTGACAGAGAGGAGAAAAGAGCAGCCGTGTGATTGGAAGCCTGCAGGAGAGAGGATGGAAGAGGGGCTGATACCCTAGTCAACGGCTTTACAACAGCTGCAGGGGCCGGAATAGCTCACCTTAAATGAGATGACGCTGGGCCACTTAGGGGAAAGAGAGAAGATCCTAAGGCGGACGATGACCACAAGGCAGAGAAGGAACTCGGGACACGGAGTGGGTGGGTATTAAAGGATTATGTGTTTTAGGTCGTGTTACCATCACCCAGAAAGGCATGCACTTTAACTGCCAAGGAACTAATAATGAATTGGAACACCATCCAGGGATGAGAGCAAGTTAAAACAATAAATCCTGTGCTCAACCTGTGTGCTATTTCAAGATCAGCAGTTCACTGGCTTTGCGGGCACAGTGGGCAAAAAACAGTATGGGATGCTGTGTTGTCATTTAAAGATTTTCCTTTTCATATTTGTGTTTATTTTGATTTGGGGTAGGGGGAGAGAGTCTTAAGTAATTGTTTTTAAATTTGCTATATATCCAACACTGGCCTTGACCTCCTGATCTTCCTACCTCAGACTCCCAAGTTCTGGGATTTCAAATGTACGTTCCCCCACACTGAGCAATCTGATCTCGATTTTTTTTTTTTTAAGACAGCTTCTTACTATGTAGCCTCAAATGTCCTAGAATTTTCTATGTAGACCAGGCTAGCTCAAACCCACAGAATCTGCATGCCTCTGCTTTGGAAGTGCTGGGATTAAAAGTGGGAGCTACCTTGCTATCTGATTCTTTTTTAAAAAAAAAAAGTCAAATAACTGGACTCTTTCCAGTCAGGATACTTGTTTGCTTCCTACCTGCCCTTCTGAATGTTTTATATTGGTCACCTCACACAAACCTCACAGCTTTGCTACATAACCCTCTAGTAGGTAAGCACCCCCTTTACTGTTGGCCAAAGGCACCCGTTGGGAAGTTAAATGACATGCCCTAAGGTCACAGGGTTAGTGAGTGGCAGAAGTAGGGTTTGAACAAAGGCAGTCTGGCTCCAGATCCCAAATCAGTAACCATCATTCTACCCTGTCCTTGAAATAGCCAATAAACATAAAACCAACAACACCAAAAAGCCCCTGACTGTTGATGGTATGTGGGGTGTGGGCTCAAACCCAGTGTGGCAGATGAGAACGGCTGTGTGGAAATCCTGTGTATGAACGTCAGCATGACATCACTGGGGACGAACGCTTATGAATCCAGGTCAGCTGTGTCACCGGCGAGACTTCACAGCCTCTCCACACGGCACCGGGATGAGTCTCACTTCTGGAGGCCCTGCCCTTGAACATTCAACAAGTATTCCCTTTATGTGCTCACTCAGTAAATGTACCTTGGGCACTTAGTCTGAGCCAGGCAAGCCATTCTAGGTTCCAGAAATAAAAATGGGCCTGATACTTATTCCTTACCTACATATCAGGAGAGGGTGAGGTGAGGGTTGGTACCCTCGACCAATGGCCAGTGGGCTTAAAGCTTAGCAATTCTCTGAGGGTGATGTCACCCACTGTCTCTCCATCCTCTGAAGATGCTATTGTTTTCTACATGTCTTGGGATGGCTTGGTCACTAGCTTAATGGACTGTCACCCTGCAAGCCACTGTGTCTGCAAATGTTTTTCAGACAGCAGCTTGAGGTTTGCTTTTGTTTTTCCTCACTGACTGGGGGTGAAGAAGAGGTAGGAGACCCCGACAGGGTCTCATATAGCCCAGACCAACCTCAAACTTGCTGTGTAGCTAAGTCTTGGTCTTCCCCCACCTCTGCCTCCTTGGGGCATGTACCACTTTGCCATTCAAGAGCTTGACTGTCTCATCTAGAAAGTGATATGGGGTGATGACAAAGATGATGGTCAGATGACAGATAAGACAGATAGCTGTGAACAGAATGTGTAACACCAGCCCACAGTGGTTTAGTTAAATATACACAAACGGGCAACTTCGGCTAAACGTCTAACCATCCACTGAACCTCAGTGACTTGGAAGGAAGCTGGGTTCTGAAGTCAGAGATTTTATTTCTGTTACAGTTGCAACCTGGCCCTTTCTACGCTGTGTGTTCTTTCTGTGTGGATCACAGATAATCAGTGCAAGTCAGGACAAAGCCCAAGTGAGGAACTACAGGTCTTAGGATGGTACTAGAACTCAGTAGGTAAACAGAAGTGCCAAGTTTTCATTTCTGCAGAATTTTAAAACAATATTATTAGTAACCATAATTACTTTATTACCTCTAGAGAGTGGCTTGAAGGGGAAAAAAGGGGAGGACTTTGCCTTTTTTGTTTGTGTGATTTGATTTTTTTTATTATTGCAATTAAAATAGGAATAAAATTTATAATTAAAAAAGAAAGGGAAAAAACATAGAGGTCTTTTTGTTCTCCGGAGGCCTTGTTTGAAATTAAATGGGTCATCTGGAACGTACATAAGTGTGTCCTGTCTACCTCTTTCTGTCTACATTTGCTTCACAGGGTGACTTCAGGTAGGAGACTTAAAGGGGCAGCTTAGTTTCTCTAAGAAGCCCCTGATAGAACTGAATAGTCCAGGACAGGCTGCATCAAGGAGGTCCAGGGCCTGTCCTTATCTCTCAGCAAGTCTCCCAGGCAAGCTGGAGCAACTCTCAGCCTCCTCCCGTTAGGTGACAGAGAGCAGCTCTAGGTTCCATGCTCTAGGTTCTATGCTAGTGTAAGAAACACACCACCTCCTCTATTCTAGGCTAGTGTAAGAACAGCACCACCTCCTCTCTTCACGCAAGTTATCACTAGGTCTCTCTAGGGTCGTGCATCCATATATGAACCCATCGCTATGGTTGGAAAACTGAGCAAGAATCTGATTGGTCATACCTTTGTCGTACATCTACTGAGGAGGTGATCCAGAGTCACCTTGATGTAGTGCAGAGTCTAAGAGGGAAGTGGGTAATCGCCTGAAGGAGAACGGGAGTCCAGTTGCAGAAGAGGCGGGAATAAGTGTTGAGTGGCAAAGCAAGAAGTCTGATGCAGCCAAACGCAGTGGCCAATACTCATAATCCCGGCACCCAGGAGAACGGAGAGTTCAAGGTCAGCCAGGGTTACATAACAAGACTTATCATCGACATAACCAAATGAGTCCCTGGAGAGGTAGCTCAGTGGTTAAGAGCGTTGGTTGTTCTTGCAGAAGACCCAGGGTCAATTCCCATCAACCGCATCACATGGAGACTCACAATGATCTGTAACTCTTCTGACAACTGTAGACACCAAGCACACATGTGGGATGTGTGTGAGCTTGTGCATATGTGTTTGTGTGTGTATGTACATGTAGTCTAAATACTATACACATAAAATAAGATGAAAGAATCTAAAAAAATAAAAGTAAAGAACCAAACAATATGGCCCACTGTCATCAAGCCTAGCATCCTCAGTTTAATCCCCAGGACTATATAGGGTAAGGAGAGAACCAACCATTGCAAGCTGTCCTCTGACCTTCACATGCATATTACAGATGTACAGAAGCTCGCGCGCGCGCGCACACACACACACACACACACACACACTCACATACACAATAGATAGATAGATAGATAGATAGATAGATAGATAGATAGGTAGGTAGGTAGGTAGGTAGGTAGGTAGATAAAGAAAAAGACAGATAAAATCTAAACAACAACAAAGAAATGCCATAGTTTTTGTAATGCTCAGGCAAGGAAAACATGTCCATAGTTGCCTTTAGAGTAGAGGACTAATGACTTGGAATCAGAGGAACCATATAGGAAAGAATAAGTCAAAAAAGGAAGGATGGAGTCCACAAACTCAGGTGTCAAGGGTTTCCACCTCCAACCTGGGGGATGGCAGCTTTGTGTCTGCCTTTCACTTACACAAAATAAAAGCCTGAAATCGCAAACACCCCCCCTGACTTCTGGGAAATAGCACAAAATAGAGTAGATTCCTGCATTACCCCTCACCCTCATCCCACATGGCTGCTAGGCAGCTGTTTTTCCCTCACAAAGGCCCGTGTGTGCATCTAGACTCCAAGTCTTTGCATGCACATGCATGCAATCTCTGTTTTTAAACATCCAGTGATTTAAAAACACACTACATGAGCTAAAACAAACACACATATCAATGGGTCAGAATGTGCATGGACCCTCTACTCTCCAGTAAGTGATATCCGAAAGGACCCTGTTGACATGGAGCAAATGAAAAACCCTTCTCTTTTTATAGAGTATCAAATCTGTGTTCCAGTCCACAATTGCGCGGTGATAGCCCGGTGATAGCCCGGTGACAGCCCTCCTGTCCAGAGTTCAGCCCTTTCATCTCCACTATCTAATTCAAATCTGAAAAAAACACCAAGTGGGCCACGAAAGGCAAGGAACATTACGGTGAGAACTGTACTTTCATTTCCTGGCTGGGGTGTGGTTACATTCACAACTTCGGTGTGACTCTAACCGTTGGAGGGTTTTTACATTCAATTTCCTGTTTCCTTTTCTTAATAAAGAAAGGAAAAGCAGGCCCCTGCAGCAACTGTTTTTAGGGTTCCAAAGGGAGACACCATGGGGGTTCCGAGTTGGCCACAGGCAAATACAAAACAAAACGTAAAACCGGCAAACAGCAGTCCACAGAAGGGGGGGGGGTGTTGTTTTCATCCCCTCAGGCAGCAATTTTCCACCCTCTGCCCATCAGACTTGTGCCCATCTCCTCTCTGTATCTGAGATGCTGGAACCATTTCCCACAAGGGTTCAGTATGCACTGACAGAGACAGTGGTAGTTTCGGACTGTTTAGAGTTCTAGCCTAACCCCTCTAAGAAGCACTTCTGTTCTCCGCACGAGGGAACGCAGGCATGGAGGTGCCGTGATAATTTGCTCAACTGTCCTACTTAGCTTTAACTGTCAGCTTGACTCAGCCTAGAGTTGTCAGACAGGAAAGCCTCAATCAAAGAATTGGCTAAATCAGATTGGCTTCTGGGGCTGTTTGGGGAGTTGGGGTGGGGGCTGTCTTGGTTGTTGATTGATTTCCAGAGGGTCCAGCTCACCGTGAGCAATGCCACTTTTTGTACATGTGTAGCTATAAAAGAAAACTAGTTGGGTATGACCCAATGGGCAAGCCACATTTCTCCTTGGTTCTTGCCTCCAGGTTCCTGACTGGGATTCCCTCAGTAACGGCCTGGAAGTGTTCAATGAAAAATAAATAAATAAATAAATTAAAAAGCTTTGCCTCAACAAGTTGCTTGCTGTTAGAGTGTTATAGCAACGAAAGAGACTAGAGCACCGACCTCTCAGGTGACGGAGGTGATACTTCATACTTCCATTCACTGAATTCCCATTGGTCACCGATTTGTTGGGAAGGTATTACCTAAAGGGTTCCAAGACAGGGTACCAGTGCTAAGAATGAATCCTGCTTGCTGAAAAGAGCCTGAGTAGAGTCCATGTTAGGCATCTATTTCTAGAGTTTCCCTTCATTAATTTGTTATTTTTATAAATTTATTTATTTACTTCTGTTACGTGCAGGGTATGCATCTGAGGATTCATAGGTGCATGGCACACATGGAATGACATTAGAAGCTGAGAGAGAGAGAGAGAGAGAGAGAGAGAGAGAGAGAGAGAGAGAGAGAGAGAGAGCATCTGATCCCTGGAGCTGGAATTACAGCCAGTTGGGAGCTACTCTATATGAGTTCTGGGAACTCGGCAAGATCAGCAAACCCTAACCCCAACTTTAACTCAAATACTAAACCCTACCCCTACCCCTATCTTTAGTCCTAACCCCTAACTCTAACTCTAACCCTAACTCAACACCTAACCCTATCCCTAAACCTAACTAACCCTAAAGTAAATGCTCTTGACTGCTGAGCCATCTCTCCAGCCCTACTCAGACTCTTAATTAGCACCTACTGTGTGCATGATTCTAGGCTGAGGCTAGAGGGACCCAAAGAGGAATGCAGAGCTGCCTTGACTCCCGAGGCTTGTTGTTTAGTTAGAAGGCAGTCTGTACAGTAAAGCCCACAGTACAAGATGCTGTCCAATAAGGCCAGTGGCCCAGACAAAATTCAGAGTGTTTTTGCCAGGCATGGTGCCACAAGACTATACTATATACTGTAAGAACTTTGGAGGTGGAGCAAGAGAGAGATCAGCCTGGGGGCACTTGAGACCTTGACTCGAAAAATAATCTCTTTTTTTCCAGAACGGTGATAGAGTGACTATTCTAGGCAGGAATGGTCGGAGCAGCAAAACAGTGAAATTGTGTGGTGTGTGTGTGTGTGTGTGTGTGTGTGTGTGTGTGTGTGTGTGGTGTGTGTGTGTACTCGTGCCCACACCTAAGTGTGTGCAAAGAATGGGCAGATCATAAATAATATCTGAGATAGGTATCCAGTAGAAAAGGGGCAAATCATAGCACAAAGAGCGTAGAAAGAAGAAAGTGTTAGTATGTACGATACAGCATAATTTGGCAAAAGGGCCCTTGGTTGTAGCAGCCACATGAGAAGCCAGGCTCTGTACCTTCCTACCCATGTGACCCCAGATCACAAATTTCATTTGTGTTAAGCCTTGGTTTCTCGGCCTGTGAGGCAAGCACAATCAACATGATAAAGAGTCGTGCCCGTCCTGCTGGGTCTGTTTGTGGGGGTATCCCTGCATCCTGCTGGGTCTGTTTGTGGGGGTAACCCTGCATCTAGCTGTTCCACTAGAACAGCGGAGAGAGGTCTGTGACCACAGCGAAACCATAACGTAAGAGCCCAGAGGACTGGAAACTGTAGCCATGAATGAAAAGCAACATGTGTCAACCCCAGAATCGGATAACACAGTCAAACCACAAATACGCCGCTTAGGGTGTTTGAAGTTCTCCGGCAGGGCAGGACCCCGCTGTAAATGACTTCATGAAATGGAGTCAAACCACTGTTTTTTTTTTCTTTTTCTCATCTGACTTCACAGGAAATCTACTCCTCTGTTCAGATTTGAGATAAAACAGCCTTTCACCTTGACCCTCCTTTGTGGCAGGAACTCACCCCGTGATGTCGATCACTTTCTATCCCAGGCCGGGTCATCACCAGCTTATATATAGTACACATGTGGGTTTGAATTGCCCTTATGTTACGAGTGACGGCAGTTAAATCTATGAAGATGTGCTCAGCCACCAGGCTGAGACGACAGTCTAAGAAAAGGAGGTGAGGATGGCTACTGTGGAGCCAGCCAAGGCATGTGGATTTTTTAAAAGGTTGTTTACTTTGTGCCTGTAATCTCCTGCCATGCTGTTGCCCAATAATTATTTTAGGTTTCATGACTTTCAACCTAACCTCTGTGCCCAACAGAGAGAATCTATCCCAAGGTGTTGACTTGACTTCTCAGCAGCTGTTACAAATGAACAGCTTTGGCTGCCTCCCCAAATTGACATATTAAAATGATCAGGAGAACTGGCCTTGAGGAATTTCTTGAGACCCCCTCACCTAATCGAATGAGTCCACTGTCTACTTCTAAGAGTGTTTGTTGCTAGGTCTCGGTGGGAAGAACTAATGGGAGAGATGAAGCCAGGACGTGGCACAGTGATTGTGAACACTAGTCCACTAGGCGATAGCTCATCTTACCAAAATCAAAAAAGAACCAAAGACATGACAACCCACCACCACAGTACTGGTACCTGATCTCCGTGGAGTGCTTGCGCCCCCACCTTTATACCTATTAATGTCCAAAAGAAGATATTATGGTGTAATGGTTAGTGTTGTCAACCTGACAGAATCTAGAACCACTCTGAAGCAGGAATCTGTGGGAGATCATATTGATTTTGTTAATTAATGTAGGAAGACTCAGTTGTGGGTGAGACCGTTCCCTGTGCTTGGTGTCCTGGACTGAACACGAGAGGAGAAAACCAGCTGAGCACCTGCATCCATTGTCTGCTGCTTCTTCATTATAGACGACATGTCAGATTCTCTGCAACTGGACAGCCACGAGCTTCTATGTAGGTGCTGGGAATTGAACCCAGGTCCCCTTGAAGAACAGCTGGTGCTCTTTTAACTGCTGAGCCATCTCTCCAGTTCTGACTGCAGAAGAAATGTAATTCATCAGCTGTCTGAAGTTCCTGCCTTCCTAACTTCCCCTACCGTGAAGGACTACAACCATGAACTATGAGCCAAAATAAACTATTCCTTCCTTAAGTTGCTTTGGTAAGAGTTGAATTTTTTTTTAACTCGTAGTAATAAGAAAGAGATTAAGATATATAGATCTTCTAATCTTATAAATGAGGTAACTAGGCACAAAGTAATGAAAATTTGGGAAATTAACTGTTTATAAATAATGTATTCATTATCCTCTGCTTCTTTAAAGAGCCTAAGGGATAGTATCACCCACAATTAAAGTGTGTCTTCCTATATTAATTAACACAATCAAGGTAATCCTCCACAGATTCCTGTTTCAGAGTGGTTCTAGATTCTGTCAACTTGACAGCACTAACCATTACAGCATAGTGCCCTCTTTTTAGTGTTAATGGGTATAGAGGTGAGTATTCCACAGAGATCAGGCGCCAGTACTATGGTGGTGGTGATGGGGGGGGGGGGTTGTTACAACTCTGGTTCTTTGAGCTAAGATTTGAACCCAGCAGATGAGGAACAGGGCAGAGAAGAAGTCTAAGATAAGAAATAGAAAGGAGAATGAGGCAGGAGGATTTTGGTGAGTTAAAAGCCAGCTTGGTCCACACAAGAAGTTTATAGCCAAAGATATATAGTAAGACTTGGTCATGATGGGGGGACAGGGAAGGAATGGGTGATAAAGGAGAAAGGTAAGGTCATAGTCTTTAGTCTCAAAAGGTGCTTACCCAGGTATAGAACAGAATCAAAGCCCAGATGGACAAGATGTCCAGACAAATACCCAGAGATAAAATCGCCGGCTTAATATACCAGCTCTCTGTCTCCATCCCTTTTCATTCTGTTGGGTCAAGTCAAGCCCCAGGCCATTCTGAGACTTATTGCAGACTGTGGGGGTTACTGGAGCCATCTCTAACCCACTAATTTCTAAAGTGGCCATTCAGAGTCTGGGTGCCTATCAGATGGCATTCTGTAGGCATGGTCCCAAGGATCCCCAGTTAACTGGTCTTTGAGGCCTTGGATCCTCAAGTTAGTATAAAAATGTTGGCAGACCCTCCCTTGGTTCCACATCATCTTCTTTGACTCTGAGGGAAGTTGAGTATACTCCAGGAAGTCAAAGTGAATTTGGACTTTGCCCTTGCTTGTATTGACTTGGGGAAGGTTATATTCCCAGTCCTTACTTCTTCTCCAGTCAAAGGGGATTTTAAGCAAACATACCTCATAGATTACTTATGAATTAAGTCTTTGAATCTACATCAGTCACCTTAAGGACTCCACAGGTTTGGTTAATGTAGGTGATGTAATTACTTACCCTAATCTCTCTTTGAGAAGATTCTAACTGTCTCAAGTCCACAACACATATTATCACATCCGGGTAGGGAGTGACCTCAGGAACAAAGCCTGTAGCCCTGCCAGAGTCTCTTGGGAAGGAAGTGGTTTCATCACCCAGGTGTCTGAGTCGGGGCTACTTTCTTCAGGGAAGGGCTCTCTGCAGTCTTGCCAGATCAACATGCTGGGCTACTCCAGGCACCACCAACCTGGCTCTGCCAGTCTCTCAAGTGTCAAGAGGCCCCTCGGAGTTACACACCCACCTCTTAGGCAAAAATGCTCATTCATGACAGGTGTGAGTGTCATTGTGTTGGCTTTGTTCCTGTCTGTGACACAGGTGGGAAACTCATTAGAACTGATGTCCTTCTGGACGTCCTTTGGTTCACCTGGTGACCAGAACTGTCACCTTCAGTCAGGAAATTCTTGCATTTCAGAAAGGCTACTCCAGGGCTCACAGCAAAAAGATTCTTCCTAAAATTGACCTAGGCGCCTGAGAAATGACTTGTAGGTATGATGGAGTGGGAAAATAATGGTGTGGTTACCCTAGCACAATATGGCCCTGCAGGAACACTACCAGTAAGCTACGGATCCTGGCCCAGACACCCTCTGTCCAAGACTGCTGTGCTCACATAGAAGTGTGTGATATTTGGCAATTTTCTTGACTTCTCTGTCTCCATTTTTCATCTATATCATGTGATGACGATGACAGTATTCACCCTATTCGCCTCTTTAGATTGTTTTGGGGTATAAGTGAATTTTTAGAAAAATGTCTAGAACCCTGCACAGTTAGTTGGGGGACAGAGCAAGAGTTCAACATTTTTGGCTACACAATGAGTTTGGGGCCAGCCTGGGCTAGAATACTCAGACAGCAACAGCAGCAAACAAAAGAACAGTTGCCTGGAAGATGATAGTATAAGGCCTAGTTATTGTTTCCCCAGAGGCCAGGGATTTCTAGACAGAGTCACTCATGAAGAACAAGGGGAATCCACAGTCTAATTGACCTCGCAGGTTGTTTTCTTCGAGTGTCATTACCTTGTCTAAAAGGAATATATGCAAAACCCACACTTCTTGGGTAAAACTGTTCCCCCAAGCAGAGCACAGACATCAGATGTTAGATTTTTGTTTTATTTGACTTTAAATAAATAAATTTTCTATTTTTTTTTGAGACATTGTTTCATGTAACCCAGGCTGGTCTTGAACTTGTGGTAATCCTCCTGCCTCAGTCTCCTTCCTTCCCACTGTTCAATTACAAGTGTGTCACTATGTGGAGGTTTTTTGTTTGTTTGTTTTGGCTTTTTGTTTGTTTTTGTTTTTCTGTTATTTCAGAAGCAAGGACTAGGGTGCCTCTGGGTAATAATATAGGATAATCTAGCCCAGATTAATTTGACCACCCACTCCCTAATCCCGGGTCTCAGAGTGTCATGAATCTGGTAGGTCTGCCCTTTGGCCTGAATCTGAGTGATGTTAGTAATATAAGGATAGGTACAATGTCAGCCACACCTCGCTAGCCCAGCAAAAGGAAATACTTCCCACACCTTGCTTTTGCACACCAGGGCCCCCAGGAAAGGCATCCCCAGCACCAGTGCCTGGACCTGCTTTAATGCTTGGGTGTGGCTGCAGGAACCACCCAGTACAAACTGGAGTGAACCTGCTGCCCCCCTTACCTCCCCACACACACACCACCCTGCTACCAAGTCAAACAGAACTCTGGGAACACAAATAGAATCATCACAGTAAACCGGTTGTTGGAGCCAGACACCGGACAACCCACTCCTTGGCACCACCACCCCCATCACAGGTCCAGACAAGAGAAGGGCTCTGAGGGCTGAAGAAGGTGTGGCCCTTGGGCATTCCTGCCTAGCAAGAAACCCTGCAGCTTGTCTGTGCTTTTTGCCACCTACATGCCTTGCTCAAGGAGCTGCTTGCCAAGGCAGGGAGGGAGAAGGGTCTCCTCTTCTTCCAAGTCCTGGATCACTAGGAAATGCCCTTGCCACCAGACCCACTTGACAAATACAGCTTGTCAAGGAGAGAACTCTTCAAACACATTGGAATCTTAAAGGCATCTGAGGTCGGGAGGCTGGACGTGCTTCTCAGCAGGGTCAGGCAGGGGGAGAAGAAGGAGGAGCCAGTAATAAATGACAGCTTCAGATAAATGTGAGTGGAGTGCTCCAGGTAGCTCTGAACTCCTTATCCCAGAGCAGGTCAGACTCCTCAAACCGCCCAGGCCTTTCTGCTGTGTGCTCTGGGGCATGTCTCTCTTTGGTTTCTTGGATCCTGAGCCAAGGAGGAAATGTAGGTTAGTCCCAAGAGGCAAGGATGGATCCTCCTTCTTATTTCCTGATGTCAGCACCTTTTCCAGATAGTCTGGCAAATCTCACAAACAATCTTCAAACACCCACCCCACCCCCACCCTCGTTTCATTGTAGTAAGTTTGGGCAAGTGATTAGAACTTCCCGGTGGAGAGGAACACATACAGAATGAATGATTCTGGGGGAAGCACCTTCCACTGCATGGTGAGGATGGAGGATGGGCAAAGGGTCTGAAAATGAACATCTGACCGGGAAGCCTGATTCGTTGCAAATACTGTATCCTTGGCAGGTTGTTTAACTACCTGAACCTCAGTTTCTTTCATTGTCAAAGTGGACAACAAAGGGTCTCCTTCTCTGAGGTGTTAGAGGAATGAAATGTGACAACAGGTGAATACACTGTCCTAGCACATGAAAAATACTAGCTATATCTTCTCTCCTGACTCTGCCAGTGCCTTGTTAAGTCCTTAATTGGCATGAAGAATTAGAGGAGAGCTTCTGAGAGAATCATTCAGGAAACTGTTATTCTAGCTTAGCTACGATTTTCTTGGGATAATGATAAAGATTGTAAGATTTTTTTTTTTTTTTTTTTTTTTTTTTTTTGTCGCCTACAGGGGAATCTCATCTGCTCTTTCTCACATGGAACACAACACAAATCCTTCATTTCCAAGCCCAGAAGTGACTCAATTGAATCTACCTACAAGCCAGGCTTTCCCATAGACCTGAGCATGCAGTTCTGTTTTGCCTCTGCCTTATGTTCTAGGAGGAACACTGAAGACAAGGTGGCAAATGATGTTCAGGGAGGACTGATTCCTAGTTAGAAAGAGTAGAAATGACTGTCTCATCCTTGAGAACAGCAAAGTGGACAGTTGCTACCTTGCCTAAACTCCTATATGAAACAACCCTCACCTGGCTATATTTATCTGGGGGTTTAAGTGCAAGGGTAGGTTTGTTTCATTTACTATACTCCTCCTTTGTTTGAAATGAGACAAGAGTTTCAAAATGCAGCCTTGGTGAATTAAAGCAGAGACTTTTTTTTTTTTTTTTTAAATTCTTGGGGATGGGTAGATAGAACAAGAGTTTAGGGAGTGTTGGTTGATGGGTAAAGACCTGAAGAGAGGTAATAGAGTAGAAAGGGAAGGAGAGCTGTTTAGAGAAGGGTGCCAAGGAAGTGAGAAATAGGTGGGTCAGAGGTTGGAGCAAAAGGATGGGAGGAAGTACCATCCACTCATTGCACGGTGAAGATGGGGGATGGGCTCCCTTTGTAGATAGGTGCTTAAATGTCTAGTGATTGGGCAATTGCAGAGTAACAGGAAACTCTGAGGTGCTGTTTGGGCAAAGACGATGGGATATGTGTTGAAGGAGGGACGGAAAAATCCCGAGCCATTTCCAAACGCCACTTATTTTCACAAACTCCTTTATGTCTTCAGCCTCTGGAGCACATTCTACTATACTCACCCATCTGCTTGCACTTTGGGTGTTGTTTTGGGCTTGAGTCTTGCCAGGGATTCTTGGACTGGAAATGCGCATGCTCCATTTACAAGCAGGGATTACATGAGTGCACCCCATGCCCTACAAAGATTGTTTTGAATCCCGGTGAGTAATCTCCCTTTTGACTCCCCACCCCCATAGGGCACAATTTAAATCTAGATTATGTAGAGTCCTGAGTGCTTCCACCACATCTTTCTACCCACAATTGGCCTTCTGTTTCGGGGTTGCCATAAGGTGGTTGGCTCCTTTCGTATCTTTGCTTCTTCAATCTTTCTGCAACTGTTTCCAGAGCCGGGCCAAGGCGGGTTGGGGGGGGCCTGGGGGAGGGGAAGCAAGAGCACAAAAATTTCTCATGTTTGCCTGGCTTGTCTCAAGAATTAACACACAATTTAACTTTAGTTGTTGACCTAATATTTTCATGACTTTCTCAACTTTGCAAGTCACAGTTCTCAGGGACTTCTGGTTTCTTCTCCCTTCAAGTGAGGTCATTTAGGCATCCCTTCCCCCAGGCCTTCAACCAGAGTTCCACAGAATGAATGCCTCGAGCTCTGCTATATGAAAGGCAAAATTTAAACTTTTCCTCTCCCGATTTTTCTTTACTCTGGGGTTGATTCCAACAGTGGGGGTTCTCTAAGCTGGGTTTGATTTTAGCCTCCTGGGCAAGGTAGTTTGGTTAGTGGCTGTTCTGTGGTCTACTGTCTGAGGAGAAGTGGTTAGGGAGGTCACCCAGACAGTTATGGTCCACTGAGGGTGGAGGGAGTGGTCTAGGTTTGGCCTCAGTCTGGAGTCCCAGGCTCACAGACAGATCTTGGCTCAGGACCTGGGACTGAGGCGTGCTGGGACAGCCTGGGGGGTGTCCTGGCTTTCCCAGGGCTGGGGAACCCTCGCTGGCCCGGGGGCGGTAGACACTGTTCCAGAATCTGTTCTGGCTGCCCTGCCGCCTCAGCACTTTCTAATTACAGCTCCAAACAACAACAGCAGCCTCGGCAGTCATGACAACAGGCCCCGCCCACCAGGCCTCCCGCCCAGCTGGCAACACGTGATGGCGACGCTCCTCCGCCCCTGGCGCAGAGGGAGGGCGGGGAGGCGAGGAGGAAGGAGGGATGACGTTTGCTCTGTCGTCTCCATGGTTAAAACGCATAGACGTCAACGCCGCCAGTGTTTAGTGTGTAATGTTCTTTGGTCTCTATGGGAACGTCAGGCTGCCCAACACAGGACCCCGGCAACAGGCTTCTGATTGGTCGGAGGCTAGCATGGGCGGAGCTTTGGCTCTGATCGGCTCTGCCAGTGTTGCTGTTTTGGTTGTTGTCTCCCAGCTGTTTATTTCTGTAACAGATCTTAGAGGCTGCGGTCTGGATCTGTCGCCAAGGATGAGATTCAGGAGAAAACGTGCTCAACGTGCAGCTTTGCTTCTACTGATTACAGCACCACAGATGACATCGCTCCACAGTCACACCAAGTCTCCTGTGGGAGTCTTGCACCTCATGCCCGGCGTCTGCTACAGCTCAGTATTTTAGAGTCAGATCGCCGGCTCCTAGCCCGCACCTCCGCTCAGCAATGCCATTATCTTCTCAGCCAAGTCCTAGAAATGGGTTGGCTTCCCAGCTAATGCTTTTCATGCTCTCAAGAGCAGTCGGAGCCTTTCATACCCAATTCCTGGATTCAGTGCTACCCCCTGCAGGATCTGGCTCCATTTCCTCAGTCTGGTCCTAATTCTGTGCAATGACATCATTTACCCACATTCCCACCGAGTTGCCCAGATTTCTTCTTGCCGGCGTACATCAAAAAAAAAAAAAAAAAAAAAAAAAAAAAAATTCCAAATGACCTTGGGTGGGTACTTCTGGTTAAGGACTTTTATTATTTTTCTTCTCTGTCCAGTTGCAGCGACAGATGGGGGTGAGATGTAGTGATGTTACACCTGATTTCTCCAAATGAACTAAAAACAAGACCGAAGAAAGAGATAAAGTCACTTTTTACACACTAAAATGCCAGATAGTTAACAAATAATACTACCATACAGATGAAGTTAATATTCAGCATTCCAAGACATAAATAATATCTACAGAAACTTTTCTACCTGCCTCCCTCAGTTGAGGATTGAAACCAGGACCCAGAGCCTTGGGCATATTAGGTGAGAACTCTCCCAGGGCCACACATTCCCAGCTGTCTTAAAACTGGAAGCAGTTTTAACCTTACCCTGAAACCAAGTCACATCTGTCTAGAGATAACAATCTCTCCTCAGGGCTTTCAATCAAGTCCTGCTCTATTAAAAAGGAAAAAAAAAAAAAAAAAAAGCCTTAAAATCTTCAGTTCCCGAGTCAAATAGAATGCACTTTCACCAGCTCATGCACATACAAGTCTGAGATGTTTCATGAAAGGTTTCGATGACCTGATAACATGCTTTCAAACCCGGGGAGAGAGACTGACACAGTTAAAAGTTAAAAACAAGAAGTAAAATGGCTGGCCTAGTCTTGGGATGATAGGAGAGCATCAATCCCTTCTGCTCAGATGTAACCCACCCCCTTTCCTCTTTATCTGCCCTGGTGAATATCTTTGCTAATTTCCCTTGCCCCTTTCTTGGCCTGTCTTACAGCCTCTAATTCCCTTCAGAGATGTGAGTGAAATTAAATGAAATTAGGAGCTTGCTTAATGCAAATAGGACCAAAGGGCACAGCTCTTTATCCTAATGAACTTCATTCTGATTAAGTCAGGAACTGCAAGCGTTTACTATTTACCCAGTAAATGTATTCAAGAGCCTGGGCAAGTCTCCCTCCTGTCCTGACACTGCCAGTGGGTATTTGAAAGTCTGAGATAGGATCTTTTTTAGACCATCAGCCATTGCTTTCTAATGCTACTGTTTCTTTCTACATTTCCAGGAATACAGAAATGCTGCGGTTTCTGAGACAAAGTATCTGGGTTATACCAAAGGAAGAGTAGTGGGGTGGTATTTACACTGCATGCTAAAGATGACCCGAAAAGATGGAAGTGGTGAGGGGCGTGGTCCGTGGTAGATGAGAGCTTGGGGGAGGAGGGCGGCAGTGAGCGTCTCTAAGTGCTTAGATTTAACACAGGAGGCAGATTTATGACCCTTTCCAAGGTCATCCATTAAAATAAAGCTTCCGTGTTTGAGTTCTCTTTTTGTTAGACCCAGACGTGACACGGGCATATGTGGATCAAAGAGTCTTCATTTCAGCAAGTCTTAAGTTGATTACAATTTAATGGCAATATAAGAGTATGTGCTTGTGTGCGCACACGATATAAACTCTGACACAAACGCTTTCTCTTCCTACTCTGGATTTTGGTTGTGACACTTTTTCTTTGTAAGCCTTGGTTATTGGTATTGTGCGCCTGTGTGTGTGTCTATGCGGATGAATGCGGAAGTGGAACTGGAGTCCTCTGTAAGAACAGCTACTGAACCATCTCTCCAATCCCCCACTGGCATTTTTTTCTTTTCCAATTCAACAAAAGGACCATGGCGACCTTCCATGTTGCTGAGTTTCTTAAACCACAGGACAATCAATTTCCCCAGTGTATTTCCTGCTCTGTGACATGGGACCTGGACACTCCCTGTGTTTGCTTTGACTGAAGAGGGCTATATGGATGGAGAGATTCTCTGCTGGCACTGTGGAAATACCAACTGCTGGCTATTATGACTGGGCACACTCTCCCACAACACCTCTCTGTCCCAGGGCCGAGCCTCTACCTGCCAGATTTACAGAGCAAAGGTTTTGTGGAAGACCTAAATCATGGGTACCTTGAACGCCTTTCGCCTCGCAGCCGAGATAGAAAGTGAGCCTTCTGCTTGTACTCTTGCTTCACTGTCAGCCCCGCATGCCTCTCAGAGCTGATGAGTCCCCCTAGTAATTTTTACAGGGGTGGTTAAAACCATGAAGTTGAATAATTTTCAACTTTAAAAATAGTGTGTAAGTGTTGAAGACCTGGGTCTAGGCCTGGAATTCATTTGGTAGAATGTGTGTGGATTGCATAGCATGAATGAAACCCTCGCTTCGGACCCCAATACTGCATGGTGATAGATGTGACTGTGCACACACACAATCCCGGCATTCAAGAGATGAAAAGTAAGGTCAGAAATGTAAGGACATCCTGTTGGGATTCTGTAAACCCCACCCCTCAGTTACCTAGCAACAGCCAGGTATACCCCACCCCTCAATTACTCAGCAGTGGCCAGGTATGCTCCGCCCCAGTGATCTGACACTATAAAAGGAGCTGCTTGACCCCTCCTCTCTCTCTTGGCCTCTCTTGGCCTTGTGCTTTTACAGCCTTGCTCTCCCCTTTCCCTTCCCCCCTCTCTCCCACGTGCTCATGGCCAGCCTCTACTCCTCTACTTCTCTCTCTCTGCCTCTAGCACTCTCTTAACTCTCCCATGACCTGAATAAACTCTATTCCGTACTATACTGTTGTGTGGCTGGTCCCTCAGGGGGAAGGGATTCCCAACATGGGCCCCTCAGAGGCATCTCCCTTGCCCTCAGGCCTCGCCGCACCTCCATGGGCCATATGCCCCCCACTCTCTTCATCCTTCCCCTAACATTGGTGCCGTGACTCGGATCGTTATCCTCTCACAACATTGGTGCCCTGTGACTTTTCCTTTCATTGGTGCCCCGTCATCTTTTCCTTACACATCCTATGTTACATGCTGAGTCTGAGGCCATTCTGGGAGATGTCCTAAGGAAGAAAAGAGTCAAATAATATTAAAGAACAACTCTTCAAAGTCAATTTTTGCTTCTCAGTGAACACTCCTACTCCATCTTTATTTTCCCATTTTTCTCCTGACCAACTCTGGTGTCCATTGGTTCACAGTGCTGAGAGGCAAAGAGAAGTGAAAAGTCCAACTCAAGAACTGCGTACAGCTTCACATGGTGCCTCACACGTGGAGTCCCAGAACGGGGGAGGCCAAGAGGCCTAGGATGGCTGACTCCAGGTTACAGGGCCAGACCCTGTCTCAAAAGTAACAAACAAACAAACAAATGGAGAGGGCCAAACTACTTCTTGGAGAGGCTTAGTGGCATGTGCCTTCAATCCTGGCACTGGAGGGTTAGGCAGTTGGACCTCTGTGGGTTTTTAGCCAGCCTGGGCTACACAGTGAAACTCTATCTCAAACAAAACCAACCCATTTCTTGCACTAGAATATTTGGATCACCAATAAAAGAGAGTCATATAACCCTACTCGGACAGTTTCCCATTATCAGGATACAGTTTCCTCCAAATTGGAACATTCCATCCTGCAGGGAAGCTCCTTAAGCAGGAAAGTAAACAACTAGAAATAGCTTCAGGAAGTCTCTGAAACTCACCAGATTCACCAGGCCATGGGATTCTCTCTGAGACTAGTGGAACAGAACTTCCCAAAAGACTCTCAGACAAACTGAGCTGCAAAGAAGTGGCTAAAAGGAGAAAAGCAGCAAAAACCATTCTGAGAAGCCAGGTTGGTGGTGGCGCATGCATTTATCCCAGCACCCAAGAGGCAGGCAGAGATCTGAGTTGAGGCCAGAACTACCGAGCAACTTCCAGGACCACCAGGGCTACACAGAGAAACTCGTGTCTTTTGAAAAACAAACACAAGAACCAACCAACCAACCAACCAACAAACAAGGGATCTCAGACTGAAAGAAACAGATCTCCAGGTGGAAAGGACACTCTCCAACCTGCTGAGCTGCCTGCAGGCCATTCAGTGAAGGTTCCCAGCTTTCTGTGACCTGTCATCTGTGCTGGGGTGGGCTTTGGTGATGCAGCTGCCTTTGAGTCATTGCTGCTCCTGGGAGTAACCTCTCACCTATATTCCTGTAAATAACCCCAACAAGACTCATTGGCTCACCAAGCTGGACTCTGGACTATGGTGGTACCTGGACTCTGGTTTGTGGTGGGCTCCCTATTTGGAGAGAGATGAGTGTGATATCCCCATGTCACACAGCACAGGGGCATCATGTTAAGACTAATTCTCTTGAAATTATTTCCACTTTGGAGGCAGATGGATCTGGTTTCAATGAGTCCAGTCCTTGCTTCAACTGTTTCCCACCTACCTAAATACTAAGGGTCTAACCTCTGGGAGGTGGAGAGGTGGAATTACTGATGGTACTATGTGTGGTTCAGTCAGATCTGATGGGGCTAAACAACAGAAATGGGCAGAGTTCCAAGAATAGGGAACAGGCCTGTCTTCTACCTAGTGTTCCAGGACAGAGCACAGATACTGGCAGAGCCAGTTTAACCAGCACCTTGAGAAAGCTCAGCCCATTTTTTCCTGCTTCTGGTTTTCTTTCTTAGAAGTAGAAGCATTTTACATGTTCTGTGATTGCATATAGACTCACTGAAACCAGAAAAGAAAAAAAAAACATGCCTCCCCCAAACACACACACACACAGAGAGATAGAGAGAGAGTGATAGAGATAGAGAGAGAGAAACAGAGAGAGACAGAAGGAGGGAGGGAGGGAGAGATGAAGACAGATATAATTCTATGGAGTGCTTGTCTTGTCTAGCATGAAAGAGAGCCTGGATTCAATCCCAGGCACCCTAAAACAAACAAGCAAACTAAATGCTACAAAAAAAAAAAATCTCTGTGTGGAACTTATTATTTTGATATCAGACCAATTTCTTTGTAAATAAACATGTATAATTATAAGTATGTGTTATTATAAGTGTTGTTAAATGTATCTAGAAGACTATAATTTAGTTCTCTGTAATGTAAATATTATTAAGGCCCATGAGGCCAAGTTTCTCTTATCAGACTTTCAGTGGTAGGTACCTAAGGGAAACAAATTCACTTAGGTCACAAGGGCACTTCTTCCACTACAACAGAGAGGAGAGGGAGAATATTTAGACCAATGATCCACTGTGGGTTTGGCATTTATAACATCAGTATTAAAAACAGGGATGAACTAAGTGGAGAATGATGACACGTGCCTTTGAGGCTCAGGAGGCCAAGGTAGCATGATTGAGTTTGAACCATAATGGGTTTCACATTGATTTTGTCTTAGCCAACAAAATAATTGAACATGTTCAGCAGCCCAAGCAACACAGGTCACAAAGATCATCACCGAACTGAGTAAAATATTGAATAATCTCAGTGAATATTCTACCGTGAGTCTAGAACCAGCCCTCAGTGAGTACAAGCTCATTGTAGCATTGCCATGGGCTCAAAGAGTTCCCACGATTTTAGTGTGTGTGTGTGTGTGTGTGTGTGTGTGTGTGTGTGTGCCATATATATACAGGTGCCCAAGGAGGCCAGAAGAGGGTGTTGGATCCCCTGGAACTGAGGTTACAGGCTGTTGTGAGCCTTCCAAGGTGGGTATTGGGAACCTCATATTCTCTGGGAAAAGCAGCAAGCGTTCTTAACTGCTAAGCCATCTCTCCTGAGCCTGAAAAGGTATTTCTGAACAGCTATTAGGCTGGAGAGAGTCCAGGATAAATACAATCCCGGTGGAGGAGTTGGGCAGTAGACATCAGACACACGTGTCCAACAATTACTAGATCCTAGAACCTGGCCTCTCCAAGTGTTCCAGGGTACATCTGTAAACAAAAACAATCAGCAGCCAGGCCTGGTGATTCAGACCTACCTATAATCTCATCTATTTGGAAGACTGAGGCAGGAGGACTCCAAATTTATCCTGGTTTTCAGAGTGACTTCAAGGCTAATTTTTAGGGGCAACTTTGAGGACCTGTTTCAAAATAAAAAGGGAAGACAGGGCTGGGGGGGAGTGTATCTCCATGGTAGGGCACTTGCCCAGACTGTGAAAGGCCCTGGGTTCTGTATCTAGTAAACAAAGCAAATGAAGAAACTACCTCCACCTTCCATGGAGCTCATACTATAGATTTTAGGCTGATCCCTTCACACATAAGTGTGGATGTGTATAAACGGTGTGTGAGTGCAGACAGTGGAGAACCTCGGACAGAATGAGGAATTCTTAAAAGCTTTGTACCTCAGCCTGGGTACTTACGGAGCATATGCGAAGATGAAGTTTGGAGTTTGAGATCTAGACAAGGGGGTGGAGGGGAAGGGCATAACACCTCACTAGTGGCCCACATTAATTCTCCAGGCCTTTCCCCAACTGTTCTCACATTCGACGCTGTCCAAAGGCAGGGAATGCTTTTTACACCCCAGCCCTGTGCTTACATTGAATTGAGGCCTCGGTTCCTTGCATGGAAGCCGTTACCTAGAGTCTTCCCTCTTCCGGGGCTCGCTGTCTGACAGCGGACAGGACAGCCGCCACTGCCTCCGCTTCGGGGTTTCCATTGCCTGGAACCGTCAGTACCCGCTATGATAGAAACGACCTCTCTGGGAACTGAACACGACTTCTTGTCCTTGCTGTAATGAAAGTCACCCACGTGCCCCCAGGAATGTGTCAGCATACATTTGCGGCTGAATTTAAATAATAGAGTGTGGTTTGGATAATCCATCTGGGGCTGGAGCTCTGTGTTCGCCTAGCACTCATCCCCTTAGCCCTTTGCTACCGACTTTTCTCTCTTTGCACTTTT
This sequence comes from Micromys minutus, assembly GCF_963924665.1. Lineage (NCBI taxonomy): Eukaryota > Metazoa > Chordata > Mammalia > Rodentia > Muridae > Micromys > Micromys minutus. The sequence goes on from NC_137969.1 coordinate 229,452,795, forward strand.
AATGCTTTGCTTATGTCATTCCCATTAGCAAGCTTCCCTCCTCGGGTTCAGATTCCAGTCGTGAAATAGTTCACATAGCACAGTGAAGACATAATATTTACAGGAACTGAAGATGGGTGGATTTGATAGTGGCTTGTGGAAAAGCCTTCAGTGCAGTCAAAATAACAAAGAATTCAAGAAGCAGATATTTGCAATGATTTCCCAAGAAGCCCCACCCCCCACCCCCACCCACAACACATACTCGATCAAACCTTGGGCAAGAATTCAGGGACATCAGCGCCCTGGGTGAGAAAGCTGGGTTCTGCTGTTTTACAGTCCAAATTCTAAGCCAAACTCTGTTTGTTGTCAAAAGCTTTTTAACAAAGGGTGAAAAGGAATGTGCCTGCTTCCACATTCCTGTAAAAACAGCCCTGGGAGACATCAAGACCTGAGGTAAAGTGACTGACTTTATTGTTTCGAAGACCCTCTCAGCTACAGAGAAGGGTGGTACCAACCACCATGCCATCGAGCAGCTATGAGAAGGATCCGGAGGGCCCGAGTTAGCATGAGCATGAAATGAAACTGTCTGTATCCTGTTTGAAGTGGAGGGGCAGCTAGAGAGGAAATGAAGCGAGGAAGGAGCTGGGAATTTTCCAAATTTGGTAGCCTGGATCCAAAACGTTGGCATTTAAGGTCTAGGAAAGGGAGAGTCACCAGACAGCAGGGGCGGGGGAGTCCCACTGCAGTAGCTCTGTAGGGTGGGGGTGAAGGGATTATCATATCTGTCTCCCTCCCTTCCTCTCTCCCCCTCTCTCCCTCTCCCCCTCTCCCCTTCCTCTCTACTTCTCCCCCTCCCCTCCTTCTCCCTCTCCCTGTCTCCATCTCCCTCTCCTCCTCCCCCCTTTTCCCTCTTCCTCCCCTTCCTCTCTTCTGCTCCTCCCCCTCCCCCTCCCTCTCAACAGAATCTCTCAAAGCCCAGGCTGACCTCCAGTCTTGCTCTGTGCTCTGAGGTCTGGCATTGCAGGTGTGCCCTGACATACCTGGGGCTAACTCCTCCAAGTCATTTATTTTATTCCTGTCACCTCCCTCTACCCTTCACAAAATAGTTACACAGTTAAAACACAACATAGTCTTCCACTTTTAATTAAACCCAGCATTACTTAAAAAAATCAAATCAAAACAAAACAAAACAAAAAACCCCCAAGTTTCTCTTTCCCCAAGTGTGTGTCTGAGAGACAGAGACAGAGCAACAGACAGCCAGTTACCCTTGTAGGGTCAGTTCCACCCTTTAGGTCATAGGGATCAAATTAGGGTAGGCAGGTGTGAGTGACCAGCCTTTACCCACTGGTGAGATGTCATTAACACCTTAATATTTACTTTTATCTGATTTTTGTTTTGTGTTTTTGTTCCTTGCTTATTTGTGGTCAGACACTAAGCCTTATCTTAGGAAGCTTGCCTTATTCACCTTGGATTCCAGTGATCTACACATAGTAGGTGCTCACCAAAGGTGTTAAGTAGGTGCTCACCGCAAAGAGCCAGATACTAGAGTCTGCACAATTTGAATTACGGAAGGATTAGCTGCAGAGGTCCAGTCTCAGTACCTTCTGGCTCATGCACAAGGAAATGATATTTTGAAGGATGTGAAAACCCCTTTCTTCCCTTCAGGGAATTCTGAAGCTATTGGGAAATGGAAAACAAAACAGGGTCATCTGATAAAAAATACAACTAAATTATCTCAAACTAGATGTATGATATAAATGCCCCAGAGCTGCTCTTATCTAAACACACAGACTAAGACATTTAATGTGAAACTTTTCACTTCTTTATATGGTTGCTCTACTATGTGAGTTGTAAATGGGTTAGAAAGAGCCAGGCATAGTGGCACATGCCTATAGTTTCAGCTCTCAGAGATAGGAGGATTTCCAGGAGTTCAAAACCACCGAGGTCATATATGAGTTGGCCATGGCTACATAGAGAGACCCTGACTTAGAAACCCAGAAAACAGAACAAAACAGGAAGAAGGAGAGGAAGAGGAAAAGGAGTTTTCCCAGGAAACAGCTTAGGACCGTGAGAATTACTAGTTGGCATGGCTCAGAATTATCTTTTGGTGAGCTGTTTCCGTGGACCAATGTGGAAAAAGTGGGGTGAACATCAGAGTTTTTATTATTTATTTTCTATTCTATTCTTTTCTATCCTCTAGACTATTTCACAATCCTTTGCTTATCTCTTTTCCAAGTTCTAAATTCAGGCGGGCACCTGCCAGACGAAGCCCAGAGTTCAAATGAACTTGACGTACTAGACGCAAACATACACACATTTCCTATTTGCAGCAAGTAGAGTCCGGGAAGAAGCAAAGACTGCTAATCCACAGACATCTCCTTGGGCATGTATCCCAAGATGTATTCCAAAACACTTGATGAGTCTGGACAGAAGGCTGGAAGGGTCATGCCTTCATGCTACATGTGTGTGAACCAGGATTACAAGGTGGTTTTAACAACAGCAGACCAGCTTTGTGGGGCTGCTGTACCTGACACATCTGGGGCCTCAGCAATCCTGAGTGTGTGATTTCATTCTTTGGAGTTCAAACAAGTTAATGTACAGTCCCTCCTGAGTGTGCTCAGTCATAGCCAGATTGCTCCCAGAAGTCAGGAGCTGGAGCAGGGGAGAGGGCTATTCACCAAGAGACAAGGGACATGAAAGCCTTTATCCTGTTTGTGTTCGGTGCTGTTCCTGGTACTGGGGAAGCAGTTCTCCTTCCTCCTCTGTGGAACTCAATGTCCTGGCACAATCTCAGCATACTGTAAAGTGTGTGTGTGTGTGTGTGTGTGTGTGTGTGTGTGTATTCTGTGTGTGATTTTTGTTTGTGTTTGTGTGTGTGTGTGTGTGTGTGTGCACATGTGCATGCTTATGTGTATGTTGTAAAGTTCTCATGTGTGCTAGGTCTCATTGATTATTTGTGGATAAAGTGGTTATAGCTTTAAAATGAAAGTACCTCAGATCATCCTTTCTGTATACCAGATGCTAGAAACATCGAGAGAGCAGAGATGGTGGGTATGTACAATCCTAAGCGCAGGTGTGTGGACGTCTTGGGTTGATAAGTCTTTGAAATATATTGAGCACAAATATGCTAATCAGGGTTTTAGTTTTACTGAGGAGGGTTGTGGTAAGAGGTCAAGCCCATTACAACTCTTTGTACTAACTCCAACATTTAAGAGAAAAAGGCAGGATGATCACCATGAGTTTGAGGCCAACCTGAGCTACCCAGTAAAGCCTTGTCCCAAAAGCCAAACAACAGTTTCTTATCCAAATAAGGAAATCCATGCTGTTGTCTTAGCTACAGGACTCACTAGCCTTCTCTTTAACATCCTTCCATTTCACAAGCATTTATCAAATGCCTGGTGAAGGTTGATACTCAGTAAACCAGGTAAACTCCCCAGCCTTGAGGAACTTAGGATCTACTTGGAGAAGACAAAGTACATGGACAAATGGACTTAGTGATAAATGCTCGGTAAAAGGAAAACCCAGGGACGTGACAGAACAAGGAGTGTGCAACACCAGAGGAACGCCATGATGGGCTTCCTGGAGGAAGTGGCATTCTAGCAGACATTGCTAGAGGAAGTCAACAGCTCAGTGTCTGGGTGCAAAGGAAGCAAGGAGAGGGATGGTCCAGCCACAGAACCAGCTGGGGTCATTCAGGGAAGGGAAAGACACAGAGTCGTGGCAGGAGGACGAATGGTACAAGCTGAGGTCAAGGCCAGGCGAGGGCTAGGTGGAGGGGATGTGGAGATGCCAGGAGGAGTGGAGTTTCGCTTGTGTGTTTGATTTTCTAAAAATTGAATTTTAAGCAGGGTGGGTTGGGCAGGACAGCAGCTCCATTCAGGGCCATGGTTTAACTCACCCTTCAATGAGGAAGTAGAATCCACTGGTGGGTGATCTGTCTCCATTTGCCCTTGTCTTAACTGATGACTTCATATCCAGAATAGCCCAGAGTCCAAAAGCAAAAGTTTGTTCTGCTGTTAGGTCTTGAACCTATGGCTTTTTGCACTGTAGGCAAGTGAGGCCCCCTGCGTCCAGCCTCGAGGATGAAATTCTTAGGTAAGTCCCTTTTAGAATTCCACCAGTGATCTCTAACTCTAACCCAGCAGGTAAACAGGGCAGCAAAAGAAAATCAGACCCAAGCAGGCAGTAAGCTACCACTGCAAGTTTTCAAATACTAAGATGAAAAAAGTTGCCACATCTAAGCTGAAACTCTGATGGACAAGTCAGGGAGTAGCTTCACTGTGCATTCCCAAAGACTGGGTTGGATTTTTCCCAGTTGGGAAAGGATTTCTTTGGCACTGCAACGATCAATGAATGCTTCTTTCAGCTTGTTAAGTAAGATGATGGATAAGATGTCTCAACGCCTTGAAACACGTCATGTGCCAGCCCTTCCTAGCCACCCTTGGCCCTGCCCATGGTGATGGTGAGATTTTCTCGTTGGATGGGAGCCCTGCAGTTGAGGTTTCTCAGGGTGTATTGCTGTCCTATAGGTTTAGTGACGTATGTGAGGTTCCTTTGGAATCCCAGCAGCTGAGCCACAGAAGGTCAGCTCAGGACATTTGAGCAGCTGAGAATCCAAAGAAGACTTCCCTTGTTGTCTGATAGTGGGTTCTTGTTTCTGAAGCGTGGTTCAGCATGGCAGACAGACGGGTGTGGGATTCTGCCGCTGGTGGTGGGGGACGTAGCAAGCTTGGGCTGAATCGAGTTGGTCTTCAGCACCCAAGCGGTCTCGTTTCCTCAACTCCAGATGGATCTACTTCTGCCATTACACAGCCTTGTTTAAGTGCTCGCATTAGGATAGGGTTCCTATTGAAGCATCATCTCTTGTCAGAAAGCCAAGAGTTGCTCAGAATGAAAACAGAATTCTTCCCAAAGAGGCTAAATCACTGGCACTAATTAGTCGCAGTGGTGGCGGGTGCGTGGGGTGGTGCTAGTGGCAAAGCTGTGCCTGTGCTCTTCTAAATAAGGACAACTTGGGCTTTGTTCACAAGCAGAGGCATACGATGACTATCCTTGGTCCCCCAAGACCCTGTGTCGATCTCACATTTGTGAGACGAGTCTGTGTGTCCAGACATTCAGAATGAACACATTTAGAATACTGTCATTGTGGACTGTGTGGTGTCTGTGTGTGGGCACTGCAGCCCTTCTCATGAGGAAGCCTAGCCGGCTCCTTTGATCTTCCATCCACCATGAGCCACTAGCATGTTACACCACATCGGTTGCACCAGCTGAAGGATAGCCCAAATGTGTTATGTATTTTCTCTTTCCCAGTTTTTGACTATTTATACCCAAGAATGTAAGTCTTGTCATTCCCCCTTCCCCTTTGGCTTTTTGAGATAGAGTCTCATGTAATCTGTTCTGGCCTTGAACTTCTATGTAGCCTTGTCTCAAGGGGGGGGGGGCATAAAAATGACCAAAGAAGTGCAAAAAAAGGCTTTCCCAAGTCACCAGAAGAGTTGATTCTGGTGTGCACATCTTCCTGACTACTGGTCTCGTGCTCTGACCACAGCCCTCTACCACTAGACCACACTTCCCTAAATAAATAACTACTTCTGCATGCTGGGGACAGGGCATGTGCGGCAGCACTTACGTAGGCGTCTCAGACGGCAGCCTTTCACTTAATGTTGCAATAACACAGGCTAAACAATGCACACCCAACTTCAAAAAGTTACCGAACGTTTTGACGCTGGTCAGGTTTCTCTACCGTCCCACCATGCAACAGAGCGAAATCAGAAGAGCCTGCACAGGATAGAAAAAGTCTGCTGAGAAAAATGAGCTTCCTTCCTTCCTGCTTTTCTCCTCCCTCTCTTTCTTCCTTTCATTTCTTCCTCCAGCTCATGATAACCCCACATTCCCTGTGTAGCCAAGAATGACTTTGAACTTCTGATCCTCCTACATCCACGCCAGGTATCACAGGCATGGCATGCCTGCCCCCTCCCCCAGCTCCTGTTTTGGCTTGGCTGTTTCTTTTCATTTTGTTTTTCTAAGGCAAGACCAGTCTCCTGTTGTAACCAAGGCTAGCCTGGAACTCCTTGTGTAGGCCACCAGATGCAAAGCCATTCTCCTTCCTCAGCTTGCAGAGTCCTGGGCTACAGGCAGGAGCTACTCTACCCACCTTGAATTTGTTTTTAATTTGGGTTGAAATCAGACTAGAGATTCTGTGGCCTTTTGACTCTTGATTTCCAGGGGAGAGGAACTTAGCGCATAGATAAGGATTCATTGCCAAAGTTGTAGTGCCTCACACTCAGACTTGCCCAGAATCCATGCCCTACTGGGAGATAGCACTAGGCAATTTGGAGCGCACACACTTGTCTCAAAGTTGCTCTGACCTTTGCAAATGGCAAAGATAATTTCTTATGCAGGCAATGGTTTGTCTTCATTATTAGGCTACATTATGTGAGCTACATTTAAAAAACTTTATTTTTAAGTGGCAGATTGTTGTATAGATTTGTGTGTGGGGTGTTTTAATACACTTATACATTTAATAATGATCAAACCAGAGTAATTAGTATTTCTACCATCTCAAATGTTAATAATGTCTTTGTGGATAAAAGTATTGATAGTATTTCTACCATCTCAAATGTTTATAATTTCTTTGTGGATGAAAGTATTGAAAATCTTTTCTTCTGTTTATAGATTTTTTTTTTGGAAACATGTTATTAGCCAGGTTTAGCAGCATGCATCTGAAATTCTAGCACTTGGGAGGTAGAAGGAGGAGGTCAGGAGGTCAAGGTCTTCCTCAGCTACATGGTGAATGTTGAGGCCCTGTCTTAAAGCATGAAAATGTGTGTGTGTGTGTGTGTGTGTGTGTGTGTGTGTGCGCGCGCGCGCATGCGCGCGCATGTGCATGCACATGTATGGTTTATGTAATAGAAGACCACAACCTATCCTTTCTGCCTAGCTGTACCTGCCCACCAGCTTTCCTTCTCCTTCTGGCCACGGGTAACCTGTTTTCTTCTCTCTTCTTCTGAGAGTTCCACAGTGAGATTTCAAATGTAAGTGAGCTCATGTGCTATGTGCCTTTTGGTGTCTGGCTTATTTCACCTACCATGATGTCCTATAGGTTCCTCCACACTGTTGCAATTGACAGATTTTTCTCTTTTTAAAAGACTGAAAGTACTATTTCACTATATATGCACACCATATTTTAAAAATCGGTTTGCCTGTTGATGGGTGTGGGCGTTTCTATGTTCTGGCTACTGTGCTGAATGCTGCTGCAAATGCCTGTGCCAACACACTTAGCATAATTTCTTCTCTTTGCTTGCTCTCAGGTTTAGCCATGGTGGGATTAAGCTCAGGGCCTTGTTCACACCAGGAGTCACTGTACCACTGAGCCACACCCCCAGCCTGCTCTGTTTCTTAAGATGTAATGTTTATATTAATGAATGGGTGCCACAGACAAGCTGAGATATAAGAATGTCTTATAGGATGATCACTTGTGGGGAAGGAGACCGGAGGGTCCAAGTAGAGGGCTTGGGCCCTATATAAGGCTCCCACCTTTTCAGCCCTGGTCTTGACAGGACAGATGATCTAGGCCCGACTTTGTATTGCAGTCACTCTGAATTCTGTCTCAAACCCTCACTGTGCCCCTGGCTGCTCCATTCTTAGATCTGTCAAGTCACTTACCGCAGCCCCACAATACTCTATTGACTTACTTATCTATCTTCCCCAGAAGCTTGACTCCATGTGAAGGTAAGGATAGGTCCACCCCATACACTGCAAGAGGTGCCAGCCTCTTCCCTAGTCCTAGTCCTTCAATAGTATTTGCTGGGTTGGAGAGATGGCTCAGTGGTTAAGAGCTTGGACTGCTCTTCCAGAGGTCCTGAGTTCAATTCCCAGCAACCACATGGTGGCTCACAACCATCTATAATGGAATCTGATGCACTCTTTTGGTGTGTGTCTGAAGACATGCAGTGTACTCATATAAATAAAAATAAATAAATCTTTAAAAATAGTTCTTTGTTAAATAAACAAGAGAAGACACTAACACAATGGTCTGTCCTTTTAGAATGGCACTGTTTTATATGTATAGATAGGTATTTTGTCTGCACATATGTCTTTGCAATGTATGTGTGCCTGACGCCCAGGGATGCCAGAGGAGGGCGTTGGAGTCCCTGGAACTGGACTCATAGGTTGTGGGGTAGCCTTGTGCCCAAGGGAAATTGAACCTGGGTCCTCTGGAAAAGCAGCCAGTGCTCCTAACCACTGAGCCATCTCTGCAGTCTCTGGCTTGTCCTTCTCAGAGGACAGATGTATTAGATGTCCAACTCTCAGGCCATAATATTTATTGCCAAGCAGGAAAGAAGACAAGCCATTTGGAGGAGGAAAGACCCAAAGACTTCTTCTTTCTTCTTTATTAATTGCCAAAGTAAGTGATGTATGAAATAAATCCTGGATATAAAATCTTGACACATCTTTGAGGTGTTGGCCAGAGCTGCTTCAAGCCTGAAAAGGAAATAAATCAAATCACTGTAGTTTTCCTCTAAGAGCCCCTGAGATGCGGTTATGAGTGGAAGGCGAGGCCAGACAGACCCAGGAATTCAAAGGTTGACCTACTTTGTCGAAACTAATAAGAGGGAAGATGTCTGCACAATCTTTCTGTCTCTCCCTTTCATAGTAAAGAACAGTGGGAGCACATGACAGACTAGAATTCACAGAGAGCTGAAAGCCACGAAATCGCTTCAGCATTGAGCAGCTACACGAAGCCTGTGTTTCTATGCCGTGTTGTTCTCTTTCCCTTCCCCCTGTTTGGAGCGAGGAGAAAAAAAAAATAAGCACCTAAATTCCCACCAACATAAACTAATGACATACAATGATGAAATTCTGTTTTCACCTCTGCCTGTGACAGGGAATGCAAAAATAGCAAGTGGCCTATTTCCACGAATCCCCGCCTCCCTGCCCTCCCCGCTCCCGCAGGCTTTGGATCTCTAAGAATGGAGACTAGCGCACAGGCTGGAGCCAGCCGGGATCAGCCCCCCAACCCGAGGGTGATGTCAGTCCGTGGAGCGGCCGCAGCCCGGCCAGGGAGGCCTTGGCTCCTGGGGAGCAGGGAGGGCGGGTGGCCTGGATGGGCGGACCGTGCGCTCGGCCGCGCCGCGTCGCCTGGAGACGGCCCTGGCGGCGCTGTGTTGCTGTAAACAGCCGCTTCGCTGTTACTATCTATAGCAAGATCGCCTAGCTCCCGGGTGCGGCGGCCCGAGGCAGGTTTGTGGTTCTGCACCCCTTGCACCCCTAAAGATCTATCCGCTGCCCTAATCCTCTCTGGTCCGTCTCGGAATGCCCACCGGTTGGCTTGACCCTTGGGACCCACAGAATGGAGACGAGGGGACACATGAGTTCTGCGAGGATCTGCGGTTTCCTATCCTAGAGGTGACCGGCGCTCTGGGGCCGAGCCCAGTCAGTGTAACCCGGCTTGTCCTCTGCGGAAGGACAGGAGGCTGAGGGCATGTAGGGGTGTGTTTGTTCTACACCGAAGCACCTGGCCTCTCCAAAGTTCCATCTTCCAAGACTCAAAAGCTGTGCTCAAGTCCCAGACATCAAAATCTCTGCACAGCTGGGGACCCTGCTTCCAGTCCCCTCTGCCCCGCCCCCTTCGCAAGTCTGAACTGGAAAATCACCCGCTGCGGGTTCCTTGTAAGCGCAGTTTCCAGGCTGCACGGATCTAGGCCCCCTCTTAGCACCAACTTGCCATCTCTCCAGGAGCTCACCCCATTTTGTAATCCTGAGCTGCCCCCTGCCCCCACTCGCCCTCCCGGCCTCAGCTCAAAACTAAGCAAACGACCCCTTCAGGTATCCTTAGAGGGTGGTTTTGCACAATGTTTATCCGTCAGTGTCTCTGGGGACAGTCACCCTGATAGCTTTAAGTGGCTAAGGGTCCAAGAGTGGGTGTCGTCGTCCTTTAGAACACGAATTTATGAATGAACTCAGTATTGTAGGTAAAGCAGCATATTGAATACTTACTTAGAATCCTTCACTTACTGCTTCCAACCCCAGTCCTAATGTTTCTCCAGGCCAGGGGTGGAGCGAGGGGCTTAGAAACTGATCCCATTTTTTTTTTTTTTTTTCACTGATTTGGGATGGGGCGGGGGCCGATGTGGGCAAGATTTCCTTTGGGAACAGAGACTTCGAGCCTTTAGGGCTGCCTACCTGCTTCTCCTAATGCCAGAGACTTAAAAAAAAAAAAAAAAAAAAAAAAAAACCTCCAGATTGCTGGACAATGAAAAAGGAGCTGACCCGGGTCTCATCCCCTGACCCTGGGAACAGAGTACACATTGAATCAGGTGCGAATGTTCGCTCGCCTTCTCTGCCTTTCCCGCCTCCCCTCCCCCGGCCGCTGCCCCCGCTCCCCCCTTGCGCTGCACCCTCAGAGTTGGCTGCAGCCGGCGAGCTGTTCCCGTCAATCCCTCCCTCCTTTACACAGGATGTCCATATTAGGACATCTGCGTCAGCAGGTTTCCACGGCCGGTCCCTGTTGTTCTGGGGGGGACCATCCCCGAAATCCTACGTGTGGAGGGTCCAGGAGACCCCCCTAAGATCCCAATTGTGAACACTCATAGGTGAAAGTTACCTGCCGAGACGGGGGTTGGGAGTCTGGGGCGGAGAATTGACGACAGAGCGCCCTCAGAGGGCCTTGGGGCGCGCTTCCCCCCCTCCAGTGCCACTGCTCCGCCCAGTGACGTATTGAGCCATTGACAAGCGCTTCTATAAAGGCGCCAGCTGAGGCGCCTACTACTCCAACCGCGACTGCAGCGAGCATCTGAGAAGACTGGATAGAGCCGGCGGTACCGCGAACGAGCAGTGACCGCGCTCCCACCCAGCTCTGCTCTGCAGCTCCCACCAGTGTCTACCCCTGGACCCCTCGCCGGGCTTTCCTCAAACTTCGACCATGATGTTCTCGGGTTTCAACGCCGACTACGAGGCGTCATCCTCCCGCTGCAGTAGCGCCTCCCCGGTCGGGGACAGCCTTTCCTACTACCATTCCCCTGCCGACTCCTTCTCCAGCATGGGCTCCCCTGTCAACACACAGGTGAGTTTGGCTTTGTGCAGCCACCAGCTCCGCGCTGGGAGTCGCCGAGGAGGGGACACTGGGATGTGACTCTCAGGGAGGGGGGTGGTCTTCCTTGTTCGCTCCGGAGGGAGACTGGCGTGGTCAGGGCAGCCCTAGCCTGGGTACCCAGGACTTGCCTGAGCGCGTGCACACTTGTCATAGTAAGACTTAGTGACCCCTTCCCGCGCGGCAGGTTTATTCTGAGTGGCCTGCGCTCTTCTCTCGGTGACTTGTTTCTGAAATCAGCCAGGGCCAACAAGTCTTGAGCTAACTAGAGCCTGGGAGGCGGCAAACGGCGGCAATCCCCCCTCCCGGGGCAGCCTAGAGCAGGGAGGAGGGAGGAGGGTGCTGCGGGATGGTGTGTAAGGCAGTTTCATTGATAAAAAGCGAGTTCATTCTGGAGACTCCGGAGCAGCGCCTGCGTCAGCGCAGACGTCAGGGATATTTATAACAAACCCCCTTTCGAGCGAGTGATGCTGAAGGGATAACGGGAACGCAGCAGTAGGATGGAGGAGAAAGGCTGCGCTGCGGAATTCATGGGAGGATATTGGGAGAGCTTTTTATCTCAGATGAGGTGCATACGGGAAGACACAGGCAGTCTCAGACCGGAATGCTTCTCTCTCTCCCTGCTTCATGCGACACTAGTGCCACTTGCTCCACCTGAGTCTGAAACCTCCTTGCTCACCTCCGCTTTCCTCTTTCTGTTTTGTTTCAGGACTTTTGCGCGGATTTGTCCGTCTCTAGTGCCAACTTTATTCCCACGGTGACAGCCATCTCCACCAGCCCAGACCTGCAGTGGCTGGTGCAGCCCACTCTGGTCTCCTCCGTGGCCCCATCGCAGACCAGAGCGCCCCATCCTTACGGACTCCCCACCTCGTCGACTGGGGCTTACGCCAGAGCGGGAATGGTGAAGACCATGTCAGGCGGCAGAGCGCAGAGCATCGGCAGAAGGGGCAAAGTAGAGCAGGTGAGCGGCGATTCTGGACCTGCACGGGGAGTGGGGGGGGAGAGCTGGGGGGACGGGCGCACAGACAACACAGCAGAGAGGGTGAGACCCCGATGCTACTGGCTGCACTGTGGCTGCAAGCCCTTTCTCTCCCGTTGTCAGATTCCGACAGTTGGCCCCAAGAATTTCCCTGACAGCTTCCTTCCTCCTTCTCTAGCTTGGGAGCTTTGTTCCCCTCCTAAACATCTCACTTTAAATGCAAATCACACTCAGCCAGCCAACTGCTGGTTAGGAAAACTGCATCGCGGAGAGGTGCGGGTGCTGTAGAAGCCAGTTTCACTGGAGTGACTGACTGAACGGAGGTGACACCAGACAACCTTATTGAACGTTGGTTCTTTTCTTCTTGCAGCTGTCTCCTGAAGAGGAAGAGAAACGGAGAATCCGAAGGGAAAGGAATAAGATGGCTGCAGCCAAGTGCCGGAATCGGAGGAGGGAACTGACAGATACGCTCCAAGCGGTAGGTTGAACCAGCTGCTACTCCTGAAACTTTACTAAAGTTGCAGGTTGGGATTATGGGATCAGGGTCCTTGAAACAGGCCTGTGTCTTAACCTTTCTTACATCTCTCTGTGTGCAGGAGACAGATCAACTTGAAGATGAAAAGTCTGCCTTGCAGACCGAGATTGCCAATCTGCTGAAAGAGAAGGAAAAACTGGAGTTCATTTTGGCAGCTCACCGACCTGCCTGCAAGATCCCGGATGACCTGGGCTTCCCAGAGGAGATGTCTGTGGTCTCCCTGGATTTGACTGGGGGTCTGCCTGAGGCTGCTACCCCAGAGTCTGAAGAGGCCTTCAACCTGCCCCTTCTCAACAACCCTGAGCCCAAGCCATCCTTGGAGCCAGTCAAGAGCATCAGCAACCTGGAGCTGAAGGCTGAGCCCTTTGATGACTTCTTGTTTCCGGCATCATCTAGGCCCAGTGGCTCGGAGACCGCCCGCTCTGTGCCAGATGTGGACCTGTCCGGTTCCTTCTATGCAGCAGACTGGGAGCCTCTGCACAGCAGCTCCCTGGGGATGGGGCCCATGGTCACAGAGCTGGAGCCCCTGTGCACTCCCGTGGTCACCTGTACTCCCAGCTGCACCACCTATACGTCTTCCTTTGTCTTCACCTACCCTGAGGCTGACTCCTTCCCCAGCTGTGCAGCTGCCCACCGAAAGGGCAGCAGCAGCAACGAGCCCTCCTCTGACTCTCTGAGCTCACCCACGCTGCTGGCTCTGTGAGCAGTCAGAGAAGGCGAGGCAGCCGGCATCCAAAAGCGCCACTGCCTGAGCTGGTGCATTACAGAGAGGAGAAACGCGTCTTCCCTCGAGGGTTCCGGTAGACCTAGGGAGGACTTTATCTGTGCGTGAAACACACCAGGCTGTGGGCCTCGACTTGCAAGCATCCACATCTGGACTCCAGTCCTCACCTCTTCCGGAGATGTAGCAAAAACAAAAAACAAAAACCGCATGGAGTGTATTGTTCCTAGTGACACCTGAGAGCTGGTAGTTAGTAGCATGTGAGCCAGGCCTGGGTCTGTGTCTCTTTTCTCTTTCTCCTTCGTCTTCTCATAGCATTAACTAATCTGTTGGGTTCATTATTGGAATTAACCTGGTGCTGGATATTTTCGGATTGTATCTAGTGCAGCTGATTTTAACAATACCTACTGTGTTTCTGGCAATAGCGTGTTCCAATTAGAAACGACCAATATTAAACTAAGAAAAGATAGAACTTTATTTTCCACTAGATAGAAATAAATAACTATATCCATGTACTGTAGTTCTTCAACGTCAATGTTCATTGTCATGTAACTGATCATGCATTGTTGAGGTGGTCTGAATGTTCTGACATTTAACAGTTTTCCATGAAAACGTTTTATTGTGTTTTCAATTTATTTATTAAGATGGATTCTCAGATATTTATATTTTTATTTTATTTTTTTCTACCCTGAGGTCTTTCGACATGTGGAAAGTGAATTTGAATGAAAAAATTTAAGCATTGTTTGCTTATTGTTCCAAGACATTGTCAATAAAAGCATTTAAGTTGAATGCGACCACTTTGTTGCTCTTTTTATTCTGAGGGCTTTGTATGGTTTCAGGAAGGCCTTCTGAGAGAGGGAGACCAGTTTGTCAAGATGGGTGGGTCCTGGAGGGGACACGCCCTCCGTTCCCTTATCACTCAGAGGAAATGCTAGTTCAGGGTATTTTACAGATATGTGTGTTCATATTGCATCGCTAAGATTTTCTACCTACCTGCCCCGAGGGTTGAAAGCTACCTGTAACAGCTTGTGCAGGGATGTGCCTTCCTGCTCCTCTCGAGGGAGCATTCTTAAATTTATGTGCTTATCTTCACCTTAGTGGTTTTCATGGGAAAACACTCCTTTGAACAGAGCCTAGCTCTATACAAACAGTGGGGGGTTTTTTGGTTTGTTTGTTTGTTTTGTTTTATTTTTGCATTGTTTGAGATAGGATCTTGCTGGGAACCCAGGGTGGCCTCCAACTCCCAGAATCCTCTTGCCTCAGTCCTGCCAGTGCTGGTTATTTCAGACAACCAGCAAGTTTAGCGTTTTGATTCCATGGGATCATGAAGATTTACTTTTATCTGAAATGTGAGCCAACCAAGGAGCAGTTGAAATAAGTGACCTTCCTTCCACACCTCGGGCCCAGTCACCACTTCCCCTTCCTGTCCACTATCAGGCTGTTCTGCCTCTTTAAAACAATAATTAAAAAATATATTAATTTATGTGGGGAGGGCATTTATGTATGAGGGCACTTGAGGTCACAGGACAACTTTCAGAAGCATCTCAAGAAGAACAGGACCTTTGTCTGGGAATTGAGCTTAGGTTATCAGGCACCTTTACCCACCAAACCAATCTTGCCAGCCCCTCCCCTTTAAAGATGTATTTATTTTTATTTTCTGTGTAAGGGTGTTTTGCTGGCATGTATGTCTATGCACCATGTATCTATGCAGTGTCCACAGAGGCCAGAAGAGGGCAAGGGATCCTGTGGAACTGGAGTTCAGAGACAATGGCAGCTACCCAAGCAAGCGCTAGAAGCTGAAATCTGGGGCTCTCTGCAAGACTAATAACTACTTTTAACTGCTCAGCCATCTCCCCAGCCCCCCTGAACTGCCTCAGCACTCGTAACCTTCAAAGTTTTTCCTTAGTTAAAGAAAAAACAAAATTTCAATACTTTGTTTATTTTTGAGATAGGTCTAAGTCTGGCCTCAAACTTGCTATGTAGCTGAGGCTGGCCCTGAACTCCCGATCTTTCTGTTTATATCTCCCAAGTGCTGGCATTACAGGTATGCACTATATACCTGGCTTCGTTTGGTTCCTTACCCTAGCATATGTTCACTCAGTCAACCCTTTTTATTCTCTTAAGAGAGCAGGCTATATCGGCCTATGCCAACCTGAAAAACAAATTCCAACTTGCGGAGTGACTTTAACACTGGGTGTAATTCACAGTACAGTAGGGAAAAGGAACTGAAGATTCAAAGATCTCGATCAGCATAAATAATATGGATGACTGACTGTAATTAACCGGTCTGTAAATAAGAAGTTACATAATAGCTCAGTAGGGAAGGGTCAGAAGACTCTGGATAAGTTTAGCTTAGAAAGTTTATCATCTCAAAGAAGAACATGACCTTTGTCTGGGGCACCTCAGGGAATGAATACTGCTCTTCCACAAACCGAAAGGAAAGGAGAGTGATTGATTCCCTACCCCTGCTCTCTGGTACCTAAAAACCAGAGACTGTTCCCATGCATGGAAACTGGGTAGAAGGGGAGCCTTCAGGTCATTAGTGGTAATGAAAATCACTGTGGTCATGGTGACCCTCATACTCTGTTGAATTGTTTCAATTTCAAATGACAGTTCCATTACACTTGAGCTGTTAACCTATGATCTACCTGCTCCAACCATAATGACTGACACTTCAAAGCAACTCGTTTCAAGTCTCTCTAGAACATCTTTTACAGCACACTCCACTTGCACACTGCTTTTACCAGTCCTGAGTTATGAGAGGCCTTGCTGGTACACCAATAATCCTGGAGCTGAGGAGAGAGGCTTGAGTTCTGGGATTCCCTGTGAGATCCTATATAAATTAATTGAAGTGAGGGGAAAAAATTTTAGGTTAAGGTTCATTATCTGCAGTTTAAAGGGTAAATAGCCTTGACAAATAATACATAACTTTAGAATAACCCGGTGGGCTCCTTTAAATGTGTGGTGACAACCTGAGAGGAATTTCCCAGATTGGAAAGAGCAGCAAGGAAAGCAGCTTGTCCCAGGGCCTCACTAATGGCTCAGGCAGCTGCAAACCAGCCATGGGAGAAGAGCATCCCCTCTTTGACAGGTCTGACACAAAGCCTTCCTCTGGGTCACATCGGTCCAGGCTACACTCAGTCCATAGGCAAATACTGAAACTCTGAACTCTAGGAAGACAGAAATCTCTGAAAGGCTTCTCCGAGTTCATGGGATGCCTTGTAGGACTGACATCTTCTAAGCTCCCTGCCAGCTCCTTCTAAACAAAAGACAGGAGTATCTTCCCTGTATGGACA
Organism: Micromys minutus; assembly: GCF_963924665.1. NCBI lineage: Eukaryota > Metazoa > Chordata > Mammalia > Rodentia > Muridae > Micromys > Micromys minutus. The sequence goes on from NC_137969.1 coordinate 229,469,397, forward strand.
AAGGACTCCTTCCAAATCTTTTCTCACCAGAGACACTGGAATCAAAAAGCTCCTGAGGATGACTGACACTAGGAATGTCACCTTTCTTTTGGGGACACTTTCATCCCTTCTCAGACGACAAAGCCTCAAACTAGTTTCAGTGGAACAACTATGAGCATGTCTTCAGTGCCACTAACATTGATACAAGTCCTGAACATGCAACAGAAAGGACTAAAGACCAGGGGCCATTTCCCTTTGGGGACCATGTCGAGCCTGAACCACCAATGGACTCTAAGACCTAGTTCAGAGCTATAGTACAGGACTAAGGAAGATATTGCTCAGTGGGCGAATGAATAAATCCCACACTCTTTCTTCAGCCGGAAAGTAGTCTGTGCATGTTCTGTAGCCTCTGTTCCAGTCCCTCTTAGGATGTTGGGCAATAGGAATGTTACATTTTTACATCTGGCTGCAGACACACAACCCCCTTCTGTCCTTCATTCCTGGAATTCCTTCATTGCCTCCCCTGGATTCCTTCTGCCATTTCAGCAAAGTGAATGACTGTAATGACTGAAATTAATTTTAGATAATGGAAGAGCAAATACTCACCTTTAGAGAGTAGTGGATAAGGCTTCCCAACACCTCTGCACACCCCTACAGCTCATGCAATTATCAAATCTAAAGGGAAGGACTTTTTGCTCTAATTACAGTTATTATGTATCAACAACGATTCCCAAGTAAACCAATCATGTGTTGAACTAAGGGGCAACAAAAACTCTAAGATGGCTATCCTAAGCAAATAATCCCAAGTTTCAACATGTCTGAAGTAAAAGAAGAAACAAAAGCATAAGCAACCTTTAAACCTTGCACAGGGTTCCTCTGAAACAATGCCGCAAAGGATAGAGTGACATTTGAATGCTGAATGGTGCTGGAGCTTTAAATGGTGCTGGCTTTGCTGTTAACATTAAGGAGTTGACCCTTGATTCTTCTGGTCCCCATACCCTGTCACACAGGGCACGGGACTCCATTCCTTGAAGAGGAGGTTTGTTTGTTTTGTGCCATTGAGATATTCAGGTTCAGCTCAAAGCAAGTCACCTTCTAGACACCTTCCCCGGTCACTCTATCTAGGGTGTCTTCTGTGCATTTCATAGATTTCATAGCATTTCTCGACAGCTGCAACATCCAATCTTGGCTTTTCTTTTACTCAAAATAATAAATGTCTCGTCCCATGAGAGCAATGACCTATTGTATCTTGATCATAACTGTGTCTCTTGTTGATTGAATGCAAATAGGTGAGTGAATGCAGATGACAATTATGAAAATGTCATAAGAGAGCTGCACCTTAGGAGGGAAGATTCACCTCATAGACTTCTTCAAGGGTAGAAGACCGTGGCCCTTTATTAAATACAAATTCCAGGCTGGACAGATAGCTCAGTTGCTAACACCTGCCGCTGAGAACCCAAACTCAGTTCTTAGCACCTACAATATAACTGTCTACCATTCCTGCTATGGCAGAGGAGGGGGTCCAACATCCCTGGCTTTGGTGGGCCCTACTACTGACTCAAGTGAAGAGTAAAATAAATAAAATATAAACAATAACAAACAGCAAACTACCCAGATGTCTCAGCAGATAAGAGAGCCTGGTGATCCGGATTACCCCTACAGATCACTTAAAAGTGGAAGGAAAGAATCGATGCCACAGAGTTGTCCTCTGACCCCCAACATCTGTGCACCCACACTCCATTTAAAAAAAAAATCCATGTTGCTCTAAGGATGGCGATTCACATCTGCAGTTCCAGCACTGGGGAGGTTAAAACAAGAACATTGCCATGAATTTGAGCACAGCATAAGCTACAGAGTGAATTCCAGGCCAGCCTGGGCTACAGAGTAAGACCCTGTCTTGTTTGTTTATTTTGGTTTTAGATGAAACAAAAAAATAATCAAAATGTTTTCACTTTGGTACAAAACGTTTAGAGTCTAACACAAGTTTGTTGGAGTTCGTTCAGTGTGCTGGAGGGCATAACCTGTAATTTAGTCTGCGTTAGAATGGAAGAGTAAGGGTTACCCGTTATCAATATCACTATCGTTAGCCAAGAGAAGGTCCAGACCAACTGTGGATAAGATGTACTAGATGCTGGTGAGTGACTTTGGTCTCTAGAAGGGGCCAGTTGGGTAGATTTTCCTTTCCCTTGAATGTAGGAAAAAGCAACAGAAATCCAAACCAGTTTAGTTGCAATCCATTCCACAGACCCACTCATAGACTAAGCTGAACTGCACTTCCTTTGTTCCAAAACCATTGTCCTGTTACTCAAGAGGATGAAGAGTAGAAAGGATTCTGGCTATTGTCCCAAGGAGGTCCCTAGTCTGGTCATCAGCTTTACCTCCTAATCCCTTTCTTACTTTCTGCCCTGATGCTTGGGTTTGGTTAAAGCAGGTGATTAGAAGTCTGGGGACCCACAGGTGTCTAATTGTTGGTTATGTTAGAAACTCTTTGTTCCAGAAACAGGCCCAGAGGCTCGGGAGGTAGTGGTATAGGGCTTGCTGGCCTGTGTGAGGCCCTGAGTTGGCTCCCCAGCACTGCAAAATGAACTAGCATCAGCAGTAAGCCTGTGTGGAAAGAACCCAGTTTAAAAGGCCTGGGACAAAAAGCGTCTTTATCTCGACTGTAAGTGGCCCAGGGTCCAGTTGCTATGTTTATTGAGGGGAGAAATTTACTGGGCTAACTGACCATATGACTGTCATGACAGGGAAATTTATCAAGACAATGTGATAATGCAGTCTGGATCCAATATTGCAAAGTGTCTCAGAATATAAACTTAGTTCTGAATCCTGGCTTCTTGACCTTAGGCAAATCAAGCAGCCTATACTCAGCTTCCTTGGTGGCGAAATGGAGATGATAATTGTGTCTGCCTATTGAGACTGTTATGAGCATTCAGCAAAGCAAAGCAGCGTGCAGAGAGGGCTGAGGACAGCTCCTATGAAAAATGTGGCAGAACAGTTGGTTGGTATTATGACTTCGGGAGATGGTGGTCAGTCAGAGGAACACATAGGGATTGCCTTTTATAGAACAACAGGTTCTGGGTGCCTACTGTATTATCATATCTTGGATTCAGAAGTGAGCAAAAACACTTGTGTCTTCAGAGTTTGGAATTTAATAAAGGCAAAAGACATATAAATACATACATTATAATACATGGTAATACCAGAAATAGGCTTGAGGGATGAGAGGAAAAGGGAATAAGATGTTCTACAAGGGGGAGTCTCTAGGTGACCTCTGAGTTGGACTTTGGAGGTGGAGGTTCAAGGCACCGAACCGCTCTTAAGGCACAGACTCATAAAACAAAGAATTTGAATTCGCTAGGCTAAGTCTATGAAATGCACGGGGTGGAGGTGAGCGGACGGCAGGGGATCTAACATTTACATCAATATTGTAGCATCGAAAGGGAAGGAAGTTAAAGGTAAGTCAAGAATAGATAACTGTGGCTACATTGCTCTGAGCCTCCGTTTGAAGACTTAGTTATGGCAGTAGTGGCGGACATGGAGAACAAGTAATGATTAGAAGAAAGGACTTCCCAGGCTTGGTGATGGGGTAGATGTGGGTTGGGAGGGGGAGGAAGAAATCTATGTTCATTACTCTGTTTACCAAGCTTGATACACAAGAGGCTTATGGTTCCCCCTAGGGACTTTGTTTGTAGAAAGAATCATGGGTTTAGGGGATGTGGATGTTAAGTTGGTTATGGGACATGTTAGCTTGCAATGTCTACAGGATCCATCTGGGGGAGATGGAGGGTAGTCCCAATAACCCAGTAGAAAATGGAAAGAATTAATAGGGTTTATTCAGAGCCCAAGGTCAGCACAGAATCTGTGGCCCTGGGGTGAGGTTTCACATGAACCTGTTCTGTGCCAGGCTCTGCTTTATACTTTACAGGAAGTTTTGGGTCAGGGACTGCTCTGCTGATCAGTGTGCCTCTGACAACCCGGCAGTTGATAACACACAGTCATTATCACGTTGTCAGATTGGTTGCCTCATTTGGTCCTCGAAACGCAACAGTGAGGCAGAGATTAGTGTCTTCATTCACAGGAGTGGAATGTGATCCAGGAAATGGTAAGTACATTGGCCAAGGGCCCACAGCTGATAAGTAGCAGACCTGAGATTTGAATATACACTTTGTGAATCTAAAGCCCAAATTGCTTAACCACACTACCAGATCATTAGAATTTGACTGCAGTTACTCCTCTGAGGTAATTTTTATGCCCATCAGGGGTGGTGGGATGAAAACATCTCAAAGTTGGGGATGGAGACAGCTCAGCAAGTAAAGTGTTTGCTGCCTGACAACCCATGCTTGGTCCCAAAGAGCCACACAGTAGAAAGAAAAAAAGAAAACTGTACAGATTGTTCTCTGAATGCTGCATAATACGGTGTAAACAAACAAGCAAACAAATAAGCAAGCAAATACATGCAGACAGATCTCTGGATTTCCCATTTATTTATGTGTGTGTGTGTGTGCATGCACTTGTGCCATGGTAGTATGGAGGTCAGAAGACAACTTTTGGAAGTTAGCCCTCTATTTCCATTTCTACATGGCTTCCAGGGATCAAACTCAAATCATCAGGCTTGCTCTGCAAGAGTTTTACTAGCTGAGCCATATAATCATCATCATCATCTTCCTCTTCTTCTTCTTTAAGAGATGTGTTATTTATGCATTTTATGTATATGGGTACTTTGTCTGCATGTACATCTGCACACCAGAAGAGGGGCATCAGACAAGTCTGAGCTTCCATGTGGATACTGGGACTGGAACTCAGGACCTTCAGAAGAGCAGAGTGCTCTTAATCATTAAGTCATCTCTCCAGCCCCCACAACCCCTGCTCCCAGTTGAGCTATCTTGCTGACCCCTTTAAACCAGTTTTGTTTGTTGATAAAGGGTCTTACCATTTAGTCTTGGCTGGTCTGGAAATTGGTAGTAGACCATACTGGCCTTGAACTGTAGAGATCCTACTGCCTCTGCCTCCTGAGTGCTACCATGCCCCCCCATCCCCCAAACAGATTTGACATGAACTAGCTAGTTATGGTGTTCTATATGTGTAACCCCCAAATTGAGGAGTGGATATAGGAGGTTCACCTCTGAAAGATATTCAAGACTAGCTTTGGCTGCATACCAAGTTTGAGATCAGCATGAATGGTACAAATCCTTTCTGAAAAAAAAAAAAACTCCGAGAAACAGGCAAAACCAAACGGATACAACATAGCGACTGTGAAGGCAAACTGAACTTGAGTTACTTCAGTTAGCTCTGTCTGTGTATGAGCACCTGGGCTTTGATGTGTGTTTACATGTGATGGGGAAGTAGTATATGTAACATTTGATTGTGGTACAATCAAGCTACTCTCCTGCTTCCAAGGAGTAGGCAGTCAGCACTAACTTGGGCTCACAGACTGCTACACACTGCTCTAAACTATACAACTTTTACATTTCTTTGTTTGGGGGTGGGGTGGGGGATGGGGGGTGAGGAAGACCGTTGAGATGGCTCAGTAGTGAGCAGTGTATACTGCTCTTGCAGAGGACCCGAATCTGATTCTCAGCACATACCTACACCCAGCAATCTGTACAAACGTGCACAGAAACATGCACAGAAACAGTAAAGATAGATTTTTTTTTTTAAAAAAAATTAAAAATCGTCACAGGACTGGGGCTGTGCTTTAGTGGAATGCTTGCCTAACATTAAAGAAATGCTGGCTCGAGCGTCAGAACTGTTTTTTTTTTTTTTTGTACAGGGTACGATGGCTCATACCTGTCGTGTCACCATTTGGGAAAAGGAAGCAAAGGGATCAAAAGTTAAAGGTCCATGTCTCAGCTACACAATGAAGGCCAGATCAATACGATACATCAGACCACGTCATATATATACATATATATACATACACACACAAACAGTCACAAGTGCCCTCTAATGTAGGTCTTGCTATTAGACTTACTTTACAGATAACAGTCTAGGGCACAGAAAAACTATGGCCTGTTTTTATCATTATCCACCTGGAGTGACGGCCCTGGAATCTGAGTCCAGTGTAAAGTGTCCCCAATGCCTGCATGCTCAGCGGCTAGTAAGGACAACCAAGTGTGCAACAACCTTGCAGGCCGATGGAACGCTCGGGAAGGGTAGGAAGGCTCCTCTCTGCGGGCTTTCCAGGCTCCTCCCGAGGGTCTCGGCGTCCCTACACCCTCCCTCTCGGCACTCTCCCGGAGCCCCTGCCCTGCTCTGCTAAGGCCAAGGTGTCACCTAACCCTTCCCAGCTTCCGGCCCTTTCCTCCAGGTCAGCTCGCTCGGGCAGACAGCACCAGGAGCCCGCCAGTCCTCTATTTACTGTTTGGTTTCCACGGTGACACGTAGGCGCCGTCAGCGCCTCCCGTCAGCGGCCCCCACCCGGCGCCGTGACGTCTGCCCGCTGCTTCCGTTCTGCCCATATTTGGAAAGGCGTCGCGGGCAGGGAGCTGGACTCCCGCGGCGCCCCGCCTCCTGCCCGGCTCCGCCCCCGCGCGGGCCGGCCGAGCCCTGGGCTGCGCACCCCTCCTCCTACCCCGACCCTGCGGAGGCGGGCGGGGGCTCGGGTCGCCAGCATCCTTGTGCTAGTGGATGCTGCAGTCAAAGCTTAGGCCCTGGCTCCACTGTTCCCAGTGGACGATCCGGGATCACGATTTTCTCTTTCTGTGCCCGGAAATCCTGGAATCAGTCCTGGTCTAACCCTCCCTCTCTTTGATACACTTGATTTCAGATTCTCGTCATTGGGGCAGTGGAAAGCTTTGAGGATAGACGTTCTGGGGGTTCTGTGTTTTCCCTTGGGACATAAGTGACCTTGGGAAGGCCACTTTCTCCTGGCTGGAGCGTGGGGCCTATTTTTTCCAACCCTATCATTTAGCCGGGGGGGGGGGGTCTTCCATCACCTTCTAACTGACCGCTTTTGGTGACATAATTGCAAGGTGGGTGAAGTTCTTGAGAACCCCTGCAGCTCTCAAGCCTTCACTAGTTGTATCTGTACGTCTCCTGGGGCTAGCTCATTTTAGACGCTTAATTAACTTTAGTTAACTGCTGGATGAATGGATCTGAGACAGGTTTCACCTTCATAAGTCCGGACCCCGCAATTCCTTTTACAGGCGGAGGGAATATTGAGATGATTAATAATCGCGCGGCAGGGTTGCTGATGTAAAGCGATTTGCGGATGTAAAGGGCAATAAAGATGCGGATGTAAAGGAATCCATCGAGATTCCAGAAGTCTCTGAGGAGCCGTGGGTGTGTGCAGCGGGGCCGTGGGGGCGGGGACGGGGCGGGCAGTGCCGCAGTGGCTACCGCTGGGTACTCCGTAGCAATTAGCACGATGTGTGGGGCTAATTCTTTATGAGGCTTATCTACCCCCAACGCCAATACACTTCGCTATCCTCCTCTGCTGATCGCTCACATCCCCCAGACCTTTTGGCTATAGAAGCTTCTTCTTTTTTTTTTTTTTTTTTCCCTAGAATTTCCAAACTGGAAGGGACTTCAGAGAATAAACTTGTTATTTCATAAACAAGGACACCAAACCTCGTAGCAGTTGGCTCTCCCAATCAAGCTTGAACGGATAGCTAGAAATAGAAGTCAGATTTCTGGCATCAAATTGTGTCCTTCTCTATCTTTAGAGGGTATCCAGGTGTGCCTGAACCTGAGCTCAGGTGACCATAATGCTTGGCTTAGCCATGTACAGTTGGGCTCAATATGACATTTAGAGCATCTAACCACAGCCCACTGTCACAGGTCAGCCGCAGAATGGGGATGAGGGGCGTTTACTCCTTAAAGCCATTAGCGTTCCTCTTCAGCGCGGCTGGTGCTTTGTCTGAGAAGGGTCAGAACCGTGGTCAGCTTCGCTGAAACCCGCGGTAGCCCAGCTCTTCTTCCTAGTCACACCCAAGCTATAGGCAGGCTGCTCAGGCTGCAGCTGGTGAGTAAGGACCAGCCCTTCCCGAGGCTTGGAAGGGTTCTCGGCTCTTAGGAGTCTGACTGCAGGGGCATATCTTTCAAAATCCCTTTTCAGCGTCACCCAGGTTCTCACAACCGCTTCTCTCTAACCTCAGGGCTGGCCTCGAAGACAGCTCACGCCGAGATTGGTGCCTCCAACTTTACTGGAGCCTCCTCGCCACCAGCTGATTTGAGGAGTGGTCTGGGAACCGGTCCTCTTCCCTTTGGCTGTTCCTGTAACTGTAGCCTCAGAACCGCAGCTCCGCCACCTGGTGGTTCTGGGAGCCGAGAGTGCCCTCCTCCAGGCCCGTAGGCAACGTCACAGTGGTGAGGGGGCTCGCAAGAGTTTGCTGTGAGGAGGAGGCTAGAGGACAAAGTGTGAGAATTGTTTCTCCTCCTCCAACCCGTGGGGGAAAAAACCCAGTTTGTCATATTTGGCAGCAAGCGCCTCTACCTACTGAGCCATATTGAAGGCCCACTCTGATGGGAAGAGCCAATCTGGCAGATGAAACCCAAACCAAAATAAAACACCAAAAACTCTAGCTGTTTTCGCTCTGTGGCTTATTTCTGAGCACTTGTTTCATGTGGATGTAGGAAAACAGTTTTGTAATTTCTCTCACCAGGGCTGCTTTTCAAAACCTACTCCTTCTCTTTCCAGATTTCAAGTCCCATCTTTGAAATTAAGCTTCTCCCTCTTCCTCTCTCTCCCTCTCCCTTCTCTCCCTCTCTCCTTTCTTCTCCTCCCCTCCCCCTCTCCTCTCTTCCTCTCTCTCTTCCCCTCTCCCCTCCCCCCTCCTCCCCACCCTCTCTCTTGTAGTTTAGCTGCTCTGAGAGGGACACACAGAGCATTTATAGGTTCTGTTCTTTTACAAATTTTAATTTGTTATTTTGGTATGCATGTGCAAGGTGTGTATACTTGTATGGTCGTGTGTGTCACAGTCTACATGTGTGGCTGTATGTGCCAGAGTGTACATGTGTGGTTGTGTGTGCCACAGTGTACATGTGTGGTTGTGTGTGCCACAGTGTACATGTGTGGTTGTGTGTGCCACAGTGTACATATGTGGTTGTGTGTGCCACAGTCTACATGTGTGGCTGTATGTGCCAGAGTGTACATGTGTGGTTGTGTGTGCCACAGTGTACATGTGTGGTTGTGTGTGCCACAGTGTACATGTGTGGTTGTGTGTGCCACAGTGTACGTGTGTGGTTGTGTGTGCCACAGTGTACATGTGTGGTTGTGTGTGCCACAGTGTACGTGTGTGGTTGTGTGTGCCACAGTGTACATGTGTGGTTGTGTGTGCCACAGTGTACATATGTGGTCGTGTGTGCCACAATGTACATGTGTGGTTGTGTGTGCCACAATGTACATATGTGGTTGTGTGTGCCACAGTGTACATATGTGGTTGTGTGTGCCACAGTGTACATGTGTGGTTGTGTGTGCCACAGTGTACATGTGTGGTTGTGTGTGCCACCGTGTACATGTGAAGGTCAAAGGACAGCCCTGTGTGCAGATGGTTCTCTCCTTCCATCTATTTTTTAAAAGGTTTATCTATTTATATAGTGGATATGGGTTTTGTCTGAATGACTGTCTACACTCCAGAAGAGGAAACTGGATCCCATACAGGTATAGATAGTTGTGCGCTGCCATTTAACTGCTGGGAACTAAACTCTTGAGAACTGGAAGGACAAACATTGCTCTTAGACACTGAGCATCTCTCCAGCCCTTCCCCATCCACCTTTATGAAGGTTCTAGGGATGGAATTCAGGCCGTTGACCTTTAGGGGGCCAGCTCCCTTCTCATTCATTCATTCATTTAACCTTTATTTTTATTGAGACTGAGTCTGTCTATGTAGTGCACTGGCTTTACATTTGTGACCCTCCTATGACAGTCTTTTAAGTGTTGAGAGAATGGGTACAAACCACCACGTGGGGCTGGGAGGAGTATGTACCACCACTTGGAGCCTATATGCAGGCTCCTTCACTGTTTCCCTGGGGATGCGGGTCATATGTTGCCTTTTATGCTTATAGACCCCTCTCATAGGGCCCTCCCTAGGGCTGGGGATAAAAAAAGGGCCTCCAAGAAGTTATTGCTTACTAACTGGTCACTTCTACAGACACACTCTGGACCTTTGCATAGATAAGCCTTCTAAAACTCTTAGTTCTCGGTGGGGGGTGGTGCAGAGGGTGATCTAATCAAAGGTGGCTTTGCACAACGTGTGGTTTCACAAGAGAAACACCACCCAGAGTGAGAGGAGGAAGCTGGAAGCCTGCAGCAGACTCAGAAAAACGAGGAGGGAAGCAACCAGGAAAGGAGAAAGCACAGAGATAGGGGTCTTCTGTGGCTGGGGTTGAGAGACAGACTCCCTCTGCGGTGAGGCCTTGGGTGGGTTACTGTGCGGTCTCAGCTTCTTCTACATACATACATGCCTACCTCACGGCTGTGCCCGGGTGCAAGCCGAATTGCCATTTTATAAATGCACTAGTCAGGTACAGAGCACTAGGTGATATGAATGAGGTTTCCAAGCCTTCTAGCTTCCCTTCAGTACTATCCTTTTGGGGTTCCCCCATGGTCTAGGTTACCTCTTGTCTGTCCCTTATTGTTGACTTTGAGTAGGTCTCTTCAAGTCCTAGACTCGGTGGTTTCTCATGGGTGAGGTAGGCCTAATTATATTTGCCTCCAAAGACTGCTGTGTTACAGCCTTCTAACATGTCTGGTGTATTAATGTCAGGTGTTATCATTAGGAATGGGAGGAAGCCCTGTAAAGATGAACAGGGTTCGAAAAATCCTGGAAGGTTTAAGAAAGACAGAATCCATGAACTCAGAATGAGACAGGCTCACCAGCTTGCAGGGGAGGAGAGGCTGGGCCGGGCCGTGAGCATTTGCCATTTCTGAAACACCCAGAACTGATCGGGCCTCACGAGGTGTGAGCCGTTTATCCCTTCGCTCTAGGAACTGTTCAGCCCCACGGCTATGCTGAGGGTGTGGACCTAGTGAGGCTGGATGCCAAAACCAATAGGTTCTCCTGCCCTCCTTCCAGGAAGGGGGGGCTTTAGCATCTGAGGGTGTAGGCTGGGTAGGCCTTGGCAACCTATTGTTGTTGCATGTGTGTGGGAATGGCCCAGGGACATCTTGGCCCAGGATGTGGACTCTTGGGCCTAGTAAGCTAAGAACCTGCCTGCACAGCTCCCAGGAGCTGCAACTCCAAGTCTTAACTGAGGGCACCCTGGGAGTGATTGCTAGCAATTATAAGAGAGATGGGGGAAGGAGGGTTGTGGGAGCCACATTCGGCTTAATTCCCTTCAGCTACATTTATGGAAAAGTACCAAGGGGGCTTTGCAAATGGCTGGATCTTTCTTTCAGTTCTTTCTGAAGAAGGAAGCAGGTTGCAAAATCATGCAGTGTTAGAGTGTTGCAATTTCAGTGTGTTGGGAATCATAATATGGACCCCACAGCTTGACAGCTCCTGCCCCCTATAACACACTGGGGCGGGTGTCTTATAAAACTGATGAAGGCCAGGGGTCTCCTGCTAAACAAGCTATTGTTTGGGGGATCCCAGACACAGTTTGAGGCTAAGCAAGCTCATCTTTGGAGCTGGTGTTTGGGGGACACAGAGAAAACCGGAAATCTCCTTCCAACTTCTTGTAACAGATGCAGGGTGGATTCTGGTGAGCAGGCTTTGAGCAGCTCTGTAGGAAGGGGACGGACAAACCAACAAACCAAACCACACAGCTTGCAAAGCCACGAGGGCTCAGGCACTGGCTGTGCCTGGGAGGAGCAGGGCAGGTTTTCTTCTTCTCTTTGCTTGTCTGCACTTCTTGGCTGGTTTTTGGTTGTTTCTGGTGAGCACATATTGCTTTTGTAAGAAGATATTTTAAAACGTTCTCAGCAGAGCAATTAAAAAAAAAAGATAGATGACAGAGCATGATTTGCCTTTGTTCTTTCTTTCTAAAAGAAATAGAAATTCTTGGTTAAACAGACACACACACACACCCCTTTGAAAATTCAGATAGTGAATATATACAGAAAGTTAAAAACTAATTGCAATTCTTTTGAAAGAAAAACCACTGTCAATAGTTTTGCTCTAACTTTCCAATGCCTACTTGAATTTTTTTTTTGGGGGGAGGGGTTGGTTTCTCTGTGTAGCCTTGGCTGTCCTAGAACTCATTCTGTAGACCAGGCTGTCCTGGAACTCAGAGATCTGCCTGCCTCTGCTTTCTAAGTGCTGGGATTAAAGACAGCCCAAAGTGGTCTGTTTGTCTGACTTTGTTTGTTTCTCTTTGGTTTTGCTTTTTTCTTCTAGTGATGGGGCTTGAACCGAACTCTGCACGAAACAAGGTGTGGTGGTACAGGCTCATGCAGAAATCCCAGAAGTGGAGTGGGGGAGGCAGGAAGAGAATCGAAAGTTCAAGGCTGGGGGCTGAAGAGATGGCTCAGTGGTTAAGAGCACTGACTCTTCTTCCAGAGGACCTGAGTTCAATTCCCGACAACCACATGGTGGCTCACAACCATCTGTAGTGTGATCTGATGCCATCTTCTGGTGTGTCTGAAGACAGCGACAGTGTACTTATATAAAATAAATAAATATTTAAAACAACAACAACAACAAAAACAAGTTCAAGGCTCCTTTTAGTTAAAACTACAAGGTAAGTTTGAAAATAGTCTGAGTTACATTAAAAAAAAAAAAAACCCTAAGCAAAAAACAAAGCAAGAACAAACAAACAGACAGACAGACAGACAAACCCCATCATCAACATCATCACCACCATCACCCAAACCACCAAAACATTGAAGCCTCGATGCAAATTTCTACATCTGACCTTCATACAGGACACAGTCAGGTGGACTAAAATATTGTTTAAAATCACCTTCAGGTACTAAGCATGGTGGTACACACCTTTTCTCTCAGCACTCAGGCTAGCTGGAGACCACCTCTACATAGTGCAACAAAATTTACCTCAAGACTATGAAGATGGCGTGTGCTGGCCTGTGCAGCCCACTTCCGAGCTGCAGGGAGACCCAGGCCACCTGCTTCAGCTTCTTGACTGCTAAGATTATAGGCATGTGCCTCCATGCCCCCATTAAGATGCAAAATAGAATCGAGTTTGGGTATTAGGGCGAGGATGTGTTGGGCGTGTTCCCTTTCCTTATCCACAGTTCTTGAAGAGGACACTCCTCCACTTCCTGGGGGTGGGGGAGCATTGTGCCGGAGAAGGGAGTGTCTTCCAGAGAACACATCCTCTCAAAGGGATCCTTACTTATACCTAGGCCATACGAGGCTGAACTTAAGGCATGTTCATGAGCCATTAAAAAAAAAAAAAAAAAAAAAAAAAAAAAAAAAAAACTAATGTGTGAACTTTCTCAGGAAGAGGAGTAAATTGTTTTATAGGAGGTTTGGTCAATTATGCCGAAAACTGGCTGTCTGCCAGGAAGATCTAGCAATCCCAACCGGGAGAGTGGGAGGAGGGACCCCTTCCCGTTTCAAGCCCCCCAGCTTCTGAAGTATTGCTGCTTCACACAGGAAACAAAAGGCAGTTCATGTTTAGATGTGGTTCGGTCTATTTTCAGGTCTCCAGCACCTTGAATAATAAGTATTCTACCTGCAACCAACCCCGTTTCCTCTCCTCCTCCTCCTTCTCTGAGTAGCCCTAGCTTTCCTGGAACTCATTCTGTAGACCAGGCTGGCCTCAAACTCAGAGATCTGTCTGCCTCTGCCTCCTGAGTGCTGGGATTAAAGGTGTGCGCCACCACTGCCCTAGGCCTAAGGGCTCTTTACAATTGAAAGGAGTAAACTCCTTCCCTCGACAAGATGGGCATATGGTAGGAGCTATCTAATATAGTTGTCTTGTTCTGTTTTTGCCTTTCCTTCTTCTTCTTCTTCTTCTTCTTCTTCTTCTTTTTTTTTTTTTTTTGGTCATGGTCAGAACTGAACTTATGGCTTCAGGTAAGCAGTGGATGTGAAGGCTCGAGTCAAGGGAGGAAGGAGCCAGCCAGTGGAAGGAGAATGAAGAGGGCCTGTGTTGACTGTGAGGAGAGGAAACCGCCAGCTACCAGGGGTATGAAAACTTCACCAACCCTGGGAAACGTGTCCACCTTGGTCGCTGGGCGTGGGCAGCTTGGGAAAGAGTCAAATACAGAGACTTGAGGCCCTGAGAGACACCCCTGCCCGAGAGACAATCTCGGTAGGTCAGAGGGAGCTGGAACGAACGTCTGATCCCTTGTCCTGGAGCCCCTGTTTTCTTTTTCCCCTTGATCCCTTCTTGCTTCATGCTGTGCGTATCCCGTGGTTCCTTGAGAGCTCCCTTGGTCTTCCGTGTTGTGTGACCTTTGTACGTTCTGTTCCCAAACCAGGAACTCCCACTGTCTCTCAGCCAACTCCTAAGCATCCCTCAGCTCTCAAGTTCGAAGTGCACTTCCTCAGCCGGCCTTCCAGATTATGTCCTAGAAACACAGACGCTCAGGGTTCCCTCCCTCTTTGATAGTCTCAGGATCCTCCCTCCGTATGGTACTATTCCCCAAAGGTCCCTGGAGGGGAGGGATCTGTTTTAGTTCACCTTTGGTGTGTTGTAGGCACCCAGTGGGCATCTAAGGAAAGAGAACAAACCAGTTCATTTGAGACTTAAAATGCCCCCTACACTCCTTCAGAAGAGCTTTAATACTATTTTGACGGATACCAGCCGACTAAGGAGCTGATTGGAGCAGGGAGCTGTGGGATCTACTTAGCCAGTTCCAGGATCATCTTCCTGCTGCTTATGCTGCCCGGCTCTGATTTTTACCGTAATATTGGGTAGCTGCGCCCTCCTGTGGCCATTACGGGATATGACAAGGACCAAATTCTTGGGGGGGGGGGGCGGGAGGGGATGGCTCTTTTGCTAAAGGCCAATGAGCAAGCAGCACACTGTTACCAACTCCCTCACGCTGTTATGGACCCCTGCCACTGAAGAGGAATTGCTGGAACAGAAGGATCCTGGGGCTGGAAGCTCCCCTCAGCTACAGAACCGTTTCCCCAGCTGCTCTGCTGTTTTGCGTTGCACACCCCCTTTTAAGGTTGAAATTTTCTCTAGTCAGGAGCACATTATGAATTTCATGGCACTGATTTTTATAGACGTTCCCCCAACCCACATTTAAAAAGTCATTGCAAGCCACACAGTATTTACCATCTTATTTCTGCCGTTGACGGACACTTGTCTTCTTTTTGTTCTTTTCTTTTCCTTTGTGAACAGTGCCGACATTTCCCGGGGTGCAGATAGATACAGTGTGCCAGGTGATCTGCCTCAGATCGTTTGAGTTTACATTCAGAAGTAGAATTTCTGGGTCATATATTGTTTTTATTTTGCTTTTTGAGAAATGGCCACACTGCTTTTCAGAACTGCTGCAGGGTCCTTCCTCCTCGGGGCTTCAGTTAGAATTGTTGAAAACACTTTAATGGGTTTGAGGTGGTCTTGGCACCTAATAACGTTAAGCAATTTTTTTTTTCATGAGCTTATTGGAGACGTTTCCATTCCGTTCTTCGTACATTTTTTATTGTTAATAGTGTTTTGGGCAAGTGCAATCATTGGATTACACCTGGAGTCTTCTTTGACCCGCCCTCATTTTTGAACTGAATTGTATGGACTTGCTTCCTTTCTTTCCCTGGTTTTTGAGACAGGGCTTCTCTGTGTAGCCCTGACTGTCATGGAACTCACTTTGTATACCAGGCTGGCCTTGAACTCAGAGATTCACTTACCTCTGCCTTCCAAGTACTGGGATGGAAGGTGTGTACCTGTGGGGCTGCATATCTGCTTTGCTGCTGGGATGCTGGAGTGCTGCTGGCAAGCCACTCAGGGGAGGCAGAACAGCCTGTAAAAGAGGTCCCCCCCCCCCCCCCCCCCCCCCCCCGCCGCCCGTGTTTCCCCCGATGAGAAACAGCAGGGTCTGGGACGGATGTTGTGGTTCCCTGCTTCCTGTGTAGCCACGTACTGCTGGGGACAGAGGGGAGTTGGAAATGAGGTTCTGAGGGTTTGAGCTTCCCCTTGCCCACTAGGCGGGGAAGGGAATGGCTCAGCCGGAGTCTGGGACTGGGGCTGAATCCAGTGTGGTTTCCGAGTGAGTGCGGAGCTTGCAGAAGGGCTAGAGGAGAGAAGGCCTTCTCCGGAGATTTCCGTGCAGCTCTTTATGATGAAGGCCTTCCTCCCCTTCCCCCAGTGGTGATCCTTGATGAAGGAGACTTGCTTGTCCAAACTGTTTTATTTGATGGTGGGTGTGAATGCATACATCTTATGTGGGGTGAACTAGGGAACAAATACTTTGTGCAAGAAGGATGCTCCTTGAGTGAACACTCAGGGCCTAGCTGGACACCTCATTAGCATGGAGGACTCCAGGTTTTTATGCTATGTGACCAATTGTTATGATCCTCTCAGTAGGGTGCCATGGTTATACATTCCTGATCAGGTAGTTTGGCAGGGAGGGAGCTGGCCTCACGCCTACTGTTCTGAAGTCTGAGATTTCCCCGGTTTAGGCTGGTTCAAGCTTACCAGTTCTGTCCGGTGATATGGTCTATTTGCCCTATGTGTTTGCACCACCAGTACTTGGCTAGTTCTTTATTTTTAATTAGTTCTTTATATACTTTGGATATTAATCCTTTGGCAGATATATATGTGATCTTCAAATATTTTCTCTCATCCTGTTTGTTACTATCTTATTTTGCTGACAGTTTTCCCCCTCTAGTGATGGGGCTTGAACCCAGGGCCTTGTACACGCTTGGCCAGCATTCTACCAGAGAGCAACACATACATCCTAAGAGTGTCTTTTTTGTGTTTAAGACAGAAACAAAGATGGTGTACTGGCTGGTTGTGTGTCAACTTGACACAAGCTGGAGTTATCACAGAGAAAGGAGCCTCTGTGGAGGAAATGCCTCCATGAGATCCAGCTGTAGACATTTTCTCAACTAGTGATCAAGGGGGGAGGGCCCAGCCCATTGTGGGTGATGCCATCCCTGGGCTGGTGGACCTGGGTTCTCTAAGAGGCAGGCTGAACAAGCCAGGGGAAGCAAGCCAGTAAGTAACATCCCTCCATGGACCTCACAAACAATAAACATGCTTCCATTGGGTTACACTTAGAACCCATTTAGAATTAACTTCGGATACAGAGTTAGAGAAAGGTCCAACTTTATTTCCCCCCCCCCCCTGTGGATATCCTGTCTTGCTAGAGTCAGTTGTTAGAAAAACTTTCTTTTCTTTATTTTTTTTAAAAGATTTATTTACTTTATATGAGTGCACTGTAGCTATATTCAGACACACCGGAAGACGGCATCGGATCTCATTACAGATTGTTGTGAGCCACCATGGGGTTACTGGGAATTGAACTCGGGACCTCTGGAAGAGCAGTCGGTGCTCTTAACTGCTGAGCCATCTCTCCAGCCTTCCTTGTGACTTTTAAAAGAAAGAAAACCACTCCTGTGCATTTCCTGAAAAAAGTCTTCACTCTTTACACTGGTTATATTTGTCTGTGACACACCCAAGACCGCTTCAGATCTTTGAATACAGCCTGTTCTGTAAGCCCTGCCAACCTTCTGTCATGTAAGCAACAAGACCTAAGTGGGCTGACGGTGTTCTACGTGTCTCACTCTCCCCACATGTCCTGTGAACTGAAGACAGGGTAATGTCAATTTCCTCACACCACACAACTGGTAGGTGGCAGATCAGAGACTTGAACCCGTGTCCTCTGTGACAGGAAGTGTAATGGATGTTTTGTGGTCTTCCATATGAGGATTGTCTGCTAGGCAGGGTGTCAGGGAGGTTGGCCTGTCTTGGAACGAAGGGGGGACTGGGAGGAGGTTTTGAAGAGAGGAAAAGGGCAGAGATGAATCATTAGGAAAAAGCTTTGGGGACTATAAGGTTTGTCTGTGTAGATAACAACAGCTTGTCTAGAAGACCAGGAGATACCCCAAGGGAAGGAACTCAAGGCTAGAAGCAGAAGGCCAGGGACAGGGTATAGGATTTGGACTTAAACCAGCATTTGGGGGGGAGGGGAGTCTTCATTTCTTTGAGCTGTGCAATCTCATCCTAAGTCTTCAGTAGACAGTGTATAGCTCGCCTTGATGCACTCGAATGTCCAGATGGCTGTCAACTCAGCATTATCGGGGGGAACATGTGTCTATTCAGGGAGTCATTTTAGAGCCAGGTCCCTCAGAATGCCTGTGATGGAGACAAACCCCCATTAACTCTACAGATCCCTTTACAAAAGGAACTCAAAGTAGTAGCAGGCACATGCCTGGGAAAACATTACCAGCAGAGGGCGCTCTTCAGCGAGACAAGGATTGACAGGAACCTTGCTGTTTATCTTGTGCATTGAGTCTTTCCAGTGTAAGGGTTCTGCGGCTTGATTTCTGATTGTCAGCCTCGGTGGCAAGCATCCTCGCTTGCTGAGCTGTCTAGTCAGATCCACTGATTGTTACTTTATGTTAAGAATCTTCAAGGTTCTTCTAGCCTTTTGAAATGTATTTTATTATATTTTACATTACGTTTACATTACGTTTATATTATGTTCTTATTTTTGTTATAATTTTCATTTTTGTTATAATTTTCATTTACGTATTTGTTTATGGTGCTGGGGAGTGAAGCCAGGATTTTGTGCATGTTAAGCAAGTGCTCTATCACTGAGCTACATCTCCAGTCCTAATATTACCGTTCCCTATAGTCTCTGTCCTATGCAACCGCACACTGAACTTCCTGTTGCTCTCCCTCGAGTTCCTGTTGGCCGGAGTTCATCACCCCGTTCTCGTCCTTCTCTTCCAGCCTCTGGTACCCATCGTTTCCCTCGCCAACTTCTGAAAAGCTGTTTTAGTCTCATTAAACAGCAGGCTGGCCTTTAGTCATGCCTGTGGTATTCTAGAAGCTCACTCAGCTTAATAGTAAGCAGGGTTCTGGATCGGAGTGAGTGTGGGGTCAGAGCATTAGTCAATTATTCGATGCCCCACTGTCTTTGTGGCTTCCACTTTGCCCGAGGGGTTACCGTGTGTCATCACACTGGGCTCTCGGAGATATTATCATGCTGGGGAAATAATCCAGGGTGCCAATGCCTTGCCTGAATCCAGGGCTTCTGGCCCCACCCACCGCAGCCAATCAACAAAAGATCTCCTGCAAACTGACAAGCAAAAGAAAACCTTGCAGCCAGCAGCTGAGCCCAAACAGATTCCGGTGAGGCGGAGAGGAGCATCAGGCCTGGCGTCACCGGCTGCAGGCCAGGCTGTTGCCTGGTGATAGTTTGTTCATTTACCAGGAGACCGCTGAGCCAGTTGGGGGAACTCGGCGCAGGGGTGGGGGGTGGAGAGGAAGGGGCGGCGGCACTGGTGCCCAGGGGAGACTGGGTTTCTTTAAGTAATAGAAACCACAGGGAGGGCTTGGCCGCTTTCAGGGAGTGCACCTTCTTCGAACAGGAGCTGGCAAGAAGCCTGGGGGTTGGAGGTTGAGGGAGGCCCCTGCAGGAGAGCCAAAAGCAGCTACTGCACCAAGGAGGCTTGTGGAGAAGCTGGAAGGCCTTCCTAATAGATAGGATTCACAGCTGTGTTGGCTTCCTGGACAAAAGATGAACTGAAGTAGATCACTGAAGGGGTGTGTGTGTGTGTGTGTGTGTGTGTGTGTGTGTGATGTGTGCACACAGGTGGATGTGTGTGGGATCACAGTAAGTTTTTTAAACAACTAAAACAATTGTACACACACATGAATAGGGGAAAGAGTGGACTTAGAATTCCTGAGGTAGAATGCATGATATCTTATGTCCTTCAGAAGTCTCTGTCTGTCTGTCTGTGGTTATTTAAGACAAGGCTTCTCTATGTAGCCTGGGCTGGCCTGGGACTTTCTATATGTAGCAGAGTTTGGCCTTAGACTTACTGCCTTCCTGCCTCAGCTCCCAAGTGCTAAGTCATGAGCCACCAGTATGTGTGTGTGTGTGTGTATGCATATATATACATATATATACACACATATATATGACAACAGTATAACTTATGATGATCACAAATTTATCGAACGATCTTTTGAGTATTCTTGTCTGTGGGGGAAAGGTTACTTTAGGACAAACATCAGACGTGCTTTCTGGCCACAGCAGACTGTCAATCAAAGCAGTGCAGGGTTGGAGATCATCTTGGTGCTTCCTGTAAACACTGTGCTACAGAAATGTCTGTTATTCAAAAGGACACACAGGCCATGACTTCACTTCCAAAGGTTCTTCAGGGTCACATCCGAAGACATAGAAAGTGGAATGGTATTAGGGGCCACATGTATGTGGGGGAGTCAGAGCTTAATGAATGTGAAGTTTGTGCTTGTTCTGGAGTGGTGGTGATGGTGATGAGGGACAACAGTGTGAATGTGCTTAGTGGCACCAAACTGTGCACTTGCAAAGGGCTTGTGCTCACCAGGTCTGGTGGCACTTACCTTTAATCCCAGCGTTGAAATGCAGAGACAGGGGGTGGATCTCTGAGTTTGAGGCCAGCCTGGCTTATGTAGGTGGTTCCAGGCTAGCCAGTGAGACCCTGGCTCAAACAAACAAACAAACTGAAATAAACAAGGATAAAAACAGTCAATTGGTTCAGAAGATGGGTCCTTACCTAGCATACACAGACCTTGGTAATACCCAGGAACATACCCAGTAAAAACTAACCAAAAAAGTAAAAATAGTAAGCTTCAGATGATGTGCATTTTACCATAATGAAAGCTTCCCATTGGGGCTGGAGAGATGGCTCAGTGGTTAAGAGCACCGACTGCTCTTCCAGAGGTCCTGAGTTCAAATTCCAGCAACCACATGGTGGCTCACAGCCATCTGTAATGGGATCTGAGAATGGCTCTCTCTTTGTAGCTTAGGTTGACCTCACACTCTGTCTTCCTACCTCAGTTTCTCGGAAGCAGGACAATAACAGGCATGTACCACCACACCCAAAGAGGAGACTCATGTTTACTGATTTGATCTTTGTGGTGTTCACTTCCTGATCCTTTTTGAAGAATAATGTCACAGCCAGCTCTATGGTTGTTAATTATAGTGTGTTACATGCTGTAGATGCATTGAAAGACCAACCTGTCAATAAGTTGGGCTGAGATTTGAAGCCAGGTGGATTGGTGGCTCCTTCGCCTCTGTTCTATCTATCTATCTATCTATCTATCTATCTATCTATCTATCTATCTTTCTGTCTGGTTGGTTTTTTTAGACAGGGTCTCACTATGTTACTATGTAGCCCTGGCTGGCCTGGAACTTACAGAGATCTGCCCACCTCAATCTTTCTCCCTCTCCCTCTCTCCCCCTCCCTCCTTTCCTCCCTCTCACCCCCCTATTTCTATTTAAAATATGTGTGTGGGGGTATATGCATATGCTTGTCTGAGTGTGCACAATGTGCACAGAAGCCAGAGGTTGACAGCTTGTCTGGGTGTGTGGAGGTGTGCAGGGAAGCCAGAGGTTGACATCAGATGTCTTCCTCAACTACTCTCTATCCATAGTTTTTTGAGGTAGAGTCTCTCACCAAACTTTGAGCTCTTCAATTTGTCTAGACTGTCTGTCAGTGTGCTCCAGGGATCTGCCTTCCTTTGCCTCCCTAGATCAGGGTTGTAGACATGAGGCACAGCACTGGACTTTTATGTGGGTCCCTGGGATCCAAATTTCGGTCCTCATGCTCCTGTGGCAAGCACTTTACTAACCGCATCATCTCCCCAGCTCCTTTTCCTCTCTCGCCTCCTTCTGTAAGTTTGTTTCATTAACTGTTTAGGACAAGCCTATTACATCCCTGCCCTCTGTCTGCTTGTTTTAGAGATAGACTCTCACCATATAGCCCAGGCTGGCCTGAGCTTCACTGTCCCCTGTCTCAGTTTTCTAGTTACTGGGATGACAGGCATGTGCCACTGTCCCTGGCCAGAATGGTCTCCAATCCCGTGGCCTTCTAGTTCCCCATCATTTGTGTTGCAGGCATCACACTGTGATTCAACAATCACACTGGGAAAAATGACACACGTTTTGTATCTCACTTTGTGGTCGGAGAACCTGGTAACAGTGTGACACTCACTGTGCTGACTAAGACAATCTGCACTTCTTCCGCCAGCACAAGCCAGGATGAGCCATGTAACCTTGATACATGTGATGATTGCTAAGAGCTGACAAGAGAACTGGGGAGCTGGATCCGTGGGAAAAGCAACTGTTGTACAAACAACCCAAGTTTGACGCTCAGAACCCACAGTGGAAAAGGAGAACCAATCTCCACAGCTTGCCCCTGACCTCCAAACCCATGCTGTGGCACATACACACACCACAAAAACAATTTTTTTTTAAAAAAGAACTAGGATCTAGAGAGATGGTTTAGCTGTTAAAAGCACTGGCTTCACTCACAGAAGACCTGTATCCAGTTCCCAGGACTAAACACTTATACATGGTTCAGAACCATGTATAACTCTAGTCTCAGGGGTCCTGACTCCCTCTTCTGGCTTGTAGAGGCAACACATGCATGTGGTGCATAGACACATTGAGACAAACTGCCTCAAACACATAAAATACAACTTAAAGAAAAAGAACTAAGAAGGGGTTGTGAATATTGTATGTTTCATGCTTTTGAAGTATGCATAGACAAAGTAGCTTTGTTGGTTTGCCTCAATTAAAACTGGGGGCCACAAGGGCTGGGGGTGTAGCTCAGTGATTAGCCTTCATGTGACATGCATAAGGCTCTGGGTTTGATTTCTAGAACCTCAGAAAATAAAGCAAAACAATGAAGGACCACTTAAGAGACACCGTCACTGTGGCTTAGAGGTATCTGTGTACCCTCTACATCTCAGGTGTCAGGATGCAGGTCACAGCGAGGCACTGAGAGAAGCAGGCCCAACCATGGTGTTTACTCAGAGGCAGGGCCTTTGAGGGTGTTTAGGATAGAGCACCCATGACTGAACTTAGTAGTGTTATCAAGAGGGGGACCAGAGGATCTGTTCGAGTACACACCCAGCTCTCCAGTTCTCAGAGTTTGATGCCCTGTGTTGCCTCAGGATTGTGAGAGACAAAAAAGTCCCTTAGCCTTAGGTGAGGACTGTGAAAACAAAAATCGGTTTTCTTAAAACAAAACAAAATGATAACGATGGTGAGGACGACTCCAGACTGTGGAACTGTGCTGTTTGACACAGTCTGATAGAAGTAGTAGGAATAGGTCAGAAGTTTTGTCACCAGGACAGTCTGGGTTCCTCTGGGAGAATGCTGTTCTCCTTGTCTTGGTTCTTTCAAGGTTAGTTGACTCTTGCTGCTGCTGACTTATGCAGACCCTTATGGTTTCTGCTGGATCAAGCCTCTGCTACTTATTGGTGTTTGGTATTTGCTACCAAGAATCCTAAATAAGGTAGGCTTTAAAAAATCTAAGCCCACATGCACATACAGTTCTGAATGCATTAAAGGATATAATTATTTATAGGTTGCTGACTACTAACTTGTACTTCTTAATTATCTTTAACCACTTATGATAGTAGTTTTCATGAGACTAGCCTTACATTTTTAAGTGAGTTGCATTCAAGTTATATGTACATATACCTTAAACAAGAGTTGAATCATATGTACAGTATACTGTAGCAAACATGACCTTAAGTCTCTATTAAGATACAAAAATCCATAGCAATCTAAAGTATTTGAGACTTATTGTCACTTTCTTACTCTAAAAGGAGATACAATAATCCACCCTTCTTTTCCCCTTTACTGTCCTTCCCCCTGCTTTTTTACCCTCTAATACTAGGTAGAAAAAAAAGGAGAGAGAGAGAGAGAGAGAGAGAGAGAGAGAGAGAAGGAGAGAGAGAGATCCTTGAGTATAGCCTTTCCTTTGTCTCTTTCCTGACCATTAACAACCTGCAACCAATCCCCCTAAATGACAAAGATTCATAACCCAACAAATGACCAATAACTAACTGCTTACCCCACCTCTCAGGAATGAAGACAACGTGTTCTTCAGATCACTCCCTGCTGTCCAGGGGCGATGGCATCTTTAGGAATCCTAAGAGAATTGGGATGCTGTCCACATCCTGGAAGAGCTGACTGTTTTATTTGCTGTTGAGGAAGATGGAGGCCTAGCCGAGTCAGTCTGTGAGGGTGGACTACCTGGGGCTAGCTCCTTTGACTTCTGGTGCCTGGTCATTTTGCTCTGAAAACACACAAATTTTTAAAAGTTACATGTGGGAACATTTCTGCATTAATGCATGTGTGTAATGTGCAGTGTGCACAAATCAGCTAATGATGATTCTCTGTTCCATGACTGAGCCGGTGAAAGGCATCTGTAAGCCAGTATGCCACATAAAAGGATGGCATTTAACTGTAGATTGTTCTCTGTAAGCAGCCGAGGGTAGGAGAAAGACAAGGTCTGTGATTGGACAGTAGAAAAGGAGGGGTGGGCTGAGAGTTTTTGGGAGGCGGGAGAGATAGGAGAGAAAGAGAAAGGAAGAAAGATGGAGGAAGAGAAAGACAATCCAGATTCTTCGTGGCTTTAAATAGCCACAAGTAGCTATGAATATCTTATAAGAAATGGATTATTACAGGACAATTTGTCTTATCTAGGTGGGTAGTTTATGTCAATATCAATTGGCTCTGAGTTCATTGTGTGGATGTTTTGTGGGGTGAGAATTTATTGATATAAATTTGACTGATAAATTACAAGCCTCTAGAGTTTTGATTTTATTGGGTTATGGGGATTTGTGACTTTAAGCTCAGGGTGCAGATAGGAAGGTGAACAGAATCTATAGCAAAAGTGCTGTGAGCTGGGTGGTTGATACATGGGGCTAGCCATGGAAGTGGTGAGACAGACTGCTGGGGCCAGAGAGTAACTGACCTTAGCATGGGTTGGTACATTTATTATTTTCATGCAACACATAAGTCATGAGGATGAGGTAGCCAAAAAGATTAACTGGCTACTGCAGAGGCATCCATGTCTCCTCAGTCTCTTAAGTTGTTCACACAAAGGGGAACCAACGCTCATGTCACCTGATTTGTTGTTTTTCTGCGTCTCTTCCTTTGCACCTTCTGTGATGGCCGCTAAGATTTTCAGGAGGTCTTCAATGCTCAAATCTAATCTTTATTAACTTTGAAGGGATCCATAGCTTTTGGTCTGCTATGGAAATTAAGATGTAGCTTCTTCCCCATACAATGTGTGTCCTTACTTCCATTCTGAGGTTATCACATCCTTAAAGTAGATAGGCTGACTTAATTCAGCAGCTATTTCTAAAGTCCAGTGTTTTTCAGCAGCTGTGCTGCCTGTCTCACGGACAGTTAAAAATTTTAAAGTTATAAAGCATTTTTCTGGAAGACCTCATATCATTCTTTCTGTTTTATAAAATCTTTAAAGTGTGGTTAGATCGTTCTACGATTGTTTGACCTTTTGGACCATAAGGTATACCTGTAAGAAGTTATGTTACGGTATGTAAAAAATGTTTCATTTTACTGGATACATATGCCAGAGCATTTTTAATTTGTAAAGGTATCCCCACGACAGCCAATATTTGTAGTAAATGTGTTATTATGGAATCAGCCTTTTTGGAACTCAAGCTAGAAAGCCATTGGAATCCTGGAAGGTATCAACTGTATGGTGTACATACATAATTTTTCAAACTCTGTAAAATGAAACACATCCAACTTCTAATTTTCATTTGTTTGGCTAACTTTAGTGTTGTTTCCAGCAAGTAACAAAGCTTGATTATAAGTAACACAGTTAATCCTGAATCATCTGGAATAAGGTTAGCAGTTTTTTTTTATGAAAACACAACTCTTTTTGCATATTGAGAGTCAGTAACTATATTAAGATATTCTCGAAAATCTAATAAAACTATGAGAATAGCATATAGCTCTGACTTTTGAACTGAAGCATATGGGCTTTAGGTTGCTTTACTTATATTTTCAGACTTATAACCTACCATTCCTGGTTAATTGGCATCTGTATGAAAGACAGGAGCTTTAGAAATTGGTATTCCTCTTACTAAGCAAGAAAGAATTCAATTAATTTTTTATATAAATTGAAGTCTTTTGCTTTTGGGATATTTATTGTTAATTTCTCCCAAAATTATTGCAAGTCCTTTGCCAATCTTTATAATTTACCCTCAGTGAAGTAATTTCAGCATTAGTATAAGGCAATATAATCTCTGCTGGGTCTGTTCCTGTTAGCTGACAAAGTCTTATTCCTCCTTTTACAATCAAATTGGAAACTTTTCTATATAGGGTATTAATTTTTTACTCTGTTTATGTGCTAAAAATATCCATTCGAATATATTATCTTCTCTCTGCAAAATAATTCCTGTGGGAGAATGAGTAGAAGACAAAATCACTAAAATCCAGTCAAGCTTGGGACCAAGTGATTCACCTGTGCCTCCTATGATCTCTTTTCCACTAGAGCCAATTCTGTCACAGCCTCAGCTGATAATTTTCTTGGACTATTTAAGTCTGAATCACCTTGTAAGGTTTGAAGTAAATTACTTACTTAACTTTTGAGTAGTTAATCCAATAATGGGTCATAGCCAATTAGTACCTCCCAGTAATTTTTGAAAACCATTGAGTTTGTGACTGATCTCTTCCAATCTGTACCTTCTGTGATTGAAGTTTTTGTAGATGAATCTTGTATCCTAGATAATTAATGGAATCTCCTCTTTGTATTTTTCTCAGGAGCCATTTGTAATCTCCACCAAGGCAAAATTCTTTTTACTCCAACAAACATTTTTTTAAAGTAATCTGTATCAGAATCATCTAGCAAGAGATATTATTCATAAATAAAGTATAGATTGTGAAAACCATTTATGAATTATTTAATTTATAATGGCTGTTGTTCAAAATATTGACACAATGTAGGGGCTGATTAACTTTCCTTGTGGCAAGACTTTCCACTGAGACTTTCCACTTTTAGTCAGCTGTTTATGGTTAAATGTGGGCATAGTGAGAGCAAACTATTCTCTCTTGTTTGTGAAAGCAAACTTTTTTCTCTCTTCTTTCTTCAAGGGTATTGAAAACAAGCAATCTTTTAAATTAATCACTATAATAGGCCATGACTTAGTTAACAGTGAAGTTAAAGGGACTCCAGGTTGTAAGGAGCCCATAGGCTGAATTATCTTATTGATAGCTCTTAGATACCTTAGCATCTTTTATTTTTCAGATATCTTTTAAAATATAAATGTAGAATTCCAATACCTGGGAACTGTTCTATATGTTGAGCCTCCAGCTGCTCCAGTTGAGTGGTCCAGGTGAGACCACCACTTAGACCAGCTATTCTAGGGCCTGTAACTTTCCCTTAGTTAAGGGCTACTGCTCTACTCAAACAGATTTGCTACTTTGTAGGGCTGGGAATCCATGGGATGATTTGGAGGGGGGAATGGTTGGGGTGGGGAGGCCTGGAGAAAGAGTGGGGTTGAGGGATGTCCAGAAATCTTGTCCTGAGACATCAGGAGTAGGACCACTTCCTTCCTGTACTAAGTTTGCATGTCTGGGGGGCATGTAACCCTTAGTCCCTACCTATGTCCCCAAGAGGAGGTCTTGTAGTCCAGTATCCAGGTCAAACTTCCTCTCCCCTTATAAAGTCATGTCCAGTAGTATCTGGAATTCCTCATTATGCTAATGAGGCACTGTCAGCACTCCAGCCCTGGTCAATAATGTTACATTCACCCTGATAGCCTGTACTCACCCCTGAAAAGCTTAAATAACTTTTGATATCTATTATAAGGAGCCGTCTCACTGAAGCTACCTCCTGAGAGTCTGTTTTAACCATGCTCATTCTAGCCTGAGGTCACTTAGCTCCTGGCCATATCACCTTGTTTCCCCTTTCAGGATTCACTGGTTGTGATTGTGAGTGGTCATACTGCTACTTTATTGGTGGGACAGTTGGTACTCTATCAGCAATGTCCCTCCTTATAAATTTGGAGAGCCAACATTTGCTGTGTTCTGCCTATGGTGGCTTGGATAGTCTGCAATTGTTTTTGATAACATTTTCAGTATCTTTATCAAGAGCATCTCCTATTTTCTGGCTTGTTCCTGAAGTTGAAGGAATGTTAATCTGTGTTTTCATTGTTATAACAAATCTCTTTCCCATAAATTAATGGCTATATCTGCCATATATGGCCTTAATCTTCCTATTTGATCTTCTGGTCCTATATATTTATTCCTTTTTAGACTCTGTTTTACCTGAGACAATGTCCCAATTCCTAGGAGCTGGGTAGATACCTTTCAAGGTGGTCCAGTTGAATTCCAAGAATCTGTCCATCAGAGTAGTTAAGCTTAGAACAGTGTGGTCATATCAGGCACTGGGGTTTTTTTTTTTTTTTTTTTTTTTTTTAGTTGCTCTCTAAAACAGGCTCTCCTTGGCTGACTGGGAATGAATGGCTCATGCTGCTTGCAATAGGGGCCAGAACAGCAGCCCTTAGGCAGTCTCCCAATTGTTAGGAATTGATTCGTATATCTCTGGATAATCTACATCCATAAGCTCTACCTTTTCCCCATCTCTTATATGTTCTAGGAAGCTTTCTCTCTGACTTATCATTACAGAAAATATTATCCTTAGGGACTGTTGGTTTACAATCCTTTAGAAAGTGTTTTGGTCTTCCACAGCTGAAGCACTGGACATTTTGTACTCTCATGTTTTAGCCTGTCCAATCATAGTAGTATTGCAAGCATTCAATCCAATATCCATAGCAGTTTCAATCCATTCATAAACCAGAGCAGATCTGGCCTTTAAAGGCCTAACAGCCTTTTACATTCAGTGTTAGCATTCTCAACACCTAAAGACTTAGTTAGTGCCTCTCTTGCACCCCAATCTGATTTTGCTCTACTTACAACGGAAGTTAATCTTTGTGTTAATCATCACTAAAAAACTGATCTGAGCCCTGGGTTATCTTGGGAAATGATTCAGATAATTTTACCCATTGTTCACCTTTATCCCAAGTATTTAAAGCTACTTGTACACCATTGGTCTAAGTTGGCACCACCAATCAGAATTTATACCTCAGCATATTCATCTTCGCCTAGCATCTGATCTTTGACAATGTTAATTCTTCTGGTTCTGTTGCATCGCTCCACAGCTGAGCCCTTCTTTCTCCACCAGGGCCACCACTTGTGGCTGAGGGCCAGCTTCAAAGATGCCATGGAGTTCATTTTGTGTTGACCGTCTACTGCTGGCTCAGTTATTTAGCACTTGTTTTAGAAAGGGTGAGTGTGTTTCAGAGGTTACCATTGCCTCTTTCAATCTCCTTAGATCTAGCATCTCTGTGGATTGCCACCCAAATTCATTATAACCTCACTGGTTTCTCTGATCTGGCAGTAATTGTGTGGTGGCTGGGAGAGCATTTATAGGTTTTCTAACAGGTTTGGGCTGCTATTCTACAATGTTATCATAAGGTGGCACCATAGGCACCATTACCTGAGTTATTGAGAAAATTATTGTGACTTAAAAAAGCCTCTAATTCCTGTTCTACCACTGGTTTGTTTGTTTAAGATTTATTTATTTATTTATTTTACATATATGAAAACACTGTAGCTGTCTTCAGACACACCAGAAGAGGGCGTCATATCCCATTACAGATGGTTGTGAGCCGCCATGTGGTTGCTGGGATTTGAACTTAGGACCTCTGAAAGAGCAGTCAGTGCTCTTAACCACTGAGCCATCTGTTCTACCACTTGTAGTTTAGTATCCCACCTCTCAGTCCTCTCCTTATCTAAGTCTGTTTTATTTTGATCTTTCTTAGAGCACAGAAAACAGCAATCATTACTGAACATATTGTAACTTAGCTCCATGATGACAGTGAAAACAAAACCGTACGGGTCCAGGTGCCTTCTGCTATAGTGTTTCCCATTTTTTAGCATGGAAATATTTTCTTTTTTAATTGCGATAGCTCTCTTCTTCCTTTGGAGAGTTCACTTTATTATATAGAACTTAATATTTCTTTCTATGACTGCCTATACTCAGTTTCTTTCCTTTCTTCAGCATCTATGCATATTTCTAAACATTTCTATTTCTCTTTTTACTGTTTCCAAATGTATATATTTTTCTATACTTAAGCTTTCTTAAACTCTGTCCTCTGGGAATGGCCTGCTCCAAGCACTCAGAGATTGGGGATTTCAGCGTCTCCGACTTTGATGTCCCCCCTCCATGCTCTTGTGCCTGGATTTTTACATCTGGAACCTGTGTCTTTAACCTGGACCTCGTGTCTTAGTTGGACTTGGGCCCCGTGTTGGTGCACTGGATATTTCGGGAAGTTTTCAGGGTCCCACTTGTAGTTTAATAACAAAGATGTGGAGACATCTATAAAGTTTAAGGCTGTTGGCCTTTTTGCTGGGGCAGTCTCTTAGCTAGCCCATCTAAATTAATCCGTTCATGTGGTTCTCTTGCTCTACCTCCCTGCTCTGTCCATGCGTCTGTCCTGCCTGGTTCTCTCCTCCTCTTTTCCATCTAAGTTCTGCCAGCCTTTATCTATCAAGAGCCACACTCTTTACGATACAAAAAAGTTATTAGCAAAGTGGGAGATGTTCGCCAGCTCACTCATTCTGAGCTCAGCAGCAGCAGGACTGTAATC
The DNA here is from genome assembly GCF_963924665.1 of Micromys minutus. Lineage (NCBI taxonomy): Eukaryota > Metazoa > Chordata > Mammalia > Rodentia > Muridae > Micromys > Micromys minutus. Next base: position 229,499,865 of record NC_137969.1, read on the forward strand.
CCTCCACATCTCAGTGTCTCCTTTTGTCCAGACTGAGGGCAACATGACCTTCTAGGACTTCTCTCATGGCAGCTTGCTTTTTAATAGGATAATCTCAAAGAATCCTCTTTTGCTGCAGGTGAGGACCCCTATAGACTTTACTAGTAGGTTCTCCCCCCACTTCTTTCTCTCTATATATTTTCCCTACATCTGTCTCTGAGTAGGGGATTGTTAAATAGAACAAAAGACACTGTCCCACAAGCAGCGGAGATGAGCCACATTCCCATGTGTGGTGCTTTGAATGAAAATGGCCCCACAGGCTCACAGGGAGTGGCACTATTTGGATGTATGGCCTTGTTAGAGTAGATGTGGCTTTGTTGGAAAAAGTTGTGTCACTTGAGGTGAGCTTTGAGGTCTCAGAGGCTCAAGCCATGCCCAGTATGACAGTCACTTCCTAATGACAGCAATCCAGATGTAGAACTCTCAGCTACACCTCCAGCACCATGTCTGCCTTTGTGCTGCCGTAATTCCTGCCGTGACAATTATGAATTAAATCTCTAAACCATAAGCCAGCCCCAGTGAAATGTTTTCCTTTATAAGAGTTGTTGTGGCCATGATGCCCGTTCACAGAAATAAAACTCTAAGACAGAATAAGACACCAAGTGACACGTTGCATGGCACCATGGACAAAGGGCCAGACAGACTGACGCTCGAATCGCAGCCCTGCTTATTGGAGAGTGTGGTTCTATGTTTGGCATCATGCAAACATGAGTTTATATAGCTCACTAGCAGGAGTTACAGTTGGACTGAATTATCTCGAGGTAATTTCTGGAATGTCTTGGCTCCAGCTTCCTGAACAAAACCTCAAGAAGGCAGGGATTTTCCCACAGGTGACTCTTGGGGACTTCTGCCTGGAGGAAGGCTGAGAGGAAGTGAGAGAACCAGGACAGGCCAAGTGACAAGTGACAGAGCCCAACCAGGAAGAGACTCAGCCATGACACATTCAGCCTGATTCATCACAGAGCTGGACTCCCTGGGGGGAGGAGGGGTACCCTCCATACTTTGTTTCAGGTCCCATGTGGTGGGATCTGCTCAGGGGCCCGTCAGCACCTGTCCTCAGCTGCTCTCCCCACCACAGGGGCTTGTCCTCAGCTTCTCTCTCAAGCGAATTCTTTGTGTTTTTTTTCTTCCTATTTTTTATTTTACTGAAAGTAGTTTTTTTTCCATATAATATATTCTGGTTAAAGTTTCCCTCCCATCTGAATTCACATCTTTTCTGTCTCTCATTAGAAATCACAGGCACCTAAAGAATAAAATAAGATAAAACAAAACCAAACAAACAGAATAGGTCATAACAAACAAACAGAAGAGAGTCAAAGGAAAAGTAAGAGGAACACATACAGATGTGCAAACACACTGTTTCTCACCGGAAGTCTATCAAAACACAAAGCCGAAAGCCATAATATATATGTGAAGGAACAGTATGACTTAAAAACAAAAACAAAAACAAAAACAAAAAACCCACCCAAGCTAGCTGGTAGTGGCTTTAATCCAGAGGCAGGCCAGCCTTGTCTACAGAGAGTGTACCAGGATATCCAGAGCTTTACAGAGAAACCCCATCTTGAAAAAAAAAGAAAACAACAAAATGCACAGGCAAACATTATGAGACAAAAACCTTCAAAGATGCCATGGAGTTCATTTTGTGTTGACCGTCTACTGCTGGGTTCAGGACCTGCTCTTAGAGTGGCTTGTATCCCCAGGGAGACTCCACTGGAGAGAGCTAGTTTTTCATTTTCGAGTGGCTATCAAGAGGAAATTGCTTCTGGGTTAGGGGTGAGGGCCAGAGTCCACCTTTCTTCTTAGTGCTGGGACCCCATCTGGTACAGACTCATGCAAGTCCTGAGGATGTCACCTTAGTCTCTGTGAGGATCTTCCAATACCATGGGCACTAGCCTGCAGGCTGAGGCTTTATATAGACACCAGCTCAATGTTCCCATTTCAGTGAGTTGTGTTGGTATTGTCTTCAGCAATAGAACCTTGCTGACAGCTCGTGCAGAGCAGCCAATAGCCTTGGCAGAAGCCTGCATTATTTAGGGGGCTTCCAAGGGGCCCCTTTGTTCAACAACTCAAATCTCTGTAACCCACCAGGTGGTTTCTAATGGAACTGGAGAGAGGAGAGAGCTGAGGAGATTGGGAACACATCAGCAAAGGACCATAAAGGCAAACTAATTCGAAAGCATCTGAGAGTCAGAGCAAGAACAGATCTTATCCCGTGGGCAGAAAGCCATGGGGACCCTCTGTGTGAACTCAGAGAGGGTTCCTGAGGAGTCTGAAGGCAGAGGCATGAGTTGAAAGGAAGCTGCTCTCAGAAGAGAGGGTGCAGCTACACATGTGGTTTAGCATCTTTTCTTCTGTGAGGTTTTTGTTAACTATATCCTCAGGAGACATCTTACCAGGGCTAGTTCTTCAGCCGTCTTCTTGGCCTGGGTAAAGCTCACCAGCCTCCAGCTGGCACCATGTGTGGATGGATGTATTGCCAAAGGCTCTCGGTTCGGTACCTGATCTAGGCTGCTTGGGTGATAGCTGCTGAAGTCCTACCCACTGCCCAGTTACTGAATCTCTGCATCTGCTGGGCTGGTAAAGTCTCAGGCTTTTATCCGAGGGGCAATGGCTAAGCATCGTCACCTGTAGGACAATAATCTTTGTCCTCAGACAAGGCCAGCCTCTAAAGACTGAGGGTTGTTTTTTTTTTTTTTTTCCAAAGTGGAAATTCGCCTACCAATTAAAACCTTGTGAGTGTGGCTGTTTATGTCCCATGGAAAGGTCGAATCTGGAGCATTTTCTACATGTGCAGATTTCTGGGCCCTTGTACAACAGTTCTGATTCCGTAAGCCTGGGTTGCCAGTGGGGTGAAACGTGCATTTTAAATAAGCCCAAGGGTACCTGGAAACAGGTGGCCTTAAGATAGTGTTTGTCTATCCAGTCCTGTTAGGAGGTAATAATGCCAATTATTTTCAATTTCAAAATAGTTAAATCAGCTTAAAACGGATCAACCGAACTTCCCAAGGTCACAGTGCTAGTAGGTGTTAGAGCAGGGCTTCTAGAGACACACTTGGCTACAGCCTCTGTGGTTTTCTGAGACCCCAAGGAAGAATGGCAGGGAGTGGAGCCTAATTAGAGGCACAGGCTAGCCCCTTGATCTTCCCTGAATAAGCCCCCGTTTGAGTCATGCTGATGGCTCAGTCAGGAACAGGTTAGGTTATGCTGTAGTGACAAATGAACCCGTTTATTAGCTCACACTGTGTGCCCACGGTCCAGCCTGAAGCTCCCTCTGTTTATGTGGTCCCACTATTGTAGAGGTGGGGTAAGGGGGTGGCTGGTTCTTGAACTATGCCTTCTGTCTGGAAAGGACATGGGTGTCAGAGCTGTTGAAAAGTCATCACCGAGTAAGCTCTGCCACCTGGCCTTTCATATGGGTGCAGAAATGCCAGAGTCACTCTGTTCTGTCATTCCTCACCTTATTCTCTTGTGACAGAGTTATCTTCCCGAACCCAGAACTGGCCATTTTCAGCTATGCCGTAGTGATCCTGCTTATATCTCCATGCCTGTTTTTTTAAAAAAATGTGGGTCTTGGGAATTGAACTCAGGCCCTCGTGCCTTCAGTACAAATCACTGACTGACTGAGTGATCTCCCGTCAGAAATTTTTGTTCCAGAGTTTTACCTGGGCTAGCACATTACCCTCAGGGCCTAATTCTGGATCACCTTCCACCAACTTGGGTTAGCTTTTCCCAATCCACCCAGGCTGGATGGAATTTCCAATCTCCAGGCCCCTGGAGGATGCTGGGCTTATTTGCATTGTGGGGCATGCTGTGTTGCAAATTAGAACTGTTGGCTTTCTTGTCTGTCCCCTGTGGCTCATGGCTCTGAGTATGGGGATGTGTAGAGATAGGCCTTGCATCTTTAGCCCTTAGGAAGCAGATGTGCAGGTGCCCAGGATAGAACAGCCTGGTGACTAAGAGCCAGGCTCTGGGCCTTTCCCATAGGAACGAAGGGCCTTAGAAAATGGGGAAGAGGAAGGTGATCCCTCTGTGACCTCCAGCTGAGCCAACTGCAGATGGGTGAAGAAAGCCCCTACCAAAGCAATGGGCTTTTTCTGAGGTTTGTCCCATTATGGAAAGTTAGTCACTACTGAAGCCAGCTGTGCCACCTCAGGGTAGACTCCCAGGGTCCTGCGAGAGGACATTCTGCAGCTGGAAAAAATGCCTGATGCCCTCTGTTCGGGCTGCTGACCCTAACGGCTGGAGTCAGTAAGAGGGACAGGTGCTGAAGGCCTCCCAGGAGATAGTATCACTGAGGTACCTAGTCAGGCACGGCAGAGAGGAGGCCCAACATTCTGTGTAGAGTGTGTCCCTGCTGCAGCACGACCTCCTGACCTCAGCCTTCTCCCAGCAAGGGCTCTAGGGAATGAACCCTTTCAGCCTTAGGAAAGCCCCAGACAGGCTCTCAATTCCACACCTGTGTGCTCAATAGCTCCAGCACAATCCTAGGCCTCCTTGCTGGCATTTCTCTGCTAGAAAACAAATTCTTCATATGATTGGTCTCTTTCTGATGTGCCTTTGACCTTGGTTTGAGGGAGTTGGGCATTTTGGTCACTCACTTATCTCCTTCCTCCAGCCCCTCCTCTGGATTCTGGGAGAACACCCAGGCCTCTCGTCTGAGCACGCGCTTTAAGGCCTCTTCCCTGGAAAGCCTACAGCGGAACCATCAAGTGTTCTGTGCTGTCCACAGCCAGAGGGTTCTGTAGACAACAGGTTATAAGGAAAACCCGGGGCGTGGAACACTCAGGAGGCTGGGAGTGGGGATGCAGTCAGGTTACAAGCCCTTTGAGGCAGATCTGAAGACCAGCCTTAGATCTCTCAGATGTCTGTGGCAGAGGCGGCACAGGGGGCAGCTCCCTCCTTGTTTGCCCTGTCCAGCCTCGCTCTCTTCCTGCTGTGCTGCTAGCTGCTTTCTGGTTCTTGTTTGTTGCTGTTATTGCTGGTGGTGGCAGTGTAGGTAGGGTGCATGTGGTGTCTGAGCAGAGGCCAGAGGTCAACTTCTGGTCTTCCTCCGGGGCTCTCAATCTTATTTATTTATTTGAGACACTCACTGTTGCTTCACAGTGTGAGGCCCTTGACAGAGAAGGGCGCTTATGTCATGGCCAAGTAGTGGCCAGCATGCAGGAAGGCTCTAAGTCCTCTCTGGGCTTGGCTTTGAGTGGCAGCCAGTTGTTCTTTGCAGGTGACCAACAGGGTAGTTAGTTGCCTTGCAGAGTCTTTGCTTCTGAACTCTAACGTCCTGATTCTAGAATCAGGTGTTACAGCAACTGTTGGTGAAGTCAGCTGCGTTTACTTGGCTTTGCCAGGAAATAGCTATTTTTTTTTCTCTCTTGGGGGCTATTAAGCTAATGTACCTTCTAAAGGGTTTTAGACATTTATTGTTTTCTCCAGATAAAGCTGTCCTTCCATTCTGAAATGAATTGTACCTCCAGTGAAATACGTATATATTTTGTTTATTTATCGTAGTTGTGTGTGTGAATATGTCTATGTGTGCACATGTGCATATATGTATACTGTATGCCAATGCCCAAGGAAACCCAGAGATGTCAGGTCACCTTGGAGCTGGAGTTACAGGCAGGTGGGAACAGCCCTTGTTGGTGCTGGAGACTAAACTCAGGTCTTCTGCAAGAGCAGTACATACTGCTAAATGCTGAGCCATCGCTCCAGCCCACAGATATTTTGGGATGTGTGTGTCAAGGTCTTTCTCTGTAGCCAGATTGGTCTTCCTGAATTCTTAAAAATTATTTCTTCTTCTTTTTCATCATCTTCTTCTTCTCCTTCTTCTCCTCCTCACTTCCTCCTCCTCCTCACTCCCTTCTCGCTTCCTCTTCCTCGCTTCCTCTTCTTCTTCTTCATCATTATTATTTATGTGTGCATAACATGTGCACACACATGCGTGCATGTGTTTCTGCTATCGTGTTTGTGCTGAGGTCAGAAGACAACTTTGTGAAACCACTTTTCTCCTCCGGTTTCTGCTCTCTTTCCCCCTTTACATGACAGTTGTCTTTAATCGTCAGTCTGGCACAAAGTAGAATCCCCGGGGAAGAGAATCTTATGGAGGAACTGCCTAGATCAGATTGGCTTGTGGCATGCCAGGGGGCGGGGTACTGTCTTGATTATCTTAATTGATGTGGGAAGACCCAGCTTGAAGGTGGGCAGGACTATCCTCAGGTTTGGGTACGTGATCTGAACAGCAGGCATGTAGGCGTTTGCAGTCTCTCTGCTCTTCACTGTGGATGTATTTTATGCACAACACTCAGCACTATAATGTCATTGCTGGTGAGCATCTTCTCATGTGCTTGAAGGATGCCAGGGATGATGTTGGGTGTCTTAGGTACACTATCACCCCGAGGGCACTGTCCCACTGTCATGCTTTATGGGCGAGACAACTGAGGCTCAGAAGTACTGTGTCAAGAGTCACAAAGATACTCCATGAGCTACACACACACCTATTTTGTACCTCCACAAGAACACAGTGCACTGTTTTTGTCTGGGAGGCGGGAAAGCTGTCTGTGCACGTGAATAGTTCTGTATGATCTAGACTCCAGAGCAAGGAACCTAGCCTCTGTTGCCCTCAGCATTTTCCTCTAGGAAATGGGGTTTGTGTGTAGAGAAGGGTTAGGGCTGTCTGTACATGAAAACACTGAAATGCATTGAGAAGTGTTGATGTCAATTGGAAAATAAAACCACAAAAACTGTGCCATAAAAGAATTAGCTATTGGTGGTGGCGGTAGTGCACTCCCAGCACTCGGGAGGCAGAGGCAGGTGGATCTCTGTGAGTTTGAGACCAGCCTGGTCTACAGAGTGAGTTCTAGGACAGGCAGGGCTACATAGAGAAACCCTGTCTGGAAAAACCAAGCCAAGCCAAGCCAAGCCAAACCAAACCAAACAAAAAAACCAAACAAAAACAGAGAGAAAGAAAGAAAAGGACTTAGTAACACCACAACGTGGTGGACACAGCCAGCCCAGGACTGACTGCCCGCCAGAGCTTTAGTAAGTCAGCTTATCCTTCCAGCTTCTGGGGATAGTCAACCTCAAAATGTGTCAAAATGCAGCTGCATCTCTCATGTCTTTTTGCTGAGAAATAAAAGCCAACAATGAAGGCAAATGAAAACTAGGGACCTCCCCACAGGGTCCCGCCAACACCAACGTGCGTGAAAGCTGGGTGAGGGTCTCAGTCATACAGTAAGTAATGCATGTCAAGAGCTAGTCTGCATGAGGTCATCTAGAGCAAGGTTCTGAGGTGACAGCTGGGCTAACGTTCTGGCTCTTGGCGGCTCTGCCATCTTCAGCAGGATGGTGGTGGCTCTGAACTGACCTCAAAGGGCTCATAAGGACTGAGATGGTTGTAGGATGTACCACAGAGCGAGCCAACTCTGTAGATCACAACATTTAAAAAAAGATTTAGAGTACACTGTTGTTCTCTTTAGATACCCAGAAGAGGGCATCAGAGCCCATTACAGATGTGGTTGCTGGGAATTGAACTCAGGACCTCTTGAAGAGCAGTCAGTGCTCTTAACCACTGAGCCATCTCTCCAGTCCAATTGCAACATTCTTAAAGCTCCTTTTTACACTTTGTGACACAGTACCTGCTCTGTATCATTTTAATTGATTTGTTTGCAGGCAGTTGGCATGTAGTGTAGTCTGGGCTGGCCTGGGACTCACTATTCCTCTGACCAATTTTTAATCCTGTTTCTTCCTCCTAAGTGCTTGGATTGCAAGTCTGTTCCACCTTGCTCAAATTTTATTTTTATTCTTCAGTTTTTGTTTTCTCATGAGGTCTAGATTTCTAAAACTGCACCTGGGACAGAAGCTTGTCTTTCCTAATATATTAGAAATTTATATTTGGGTTGTGCCTGCCGCCTTGAACTGTGTTAATTATTATTATTATTTTGTCTCTCCTCTGATTTCCCAGGGATTTGCCCAGACTGAGCTGAAGCGCTTGCAGACAGTTGCATTGGTCTGGCTGGATCTTCAGAGATCCGAGCTTCGCTGCAAGTCACAAATGGAGAAGTGGAAGAGCCTCAGTCCCCACCCCTGATCCCTTCTAGTCACCAAACTCCACTGTAGCTGTGTGGGACAGCTGTGGCCTTAAAAAGCACCAGGGGTTTGGATGCTGGCTTTGGTGACTTAACTGCTGGTTCAGTGCCCACTAAAGAGGATGTATTGTGGTCACAACAGGTAATGGAGATGAAAACCCAAAGGCATATGGGGGGAGGGGGTAGAGGAAAGAACATGCCTGCAGATTTAACTTTCCTGACTGAGTATGCCATTAGAAAAGGGACTTCACAACTCTCCCAACTCTTTCGTTATTTTTATAGCACCCTCAAAGAGATTAAAGATTAATTCCAAGTTACAAACAGTCTTCAGAGTCCAGGAGAGTGTAAGCATTTGTATGCTAATCTGTGGACCTAAAATTGTTTCTTTTTTCTTTTTTTGTTTCTTTCTTCCTTTACTAGTTTTGTTTGTTTGTTTGTTTGTTTGAGATAGTTATTATGTAGTCCAGGCTGGCCTGAGACTTGTTATATGGCCCAGGTTAGCCCCCACCTATCCACAATCCTGCTAAGTCATCCCACATTTCAATACAGACAGTAAACTCTAGCCTCTTGAAGCTACTAGTGGTTTCCTAGCCTGCCTCAGTGTTAGGGTGCTGAGATCATAGACGTGCTCCACCAGTTCAATTATCTGCTAATTATCCTCCGTGCAGACCCTGCATCAAGTCCTGTGGTGCAGCTGTGTGTGAGAAAGGCCTGGGCCCTGATTTCTCAGACCCGGCACTGTGTAAAAGCACATGAGTGGCAGGCTTTATAGGGCTGATGGGGCAGTAAGGATGTTCTTGGGGAGAACCCCAGTCTCACACTGGAGGTTAAGCCTGCTAGAGAAACACACGGTGTCTAGGTAGGGAGCGGGGTTTAGAAGGAAATCTAGAAAGGACGAGCTTGGTGCACGCCTGCAATCCCAGAATTGATGGTACTGAAGCAGGAGGATTGCTGTGAGTGTGAGGCCAGCCTAGGCTACAGAGTGAGACCCTTTCTTACAAAACCAAACACCAATGACATTATCAAAGAGGGAACCACAAGACTCTCAGGGTCTCAGTAATTCAGTTTGAGAAAAGCTTGCTCCCTGTCTCTCTGAAGTCTGAAGTGAATTCAGCACACAACTGTCTTTCCTGGGTGACTCAGTGAGCCACGCTAGCAATGACTCCTGGTCACACATGGTATGTGGTGAGTCATTCTGTCTGTGCCACACAGAAGAGTGAGGCATGTTGGGAAACTACCCGTAGGCTTAGAGGCTAGAATTTACTCTGTGTATGGTTGGGATGTGGGATGGTTCAACAGAGAAATTATAGGGGGTCAAGCCAAGCTGAGGCCAGTTATGTTGGGCCTCAGAAGCCACCTCAAATGCTGAGGAGCTTGAGGACATGAAAGTTGTCCTTAGTACATGATAGAAGGTACAGCTTAGAAAGATCAAGTTCTTATTTGGGGTAGGGATGGGTGAGCCAGACCAGCGAACAGACCATTGGGGGCTGTGGAGATTGCCCAGTGGTTAAGCGATGTTAGTGTGAAGACCAGAGTTCAGATCTTTGAAGCCCATGTAAATACTAAAGTGGGCCAAGCTGAGAAGGCAGAGATAGGCGATTTCCAAAGCAAACTAGCTATTTAAGCTAGCCAGATCGGAGCGCTCTGGGTTTGATTGAGCAATCCTGCCTCATTGAATGAGGTAGAAAAGAGTCACTGAAGATGATTTTCAGCATCAACCATGGGCTTCCATATGCACTTGTGCACATAGACATGTGCATGCCACACACATGTGTCTACATATGTGTACACCACATACATGAAAATGGAAAAAGAAGAGGCAAAAATAAATAAATGAATGAATAAATAAATAAATAAATAAATAAATAAATAAAATTTATCAGGTGGGAGATCAGGGTGCCCTGAGTTAGTTTGGGCTGAGATCAAAGAGTTGACCAGCTCCAGGATCTGTGAAGAACACGGAGGGCAGAGAGAAGTGGGGGTAGGACTCATACTTTGGGGGCTGAGCCACTAGAGTTCATCTGTTCAGGCACTGCAGAACTCAGTTTAGGGGAAAGACAATGTGATCAGTTGGGAACTTACTCAAGGTCAGGCATCAAAAGAGAGAGAAGTCCAGAGGACATTGGGACTAAGGGGCTGACGCCTGTGAAGACAAATGGCACCTTCAACCACGAGGTGATTATATCCTGGTGGGATCTGAAGTCACATTGCAAAGTTGAATGGAAAACTACCACGCTCCTGGGGAGCCAGGAGTCTGCTGTGGTTTAGGGCCAGGCCTGTGAGCAACTGGGCTTCAAGGTGAGCGGCGTGACCAGCGATCGCCCCTCAGAGAGGTTCGAGCAAGGTGTGACAGAGCCAAAGTAGAGAACCCAGCAGGTGGGCCAGAGAAAGGCACCTCTGTGTGCCCATCTGTGAAAGGCAGGGTCTGACCACCAGCAGCTCTTTGGCACATGCTGGCCCCAGAGCTGCATTACATAGTGAGTGTATAGCACTGAATGTTCTTTTTACAGTTTATCTGTTCATGCATGCATACATGTGTGCACAGGCCCATGGAAGTACAAGCGTGCGTGTGGAGGTCAGAGGTCATCTTGCAGGAATTGCTTCTCTCCTTCCACAGTATGTGTTCCAAGATTGAACTCTGGTCCTCAGGCTTGTGCGGCAAGCCCCTTTGCCTGCTGAGCCATCTTGCTAGCCCTAAAACTTTACACATATTAAACTTTATGGTAGCTTTAAAACATACTAAAACGACGGAGAAAACAAAACAAACTCGCGTGTGACCGTCACCGAGGCTCAACAGTTATCCACAGTCTGTCAGTCTTTGTTGGTGACTTTATTCCTCCTACTTTGATGGCCTGAGCAGCACTTTTAAGCTTGCATTGTGAGGGAAATAGAAAGAAGAGTAGAAAGAACTGGGATGTCCCGTCCTAGTCATAGGAAATGTCACTCAGGGCCATTGTTTCTCGCCTGTGTCCCGTCTGCTTACTGCCCTTCTACATCGTTTTGAAGCAAGTCCCTAATACCATGTTGCCTTTTCTGTAATAGATGCACAAAATGAGCACCAGTTCAAAGGGGACTATTTTGAAATCCCCAGGGATGTGTTTGGCAAATCCAGAAGATCTGTTAACCGTGCAAGAGCTTCAGGAAGAAAACATGGATGCTTGGGCTGCTTCAGGTCTGAGGCTTAGCCAACTACTCTGCCCAACCCAGGGGTGGATTAGGAGCCAGGCCAAAGTGGCTCTCACATCTGTGTCCTTCTAACATGGACTGCCTGCCAAGCTCCCACTTAGTGGTGACCCCTGTAAAACATGACACACCACTCATTAGGGACATGCAGAGTTGTGGGCCGAAGCAACTTGTGGGACTGGGAGAAGCAGGTGTGTGTGTCTGTGTGCACATGTCTGTGTGTGTGTATACCTGTACGCATGTGTGAGTGTGTGCTTGTGCATTTGTGTGTGTGTTTCCCCTCTGCTCTACTGAGTATCCTTGGTGTATAGAAAGTTTCATCCAAAGGAGGGAAAGTGGGAGAAGGGATGTCTTAGTCAGGGTTTTTATTCCTGCACAAACATCATGACCAAGAAGTAAATTGGGGAGGAAAGGGTTTATTCAGCTTACACTTCCATATCGCTATTCATCACCAGAGGAAGTCAGGACAGGAATTCAAGCAGGTCAGGAAGCAGGAACTGATGCAGAGGCCATGGAGGGATGTTACTGGCTTGCTTCTCCTGGCTTGCTCAGCCTGCTTTCTTATAGAACCCAGGTCTACCAGCCCAGGGATGGCACCACCCACAATGGGCTGCCCCCCCCCATCACTAGTTGAGAAAATGCCTTACAGCTGGATCTCATGGAGGCATTTCCCCAACTGAAGGGTCCTTTCTCTGTGATAACTCCAGCTTGTGTCAGGTTGACACAAAACCAGCCAGTACAAGGGATGAAGTGGGAAATGGAGGCAGGGAGAGGGACTGGTATCAAGAAGGAAAAAAGGTAAAAAGGACTAAGTAGAACTAAACGATTATAGAACATCCACATAGGCAGGTACCAGTACCCTGTCCTACCCACCAGGCTCCTGGAGAGGAGTTTTCTCTCAGAACACTTTCTCTTCAATCTGTTCACTCAGTTACTCCATTGGTGAGGCCACTTAGGGGCAGAGAGGCACAACATATGAAATGAGCACACCACAGTCCAAAGGACATTGAGCTAAGTGGCTGTAGAGGGGCAGGCTGCTCCACTAGTGTGCTCAGGGCAGCCTCTACCCAGGCCTTGGCAAAAAGGACTCAATCCAGAAAGCTCCAGACTGGTACTCCGCTAAAGAAAGCACAGCTGGATAGTGGCTGGCAATGTGCATCCCTCCCAGGCCTGGGATGAAGCATGCTTCGGTACCGCATAGTGGGTCAAAACTGGCCTTCCTGTTTCCTGCTGCTAGGAGAGCAGCCCCAGGTATGGGAGGGGCCCCCAAGGAGAGGGAGTGGAGTAGAAGAGTCCTCAGGCATTCATAAAACCACAGGGATTATTCCTGTAGTTAAAGATGGGACAGAGCAGCCAAGGCTTGGGCCATGATGACTTCAATGTCCTCTGACTTCCTCCAAGATGGTAAGCTGGGGGTGATGTCACCCATGGGCAGAAGGACGTTGAGGACATCCAGGCTTTAGAGGAAGAGGGAGACAGGGTGTGGCTGCAGACTCCCTGGCCTCCTCCAAAGGCCACAAACCCTCAAGACTCAGATCTGAGTTTTTTAGCCAACTATACTGCACAAGCCAGGGGTGGATTAGGAAGTCTGAGGAGGTCTGGAGCTTTCCTCCCAGAATCTTACTGTTCCTTCTCAGACAAGCTCTCAGATCCGGGTGGAGCAGGTGTACCATGGGTAGAATTGCCATTTGCCTCCTCAACTGTGACAGGTCCTTGTGACTTAACCTTCAGTCCAAAGTGTCCCACAAAGCTGGGAATGCAAGCTTGCAGAGTTCTTACTTCCCAAGACGCCCGAGTGGGCCCAGTGGAAGATCTGGCCCAGGGAAAGAATTCTTTCTTCTTACCAGAAAAGAAGAGGCTGAGGCTTGGCTGGCTGATTAGAACAGACTTAATGACCAGTGGCCACGTGTGACCTGGGGATAAGGTCATTGGTGTGGTTACTAAGACTTAGCAGGATGATGATCTTGCAGAAAAGGAGGTAGCGTTAACTCCTTACAGGGACTTCATCCGCAGCCACCAAACACTTACACGCCAAACACAGTTCTAAGTATCGTCCTAAGGGCTCAAAGGTGGCTCCTAAACACATACCATCTAATTCAAAACACACAAGATAATTCCCAGTTTCAGATGAAGAACAGAGTTACAGCAACCCAGAGATGACAACACTTGTCTGAGGTCACATAGCTTCTGGGGCTAGGGTTGGGAGGAAAAGGGAACACACGCTGGGCTCTTCGGAGGGAAGTCTTGCTGATGTTAGGGATTCTCTGAAGAAAGCACCTTTTAGGGCAGTTGCTGACATCACTATCCATTCAGCAAGAACAACCCAAGTGCTGAATTCACTTCTGTGTTCCCGGCTTCAGTTTTCAGCATGTGGCAGAAACAGCGCTCTCTAAGGTGACATTCAACCACCAAGGAAAGATCAATTTACAGTGGGCAAGCTGTTTAGCAGGTGGTGGATGGAGGACCAAGCTCTAAAAATGTCTTGACCAAAACCCAATTACTAAACCCAGGAGTTTGCTTCTCTGAAGGTTTGTTCTGTCTTGGAGCCGGGAACACGCTTCACTGGGTAATGGCATTTGACACCAAGCCCCGAGGATCTGAATTTGATCCCTGAAACCCATGTGATGGGAAGAGAGAAGTGGCTCTGTGGGTTACCTTCTGACCTCCATCTAGGTGCTACAACATGCTTACACCCCTTCACCCTGTGAATAAATATTTTAGAATTTTTAAAAAGAAAAATGTTTGGTTACCTTGGAAACCCATCCCTGAGGATTCTTGGTTTGAAAAGTTGTCCTCTCTGTAGGATTTGTCTGTGATGTCACCAGAGTCATTATGACATCTGTGAAGCAGAAAGGATAGAGTCCCACCATTGTATGCCTGACAATGACCCCAGGAATGGTAGAGATCACATGATAATGTTCTCTTTCTTCCTATGGCCCAATTCTGAAATCCCCCAGACTTGGGGCCTCCCTGTGCTAGGCAGCTGGCTGCTTCTCCAGCATTGCCTTGGCACCTTACCCTGTTCACACAAAGCAGGTATTGTTGAAGAAAGCAACCATCCTGTGATCTCTTGGCATCATCCCCTGCCCAGTGTGCATGTGGGAGAAGGAGCTTGCTCACTGAGAATAGATTCTATCTTATTGCAGGTTGTTTTGGAGAGAGGACTCCCAGGAGGATGGCTTTGCTCAGAGGTGAGGATAGGGTGGGGCAGGTGAGGTGGTTTCCCGGGACACCTGGTAATGTCGCCAGGATATGGCAAACACCCTGCCAGGCCTCATTGCTCAAGTCCTTGCTTCCACTTTCACTGCTACTGACTCTCACCCAAGCCTCTCTGCTATCTCCAAACCTCTTGGATTTGTGTCACACAGTGGCGTACTTGGTTCTGAGCCAGTGTCAGGCCTTTTGAAGTTAGTGGTCTAGAGTTTTAGCCTCACTTTTCATTGTTGGTGGTTGTCTCAGTCAATGTTCTATTGCTGTGAAGAGACACTATGACCACCCGAGGCAACTCTTACGAAGGAAAGCATTTGATTAGGATGGGCCTACAGTTTCATACGGAGGCTGCAAGTGTTACAGTTTGGATGGGAAGGTTTCCTGGCAGTTGGGACCCAGGTTTGATTCCTGGTCTTTCTGTAACTGTTTCTAAGAGACATCTCACCCCTGTATGTGTGTGCATGTGTGTGTATGTGGGTGTATGTGTGTCTATGTCTGTGTATGCATGTGTGTGAGTATGTGTGCATGTGTGTGTATGTATGTGTGTATGTGTTCGTGTGCTTGTGTGTGTGTGCATGCATGAGGAAGTCAGGGGACAGCGCTGTGGAGCTGGTTCTCTCCTTCCACCTTTCTGTGGGATAATAAACAAATCCACACACGGGGACTCACCTTCAGTCCTAACACTTAGAAAGTAGAAGCCGGGGCTGTTACAATTTCCAGGCCAGTCTGAACTCCAAAGTGAGACCCCAGTTTCAACCCTCCCATCTCCCCAAAGCCATGAAACATATAAGTTGTCATTTGAATCATTTTTGTTTTTCACAGTAAATATAGACAACGGTAACATGGCCAAATGTTCATACATGCGCTTGGTGGAGGTTTGTGAGGTGAGGTGCAGTAATTTTTTTTATGCTCAATGTGACACTAATTTTACTCTGAAACATTTTCTTTTCTTTCTTTTTCTTAAAGGCGTATTAATTTTTTGTATTAATTTATAGGTGTTTTGCCTAGAAATAGAGCTACAGACAGTTCACAAAGTCAGACCTGGGTCCTCTGGAGAAAGACCACATGCTTTTGACCTCTGAGCCATCTCTCCAGCCTCGCTGAGACTTTTTCAAATTAAAAAAGTTTTCTTAAGAAAATTTCAGAGTCTGCGTGGTTGTGGCACACACCTTTGGTCCCATCTGTCACATGTTTCTGGCATAATAGTGTCTTAACTACACAGGTCTCAAAACAATGGGGCTGAAACCAAGCACTGAAATAAACGGTTTTCTCCTTGTAACTAGATCACCTCAGGCATTTGTTACAGTCATAGAAAGCTGGTGAATGCGGCACTGTGTCCTTAACCAGACCACAGACTACTCTTGGATTTCTTCTGTTCATTTTGTTGTTGTTTTTGAGACAGAGTTTCTCTATGTAGCCTTGGCTGTCCTAGAGCTCACTCTGTAAACCAGGCTGGTCTCAAACTCACAAGAGATCCACCTGCCTCTGCCTCCCAAGTGCGGGAATTAAAGGAGTGTGCCACCATCGCCTAGCCTTTAAAAAAAAACTGCCACCTCCTCAGCCTCTAGTTTTTATATAATGTACTTTTTCCTGTCCCAGGAACAGATCCAGGAGGCCAGTTGCATCTAGTTGTCACATCTCTTCTGAGCTGTGAAAAGTTCCTCATTTTTTTTGACCATGACTCACTTCAAGTTATCAGAGGTTTTCCATGAGGAGACGGACCATGGCTATGGACTTAGGGGAAGATCACCATGGAAATAAAATACTGTTTTTATTTGAATTGTGCTAGAAGGTTCAGGATATCAACATGCCATCAACAGAGGGTGGGGAAGACTCACTGTGATCCTGTGGCTAAGGTGGTCAGCTGTCTTCACGGTGAAGTGACTATCTTTTTTTTTTTGTGAGTCACTAAGTCCGGGTCACATTCAGCATGAAAAAAGGGAAGCCCTATCTTTAGAAGAGATCTTACAGATGGAATTTGAAGCTGTCTATAAATAAAATATACATCTCTTGTCTATAATTTTATTTTACCTTTCTTAAAAAGTAAACAATAGTTTTTATTTATTCTTCAAGAATGCCACACATGTATATAATGTATTTTGGTGATATCCATCCCCCATTGCCCCTTCCACCCCCCCCACAACCCTCCCCATATCTCCCTCCTCCAAATTTTATCTCCTCCATGTTTTTTTTTTTTTAAACAGCACACTGAGTTCAATTAATGCTGCCCCATGTGCATGGGTGTGGGACCAGCCACTGAGTAGGAGCGACCCACAAGTGTTCACATCCCCCAAAAGGAAAACAACTTTCTGTCCCCCAACAACCATGAACCACAGTAGTTCCTTTGCTGTGCTGGAGCCTTGTGACTTGCCCCATAGCCATGCTGGAAGCTACCGCTGCTGAGAGTTTTTAAATGCAAAGGCCTGGTTCTGTCCAGAAGACACAATCTCATAGCACCCTCCCAGCCCTTCGCTCCTCCATCCTCTATTCCTGGAGCTGTGTGTGTGTGTGTGTGTGTGTGTGTGTGTGTGTGTGTGTGTGTGTGTGTGTGATTTAGGACTGAACATTAACCGTCAACTGTTCTTAACACTTTGATTAGTCGAGCCTCTGCATTACCATTGCTTTTTATGAAAACAAAACTTCTTTGATCAAGGTTGAGGGCAATACAGATCTATGTGTCTAAACAAATATTTAGAAGCCAACTTGATAGTATGACCTTTAGTAGGTCCCCTCCCCATCATGGTCAGTGGCCTCTCCAGACATGAGCTTTTGACCAGATTGGCCACTGGCCTCAATCCAATCAATGGTTGGTCTCCCCTGTAACAACCATGCCACTGTTACCCTGGTGGGCACCTTTTACCCAGCAGTTCAGTATTGTAGCATTCAGGGCCCAGTACTAGGTAAGATCACTGAAGTCTTTTCTCCCTCAGTGAACTAAATAATACCTTCTGGCACCATTAAAGTGAAATAGCAGATAGGAAACTTGCAGACTGATTTCATTTCCTGAAACAAAGTAGGAATGTTTTTATCAGTAGGGATTTACCATGTAAATATTGTGGGAAACAGAGCAATGGACATAATCTGTGCTGTCTTAGGGCCTATGGAACCTCCCTGACCAGTGTCATAGGAAGATTGTAACTGTTACAGCTTGGATGGAAAGGTACGCTGGCAGCCGGGAGCCAAGGAAGACCATAAAGTCACAGCATACAACAAACTTCACACAAGAGATTTATTGGGAGGGAAAACTCCAGGAGGGCGGCTGCCTCTGGTTGGATGAGAAACAGCAGAGAACTGTTACAGGATTTCTTGTGTGTGTGTGTGTGTGTGTGTGTGTGTGTGTGTATTTCCAGGGTGGGGATTGATGGGATTTTCAGTTCAGAGATTTAACTTTTTACTCTGTAGGGCAAGGGCTGGGTCCAGCCATTAGGGCAGTTAGGGTGTTCTTTGGGTGAAACCTGGTGATTGGAGGGCTTAGGGGAGAGACCTGACCACTCATGTGCTTCGAGAGGCTTGCAGAGTTATCCTGTGCCCAGCATATCTATTTCATGTCTTCTGGGGGCAGGACCATCCACCTATGCAGGATATAACTCTGTTCAAACTCCTTGTAAAGTTATGTATTTTAATTAGCTTCCAAAGGAGTGAATTTCCATAAGTTTTCTTTATATATCCTAATTTTTGATTAACCAATTCTTACTATTCCTTTCTCCCATTCATAATTTATTCATACTGGTATGTGTCTGCAGATACTGATTTTATTCTTTCAACTATCATCTAATACTTCTGCTATTTTGTTGAACAAATTGTCCCAGCCTTAGTCATTGGAATGCCTTCCCCAGTTCTTGATTTTTGGATTGGCCCCAATTTTCCCTGCCATCTCCTCTCTTTCTAGCACACTGAGAAGCTACTGGCTCATCCCACTGTCTCCCCCACATTGACCTTAAAACCGGCCCTTTCTCAAAGGAACCTTGGCTTCTTTTACTGTTGAATAGTTTAAATGTTTTGTTTTGTTTTTAAGATTTACTGGTTATTACCTTTGTTTGTTTGTCTTGCTTGCATATACGTATGTGCACCATGTGTGTGTAGTTGTCCTTAGATACCAGGAGAAGGAGTCAGATTCTCCTGGAACTGGAGTTACAGATCATTATAGGCTATTGTATTCCAGGAGCCAAACCTGTGTCCTCTGCAAGAGCAGTAAGTGTTATTGACTATTGAGCCTTCTTTTCAGCCCCAAGAATGGCATTTGGAAACAAGTTTCTGGGTTCTGAAAGTGCTTCTTGCTGCTTGTGAAAGTGCTTTTAGGGCTTTCCAAAGGAAGGAGATAAGAAATGTGTGCATAGATGCCAACCCACATATAAGCACAGCCGTATTTGTGTCTTTCTATCTGCATATATAAATACATACATACATACAGTCAGTCAGTCAGAGTGGTAATTCATACTGACTACTCTGACTCTGGACAGAACCTTACAGGATTTGTTTGAGCTTCCGCCTCTTTGGACAGCAGCAACCTACCTGTTATTTACAATTTATTTAACTCTAGTAGACATTAAAAATATTTGTGAAGTTGCTTATCAACCTCTTTATGAGAACCTAATCTATCCTTTTGTCTTCAGCCTTACAGATTTCAATTCAAACACCATTTCCAGAGTTACCTAGGCTAATTCCCTTTCCCTTCATGACTGGAACATCTTCATCTTTTCAAAGCATTTCAGTGTCCAGCTCCCTCTGTGACTGGAGAAGCCAGCAGGACATGTGGAGATTGGACTGGTTGGTTCTGACTAATTGATCAATTGGATCTATAATCAGAGGTAGGTAGGGAGTTTAGGTTTATTAGACCATAGTATCTTTTCTAAGGATTTTGTGTTTTGGTTGTTATGGTTGGTTCTTCACTCTGGTCTATAGCAGAACTGCTATGTGTTCTGTTGCTAGGCAGGAAGATGAGCGATCTCCTGCCTCTATCATTTCCCTTAGTGATGGGGAAACTGAGACCTAGAGAGAAGATATAACTTACCGCAGACGATCCAGCTGGTTCAAGGAGATAGACTCAGGGCAACTTCATATTCTCACATCTGTGTCTTTCTCACGGTGCTACGTGGAATGAGGGGATGTGAAGAGGGTCACAGAACTCCAGAAAAAAAAAAAAACGTGTTGTGGGGTAGAAAGGCTCTTTCATACTTCAACAACCCCAAGTGGCAAGATGAGGAAATGCCTAATGACTTTAGGAACTTGGTGGCTACATGTCACCACATCCAAAAGCAACTGGAGAGGTATGTGTGCTACCATGTTTCAGCAATGTCCTGGTGATTTCTCTTGTCATCCACATAGTACCTAAAACACCCAGGCTATGCTACCTGCCCTACTCAGGACAGGGACGCACATTTTTTTTTTTTTTTTTTTTTTTTTTTTTTGCTTGACATACAGAAGAGATTGAAACTTTTATTTCTTTCCTTTAAAAAACTTTCTTTTCTTTCTTTCTAGTTACTGTTTTCACAGTCTCTGGCACCGTTCATGGAATGTAACAAAATTCTGTTACTATTTACTGAAGGAGTGAGCACAGGTTCCAGGGAGAGACTTCCTGTGGAAGTTCTCTGCCGCAGCTGAGCAGCACACACTGCTCATGCACCAGCTGGTGCTCTGGCCCTGCACAAGTTGCTTAACCTCTCTGGGCCTTACTTTTTTCAAGTAATAGTTACTCTTGGTGGTTGACTTGTGAGGTTGATAGAATTTAGAATCTCTTTAAGAAGACAGAACCATTCCCTGGACTCAGGTCATGGACTGAATTAAAGAGAGAAAATGAATTAGCCTAAGAGTTTATTACTGTCTTTTCTGGGTTTCTCCCACTAATATAACTTTCTTGAACCATACTGTCTGGAACCATGAGCCTGAATAAGCCTTTCATACCCGTAAGCTGCTTTTGTCGGATACTTTGTTGAAGCAATGAGTCAAATAACTGAGACACCCCATCTGTGGCACCAGATGCTCTTGGCTTGCTTTGTATTAATAAATCTGTAATTCTATAATTCTAATACTTACTGACAGTTATAAAAAGTATTATGAAGATCTCTAGATTGATTCACATGACAAAAATATTGGAGGCCACCATGCAGTAGAGGTAGAGCACGAGCTGACCTCTTCAGATGAGTCAGGCCCAGTTGATTGTTGGTGGACTCAGGAGTGCGGTGCTGGGGGACCTCTGAGGGTCAGTGGTGTATGTGAAAGTGATGTTTGTCAAGAGTGCAGAATAGTGTCAGGCATGCCAACATCCTGCTGTCACCACCAACATTACTAACATCACCAACATCACCAACATCATCACCAACATTACCAACATCATCACCAACATCATCAACATCATTAACATCACCACCATCACCAACATCATCACCAACATCACCAACATCACCAACACCATCACCAACATCACTAATATCACCAACATCACTAACATCACCAACATCACAAACATCATCACCAACATTAATAACATCACCAACATCATCACCAACATCACTAACATCACCACCATCACCAACATCATTACCAACATCACCAACATCACTAACATCACCACTATCACCAACATCATCACCAACATCACCAACATCACACCAACATCACTAACATCATCAGCAACATCACAAACATCATCACCAACATCACTAACATCATCACCAACATCACTAATATCACCAACATCACTAACATCACCAACATCACTAATATCACCAACATCACTAATATCACCAACATCACTAACATCACCAACATCACAAACATCATCACCAACATCACTAACATCACCACCATCACCAACATCATCATCATCACCAACATTAATAATATCACCAACATCACCACCAACATCATCAACATCATCACCAACATCACCAACATCACTAACATCACCAACATCACCAACAACATCACCAACATCACCAACATCATCACCAACATCACCAACATCATTAACATCACCACCATCACCAACATCATCACCAACATCACCAACATCACCAACACCATCACCAACATCACTAATATCACCAACATCACTAACATCACCAACATCACAAACATCATCACCAACATTAATAACATCACCAACATCATCACCAACATCACTAACATCACCACCATCACCAACATCATTACCAACATCACCAACATCACTAACATCACCACTATCACCAACATCATCACCAACATCACCAACATCATCACCAACATCACTAACATCATCAGCAACATCACAAACATCATCACCAACATCACTAACATCATCACCAACATCACTAATATCACCAACATCACTAACATCACCAACATCACTAACATCACCAACATCACTAATATCACCAACATCACTAACATCACCAACATCACAAACATCATCACCAACATCACTAACATCACCACCATCACCAACATCATCATCATCACCAACATTAATAATATCACCAACATCACCACCAACATCATCAACATCATCACCAACATCACCAACATCACTAACATCACCAACATCACCAACAACATCACCAACATCACCAACATCATCACCAACATCACCAACACCATCACCAACATCACTAACATCACCAACGTCACAAACATCATCACCAACATCACTAATATCACCAACATCACCAACATCACCAACATTATCACCAACATCACTAACATGGATGATTAAGACAGTGTCCCTCTGAGACTTCTGGAAGAAGTGTTATTTTCCTCTGATTTTGTATGATATTGGAGAAACCGCTGGATGGGGTCAGGATTTCCTAATGGTAAGCTCCAGGTTAGACAGGCTTATAGTAACCCTTCTTTTCTATCTGCCCTTTTCTTTCTTTTAAAGATTTATTTACTGATTTTATGTTTACAAGTGCTCTATCTGCATGCACATCTGTTTGCCATAAGAGGGAAATCACCCCATTATAGATGATTGTGAGCCACCATGTGGTTGCTGGGTATTGAATTCAGGACCTCATAAAGAACAGCCAGTGCTCTTAACCACTGAGCCATCTCTGCAGCCCCTGCCTTTTCTTTCCCAGGCGAATACAGAACTAAACTGATTGGTTGATTGATTAGTGAGAAGTGAAAATTAGACTCAGGCTGTTCTGGTTCCCTAAGACTCAAATAGTTCTTGAAGAAAATGAAACTACAGAGATGTCTGAACATTCTCTAAATAAAATAAACTCATTTACCCGAGAATTTTACAAGCCAAACACCTCCAACACACTAGGCGGCCCAACCAGACAGCATGGCTCTGAGAACACAGGTGATCTTTTTGTTCCCAAAAATTTATTTTTATTTAATTTTTTTTTTGTATATGAGCATTTTACTTCACACATGCAGTGCTCATGGAAGCCAGAAGAGGGCATCAGATCCTCCCTGAAACTGGAGTTAGAGACAGTTGTCCCCCTCCATGGGGAAATTGGAAACTGAACCCCAGGCCTCTACAAGAGCAGCAAGTGCTCTTAACTGCTGATCCATCTTTCCAGACTACAGATGATCTTCAGCCCCCTCCCCTACTCTGTCCTCTGTCAGTGTGTGGGTTCATGAGCCTTCTGCATAAACCCTTGTTTCCACTGGTCTACCCAAGTGACGTGGAAATGGTAAGCTTTGTTTGCTTCCTAGAATTCTCGAAGGAAACATGAAACTGATGCTTATTAAACCTCTTTGTACTTTGGGAAAGCCAGCAAGCTATGGAGAAAACTTCATAGCTCTCACAGTCACCCTCTAGGCTACACTCTGAGTGATCTGACATCCTCTTACTAAGTCTCATATCGTAATGGTTTCCAGAACCTCCCAATAGTGCCACAAGCTGGGGACCAGCTGGGCCTCTGAGAGACACTTCAGATCCGGCAGGATCCAGCTGTGCTGCTTGTAGGGCTATTCCCCTTCCCTGTCAGGTGGGGGTGTGCCGACATCACCACACCATGGTTCAGGGGTTGTATGTAAGGATGATTCTGTCATTTCATGGCTGGCCAGAAATATTTTACCGGAAGAATCAAGATGACAATCCTTGCCCCTCTTCCCTCGCTTAACAACACAGACATCCATCATTTCCCTCGGGGCTGGTCTTTCTCTGCTCCCCCGGCAGTTCTTGAAAAGACTGAGCTAGCTCAGAGTGATTACTTCGGGACCTGAAATAGATGTTTTTCCTGTCCCACATATGACAGGGTGACTTCCTCAATAGAAATATCACTTCAAGAAGAACAGGACGTCCTTGTAGCAGAGCCAAGAAGGTCACATGACCAGACAGTTGGGGGCCTTCTGGAACCTTGTTTCCTCTTAAGCTGTTGGCAAGGACTTGTCCGTAAAAGCCTGTCAGTGACAGATGCTGGCGAACCCTCGTGCACTATTCCTTCCTAGAGTCTGGAGCACTTTCTGCAGGGTGCAGATGAATGAATGAATCCTGGAAGGGGTGATGGAGAAAATTTATGAAACATCTTTGGTAATCTCAGGGTGACAAACCTGGCAGGCAGGAGCTTCCACATGTGACGACCAGGGAATCCCCATGACTGTTTTGTCTCTGATTTCATGACACCCTTAAAGGAGGTCGTAAGGTTTGGACAGGCAGCCCAGTGTGCTGACTGGGGAATTCCTTGGTCTAGTCTGGAGCCAGCTGGAATGGAGAATGGGAAGCAGAGGGAAGAATTCAAGGTCAGCCAGAAGATAAAGACATGGATGAAGGATGAGACTCAGCCCCGACACTAGCTCCAGATCCCCCGACCTCCCAGACACATGGTCAGAGTTTATTGGGAAGTGACCAAACATTACAGCCAGCCGGGCTTGGGGAACTGAGGAAGATCTTCAAGGGGCCCCACAGCCAGGGGAAATTAGCTGAGTCAGAAGCCAATCAGAAGAACCTGAGCAGGGGAACTTGGTCTACTGAGTTCAAGGAAACTTCACATCGAAGCAAAGAGTTGGGTGTTTTCAAACTGTGGCTTCCCAGTACCCGTGAAAGCCTTTGGTAGGCAATGGGTGATTCACACTTATTTAGTGAAATCTTCCAACAGACTGAAGGCCAATGGATGACTCGCTAGGCAGAGTAGGAACCCCCTTCAGGGTACCAGCAGTTTTCTAGGACCACCTGTTCTGGCTGCTCACACAGAACACACAGGCAACTCTCACACCCAATGCATGCTTGAATCCTGCTCCCCAAGGGGAAATATTAAGTCAAACTATGGCGATCCAGGAGCTCTGGAGCTTTGGGGTATGCAGATTAGCTTTTGGAGGAGGCAGGAGAGAGCTGGATCCTGAGCCAGATGTTGAAGGAGAAAAGGGAGGGCAGAGCGAGGTGAGCAAGGCTTTGGAGGGGGTGGAGGGGGTGTGCAGAAGGATCCTGGGAAGACAGCCAGTTCTAAAGTGGGAAAAGGCAGGGCTGCTTTGAACGAGAGAAGTGGAGGTGATAAAGACGGAAACTTGAATTGCTACCGCATGCGTTTTAGAGTCTTGTCAGTCTCAAGGAGTTGGACTCATCCAACTTAGACTAATCTAAGATGAAAAACCTATCCTTTTGTCTCTCCACAGAGCCCAAGGATCATGAGTTAGGTACATGCTGGTCTAGGTGCTCAGAAGAACTCTCGGGGGATTCAGTCCTGCTCTCTGCACTGATTGGTCTGTACTAGTTGGTCTCCCAGCAGGCTTTCTGCATGTGCTGGTTCCTGTTGACTCCAGGCTATTTGTCATCGAAGTGTATACCTGCCATCGTGCTAGCAATAATTCTGAAGACAGAGAGTTGTTGATTGGCTCAGCCAGAACTGCAATCAGGGCCAAGAGGATGTAGGGCTTCTGCTGACCAGGTTTGGGATGTGACCCAAGAGGACAAACGCAGCTGACCACATAAGAGGCTGTCATTGAAATGGTGTGACTATGGCTACATGTCCCCCTTGACACTACGCATGCGTAATCCTAAAAATGTTATGTTAAGGGTGCAGAGAGTCTGGAAACAGATGGAGACACATTCACATGTGTACTGCCTGTCTCTCAGCATGCAATGCTCGGTGCTCCCTCAGGGACAAACTTTTTTATTTTTTAATATAAAGGCATCTGCTCAGGTATTTTGTTGTCATAATGAAAGAGTAATACAGTCACAGATATCGTTGGTGCCCTCCACAGTTAGAATGTCCTCTTCAAAACTCATGTTGAAATAAATGCACTTTTTGATATCTGGTGTTGAAACTAGGGTCTTATATGTGCTAGGTAAGTCTCTGATGCTAAGCTATTTCCATAACCTTCTTTTACTAGTATGTTTGTATGTATGTATATATGTATGTATCTATCCGTCATCTATTTATCCATTCATTCATCTATCAATCCATCCACCCACCCACACATCCACCCACCCACACATCCATCCATCCATTCATCCATCCATCCATCCATCCATCCATCCATCCATGTGTTATGTGTATGTTGCATATACAAGCATGTGGGTACATGAATTCGTGTGCACACACAAGGAGGTCATAGCAAGATTTAGGGTTATCTTCTTTTATGACTCTCTGCATTTTTTGCTTGAGACAGGGTCTCTCGTTGAACCCTGAAGCTCACCATGTCAACTAGGCTGGCTGGCAAGTGAGTTTTCAAGATCCATGAATTTTTGCCCCTCACCCCTCAATGCTCAGGTTACGCACACGTCATGTCTTAGTCACTGTTCTATTGCTATGATGACCAAGGCAACTCTTGTAGAGAAAAAAAATTAATTTGGGGGCTTACTTACAGTTTTAGAGGGTTGATCCATGGTTATCACGACAGGAAGCAGACAGAAATAACACTGGAACAGTAGCTGAGAGCTTTACATATTGGTGCAGGCAGCAGGTAGAGAGAGAGACTGGACCTGGTATAGACTTCTGAACCTTCAAGCCCCCCCACCCCCATGACAAACCTCTTCCAACATGGCTGCTCTGCCTAATCCTTCTTATACAATTCACCTACCAGGGGCCAAACATGCAAACCTATGAGCCTATGGGTATTAGTCTCATTCAAACCACCATACTCAGCTTTATATGTGGGTGATGGGGATTCAAACTCAGGAACTTAAGTTCAGATATAAAGTGCTCTCACCCACTGAGATATCTCTACAGCTCCCCCCCCCTTTTTTTCTTTTACTGAGACAGTGTCTCACCTGTAGATCAGGCTGGCCTAGAATTTGCTAGTTCTGCCTCAGCCTCTTGAGTAGCTTGGATTACAGGCTTGGGCCACCACGATCATGGAGAAATGGAAGTGCCATTGTAAGATGCCAAAGGTGTGATGCCTTAGGAGGGGCCTGGTCAGGAGGTCTCTGCCTATCATACACAGGCTCAAGTGCCCTTTTGCTGTGTTCTGTCACAGCTCAGAGGCACCTGCTGAATCTCAGTGCCAGGCTACTGGACATCCCAGTTTCTAGCAGCATGATCAAAATAGATTTATATTGTTGGTAGATTATCCAGACTAAAGTATCCTCTTAAAAGCCTCAGAAAGTGAACTAAGCCTTAGTTCAATTCTCAACTGTGCACATATGCATCTCTTTGCCTGAGAGCTTTATGATCTCAGAACTACTGACTGTGAACATACTTAGCCAGTGTGCGGGGAGCTCATTCTTCTAGATGCAGGCCCCATAGCTCTGCTGTCTAAATCCCTCAGCTCTCCCTTCACTGGGGATGGCTCAAGGCTCACATTCTACAGTGTGACTCAGAGTTCCAGGTGTTTGGAGTAGCCCTTGAAGGACACACTCTCTGTGGACTTCCTTCCCCCTTTACTTTCTAGTTCCCTTGTAGTGTTTTCTGGAATTATCTCTTAAATTATCTACTTGCACTCGACTCCGTCTGTCTTTGGAGAATCAAATTAAGATATTCTACAAGTAGAAATCCAGGTGTTGTTGCCAGAAGGGAGGAGGTGGGTAGTGTACCAGCAGAGGAGATGATGATGGTTTCCTTTGGCTTTTATGTTTTAGTTTTCTTTTCTGGTAGGTGTCTACCTTCTTGTTGACACAGGTCCTGTGTCTCTCAGGGGTGCGGGGGGGGAAGCACAAGTTTCTGACTGACTGTGGTGTCTCAGAAAGCACGAGAGATGAACTGATATTTATGCCGATTAGGGCTTGTGAATAATGAACAACTAGTCATATGAACTGGTGTTCTGTTCTTGTAACAAGCCAGGTGCTTAAAGTAGCAATCTTGGAGGCTGAGAGTCTGAGACATGGTCGTGAGGTTCTGGCAGACTCTGGGGCACCTTCCTCATGTCACAAAGTAAAGGGATTTCAAAAAGGAAAACATGGGAAACGTTTTCCTTAAGCTTCAGTGAGATCCTGAAGATGGGTTCATCTCAAGGACAGGAACTGTTCTGTGAAGATTTGCCTTCATATCCAAAAACTGACAGGACAAATGCAGAGAGGCCAGGCCGGGGGCGTGGTTAGGATCTATTCTTACAAAAGTGGCCACTGAAATCAGGAAGTACAGGCCGACTTGAGGAAAAGCTTGTGAGAGGAGAATGGCAGGGTCTAGGATTGAGTTTTCATCCCATCCTTGACTTGGGAGATTGAAGAATGAGTTGGGGAAGGCCAGGGAGACCCATAAGCCATCAATAAAGATCATGGTAGTGGGTGAGGGCCAGACGCTGAAGAGATTATCCTTTCTATATTGAAGATAGCCCGACGGATGAAGGTGACAGACAAGGTCGTGGTTGTGTGAGAGCTGAAGTTAGGAGGACACATGGAAGCCAGAGG